>NC_051139.1:15069266-15669266 GCF_014839805.1 Manduca sexta
GATGGGTATAATGCTCAAAAAATTGGAAAATTAAAACTTAGATTTTTGCTAAAAATATTCAATATCCGTCAGCAATATTTGACGGAATTTTAGCAGAAGTAAAGACGAGTATATTGATACATTATATAACACAGATAGACAGTACAAAAAACAAGAGTTAGGGCAGAAAAAACAATGCTAAAATAAATAAAACTTGCATCACAGCCTATAATGTTTGCTGTTTATCTTGACTAACGAATGTTTCCTTAAACACAATCCAATCACTTTTTTCTTTTGTTTACATATCGTTGATCGACACACCATCATATAGGTCACCTTATTTAAAGTGATTTTTATCGGTGCTCCACAATGTTGCTTCACTGAAGCTGATATTAAGCAAAGTGAAGCCCAAAGAAATTGCCGACCGGCAAGATTTTAGGCATCCATAAACAACATTTTGGACGGATCGTTTACGCGCTAGTTGCTACTGGTACTAGAAAAGAGTAGAGTATAATGATTTATTAAGTTTATGAGAATGTTAGACATTAAAATTAAACTATTTTTCGGATTTTATCGCGGTTTTCATATTTTAGTTTTCTCCCGACGTTTCGAAGACTTGGCAGCCTTTGTGGTCACGGGGAGTTCCCGAGACACCCCCCCCCCCTCCACCCCCCGTGAAACGTTTGGAGAAAACTAAAATATTAAATCCGCGATAAAATCCGAAAAAAAGTTTTATTTTAATAAAAATAATAGAGATTAAGCGCCATTGTGGAAAACACGATCAGCAACAGGGAATCGAACCCAATTGAGAAACATAAACTGCTCATTGAGCCATGAAGTCATTGTTCCTGAATAAATTACTAATATATGTACCCCTAGGGTATGGACCCGAACAGACGACCATAAATTCTTCCTCAATATATTGGGTCTTAACGTCTTTTCCGTAGAATCGGGAATAATATTTGTGGCCACGAAAGGAGTTTAGCAGATATTTAGGTGTTTATTCCAGGGCCACCAATGTAGAAAAATATTTTACTTCTTAATTTATCTTACTTAAATTAAAAAGGCGATAGTTTGTGAAAATGTTTGGAATTATAGATATTTGTTATAAGTAAGTACACAGAAACAACGGCGCAGATTCTCAACGAAAATGAGCGAGGTACGCAGGAAATATAATAGTGCACAAGTTTGTGCGCAATACACAAGCACTCTCTGTTCCTTTACTCTCATAGTCCGGTGAAACGGCAATCCGACATCCGACTGGAGAGAAATCAGAAACAGGACCATCAGCTTTACGTACTTTCCAAGGTACAAAGGTATCACACCGTCAACTCCTGACTCCGAGCTGCGAATGAGTAATTTTGAATATAGAAACCCCTTATTTTGGTCAAACCCGGGACTCAAACCTATAACCTCAGTAGGTAATCGTACGCATTACAACGCAACTGAGGCAATCAAAAGGTAAGTACATAGTGTTGACGAGGAAGAAGAAAACATCAAGATATCCAATATTTCTCGCTTATAAATTCGCCTTTTTCTAGGCCCCGGCCGTTAGACATCCCGCGTGCACAAGAGTGACAATTTGGGCACTCTCGGAGGACTGACCCCATCGACAATAGCTGCTAAATGCCCCGAATTTATCGCCTCACGCCGACACCATTTTTATCTAGGTTTTTAAGACAAGAAATGTATATAGGAAACGTTTTAATTCGTATAAATAATGAAGGAATTTAATTATTGAAACATAAATGAGTGGGCATTTTGTTCTCGATAGACACTATCGCTTTGTCTATTTTTACAATTAATCTGCAATTATGTATTACGCTGTAAAATATACAATCTAATTTATTAACTATTAAGTATCATGGGACTTAATATTTATTGTCTTAGGATGAAGGTGCCTGTATATATTTATGTCTATTTTGTAAATACTGGGCTTTTTCTTGTGGCACCGCATGCGTCAACGTCTATTCCCCGCATAAAGTTAGCCCATCATAGTCGTCAGGGATAAAGTAACAAATTAAATAAAATCAAACTAGGTTATGTAGTTGTTAAATTTAATTACAAACGAAAAAAAATTATCTTTATAAAATTTGTTTACATTTAGTACATCATTAAATTGTCTTTTACGACGGTCATTAGCAAATTTTTATAATTTAAGTTATAACTAACTTTTCAGACGACTAATACCTCAGTGCACCACATGACCATGAAGGCTGCATGCATGCATGCATGCATGCTTCAAAAACTACTCTATAATTAAAATAGAATCCCTTTGCCTTGTTCACTCAAATATAATATACAGAATCAAAATTATTATAATGTGTATAATTGTGTTATATTTATTTTAATTTTTTGTTTCAATATCTTCTTTATTATACATGTTATACTGATGTTGTCCCAATAATAAAATCTTTCTTTCTTTAATCTCAAGCGGGATGAACGTCTTATAAAATACCACCAAAAATATATAAACAAAAAGTCACGTAATGATATTGTCGCGGCGAAATATGACGGTGCTTACCCGTGATATGAAACAGAGATGAGAGAATTGCTTCTTTCGGCTATACTATATCAATGTCGCGTATATTACAGCATAACTTGTTTTCTGTTTGTTTTTTGTACGGATTTGGCAAAGTCTCCACTGCACCTGATGGTAAATGGAGTGAGGTCTAATAGAATGGCGACTGACGAGAGTTGATTACCCCTCGAGACTCGCAATAATTATGCCGGCCTGTTGAACAGTATATACACAGGCTGATTCCGGAAAGCGACATACTTACGTGGGCCACAATGGTGGGTTTTAACACCTTGTGTACGGTGGTCGATTTCCAGGCGGTTATAATATATCCTACCACCAGAAAAATATATATGACGAGACGAGAAAGACGCTCGTCTTATGGTTGATCAGTAGTATCATCACATAAAATTACAACACGCAGATCTTACCTATCCGGATAAAGTGTTCGGTGAATCAATTAATTCTCTACTCGACAACAAACGGCATAAACTTGTTATCTTATCTGTTTAGTTAATATCTGTTTCATTCACTATCAGTGAAGTTATTTCGTTGTGAAAAAAAAGTTAGGTCTTACTTATTAAACTTTATCCTACGTTAAAAAAAATAATCCCGGCCTTAGAGCATATATATCTATTCCTAATATTTTCCTTCCTCACAAAATTCAAAATTCGAACGCAACACAATAACATTAATAGCAATTTTACGACAATTAAAATCGGCTTTAGCACAATAAAAACCGTTTACCGTCGGATTCTAAAAACCACCGCATATAGACAGAAATAAGGTAATCCCGCAAGATTAGCGACCAAACGCGGCGAGCCGGCGCATCCGACCCGGCTAATCCGGATAAAGCCGGTTCGGACCGGCCGAAACCGGTTACACGGCCGAAAAGCCGCTTCAGCCACTTGGGTATTTATTTTTTGCGGCATAAGTGTTCGATAATTTATCGGATGATTTGACGGGGGGCATTATGCGGGGATCGTGGTCAATTCTGTATAAATATGGAGACAAGTTTATTCAACAATGTTAGTACAGGGCCGGATTCAGAATAGAGAACGTGTGAAATGTCCCCCAACTTGAAGTACTCTATTTAATTAATTAATTTAGTATGACTTGTTAGAATACCAAGTATCGTAGACTGGTTTAAAATTATTTAATATTATTTTAAATTTTTAATTATTTATCAGTCAGCTTGTAGTCAACTTTAATCATTGAATATAATGAAGAAATAGAATTCCGGATACACCGAGGCTCGTTTACAGATCCGTTCGAATCAAAAATACAACTACTTAAAACAACCCACTAAATATTTCACCGATGGACTATAAAACATATTACTACGAACAACAGAGTCTTAATTCAAAAAGCACTAACATCCGAACCGATCAAGACCTAAGTCCTAACTTATTACAAACAACGCGTCGTAAACTTGGTGCATCTTTACGACTCCAACTCCACACTCGTTTTATTGTTCACTTCACTACAATGTCATTATTCGGAATATTACGTTCTAAGGGTAACTGCACACCAGTGGAAGGGTCCATAATCCGATTCCTACCGGCTTCTCTTTCGTAATTTATGTAAAATCTAATTATCATTGGAACGATTTACAGACAGCATTTATGCATATTAGTACCTATGTTATGTTGTATAGAGTTCCCTTTCGGAAAACTTCACACTTCTTCACTACACACTACACACACGGTGTTTTATTATCTGTTTAGTGAGGTAGACATTTTAGGATTCGGTGAGCAACGGCTTGGCTGTGCTTCTGGCATTGCAAATTCAATGGGGTCGGATGCTGCTTACCATCAGGCGGACCGGTTGCTCGTTTGCCTACTAAACCAAAAAAAAAGATACAAATTTATGGGAAATTCAAATTAACAAAACGCAATAACCAATCTTGACTGCCTTGATAGCGTAGTTGTATTACGGCACGACTGCAGTGCTGAGGTTTTGGATTCGATCACCTTGTCGGGCAAAGTTATTTTGTTTTTTTTAGGATCAACGCGGAGTCCAGAATTTGTGCCCGATATGTTGATAGGCTTACCCTCTATCATACCATGGCACGGAATACACACGGTGGAAAGCGGGTGCACCAGTTGGGTCTCTGCCTGCCTCTTTGGGGATAAAAGGTATGAGTGTTCATAATATAAGTAACATAAAAATAAAAAGTAAAATTTGAAGTAAGGTTATAATATTAACAATAAGACGTAGATCTCATCAGTAACTAAATAAAAAATAAAAAAATGAAACATATTTGCCTGATCTATTGGATATAGCCTGATGAAACTCATCTCACTGGAATACGGAGTATTTTTCAATAAAATACAATCGTGTGCCGTATCCCTAAAATGAACATCTGGATCTTTGACGTATTTATTTAGTATCTTAGACGTAGAACCATCTTAATATTGTAGAAACGTATCAACGAAACATATGCGGGTTTCAACATTGCTTTTGTTATGTCAACGATATATAAATCCGTATGAGAATACCTTGTAGTCGCCATTTTATTTTGTACGCCACTTTAGCGGTGTATGGGTTAACGCCGCTGTAGAGAAACAGATGGTTGCGTTCCTCTATGGAAGAGAAAGATTTCCAGTCAGGCAGATGTTGCGTCTGACCGGCCGCGGTCCCTCCGACGGTTCTTATTCGGAGGTGGTATATACGCTGCGCGTCGCGCAAATTCTGCTATCGCAAGCCAGAACCGTCTGTCGCCATCTAGTGTGATTGCTGTGTGATATCACTACAATTGTGTCAAAGCATCGATCATATTGCAGTTCCGGCGATGTTGAGATGGCGGTATATGCATTGATTGTAACGCCGCAGGTATCTTAGTGGGGCCCCGTCAGCGGGGCTTCGGGCCGTAGCGGCAGTGCGTCCTGTCTTTGCACAGTGGCTGGACAGGCGCCACGGCGCGGCGACATTTCGCCTGACGCAGGTGCTCACCGGGCATGGGTGCTTCGGGGAGTACCTGTGTCAGATAGTAGGTACGGAGGAAAGCGCCGTGTGTCACCATTGTGACAACTGCCCGCGGGATACGGCCCAACATACGTTGGAGTCTTGCCCAGCCTGGGACGATGAGCGCAGCGCTCTCGTGTCAGTCGTCGGAGGAGACCTCTCGCTGCCGGCCGTGGTCGCTTCCATGGTCGGCAGCCCGGAGGCCTGGCGTGCGGTGGCCCACTTCTGCGAGGTGGTCCTCTCGCAGAAGGAGAGTGCCGAGAGGGATCGTGAGAGGGAGGATCCCTCCCGCCGTCAGAGGAGACGTAGGAGGCGCCGGGTGGACGACTGACCGGCGTCTCCCGCCCTGTGGAATGGGGGCGTTTGGAGAATTCCACCACGGTATCCCCGGCCTGTCGTAAAAGGCGACTAATAGGGGCCACGAAGGGGGTCGTCGGCGGGCAGCAGGGGCTGCCCATCTAGTGCGCGCGCACTTTTCAGTGCGCGCAGTGCGTTCATCGCACACTCTCGGTTGACCCCGGGATGGACGGCAGTGTGTTGTTGGCCTCACGCTGCCGTAGACGCCGAGGGCGTCCTTCGGTGCGCGGGGGCTTCTGAGCCCCCCCCCCCCCATAGGAGACGGGCCGCAAGGCGGCACCGCGCAGGGGCGGTTGCGGTCGCAGACTAGACATTTCAACGTCAGAGGAAGCCCGCAGCCGTCCCTAATGCGCCGAAGAGGGCCACCGCGGAGTTTTAGTTGGTATGCCGTGCGTTGTACATAGGTTAGGGACTCGGCCCGGCGGTCGCCCGAAGGTCTACATCAATTCCGGGCGGCGCAACGTCGGGTCGTAAGGCACGGTGACCCCAACATAACCGCTCAGTCGCCCCCCACGAAGGCTAGGCGGTAGTAATAAGGTACTTTCTCCGCGAAACCAAAAAAAAAAAAAAAAAAAAAAAGGTATCTTAGTGGCGAAGGGTGAATTTTTTTAAAAGATAATCCGAGCCATAAATATCTTTAGTTAACATATCGCAGCCAATTTAACAGAAAACAAAAACTAAGATTAACGTAAATAAACCTTAACGCACGGCGCCTAAATGTAAATTTTTAATATTCCCTATACCTACTCAACATAACAAAGAAATATTCGTTACTGATACCTAGCATTAACTAGCAACATTAAACCTCACATGTAATTTAAAAAGCTGTACAAATCAAATGCCATTGAAGTTGAAACCAATCAGGTATAAAGGGACAAACAATAGAGTTGAAAATGCACCGGAAGGCATTTTTCACCCCTACACTGGATGTCACCGTGAAAGAGTACCGGCCAATTAGAAGGGCTTATTGTTTACCTACCCTTCCGGTGTATTTTACACGCTTTATTCATTTTAGGGTTGAACTGACCGGAAAAATGTGAAAATGTTTTAAAAGTTTCAACAAAAAGTTTTTTCGAAATCCTTTTTTAAAATAATATTTTTAAAAACTCTTGATGAAAAATGTAAGCCTTTTGTAATGATGTATTTAATCTGTGTAACGAGAGTGGATTTCACAAGATATGTATAAGGCCCGGGGTTTTGTTTTAGGGAGGGGGTGTAGGATACCTTCGACAAGTGACATTCGTCTTGGGATGGGGTAAGGAATATATAAATATTTGTTTGTTTTTTTTGTACTAGCACGTCAAAATCCACGATCCCACTGCATCACTGACAAAAGTAAATCTCGCGACAATATTTTATCTCGTGGTATAAAACTATGATTGATTCAATTATAGTTTTTTTAAGACCATATCAATAAAAACAAGCTTTTGCTTCAAAAATGTTTTTTTATACTATTCATTTAGAGCACTAATTAGACCTATTTAGTATATACAAAATAATTGTATGTACTTTAATAATATTCTGTTACAGTTCTAAATTTGTACCTTATTTTTAGTACTCACTTAATTGCATACAAATAAACAAAAAAAAAACACATATAACACCTTTATCACCGATGGGGAAGGAAAAAAGGCAACCAGGGCACCCACTTTTCGCCATGTGTGTTCCGTTCCATGATTTGATAGCGGCAAGCCAATTGCCATATCGGGTACTAATTCCAAACTTCGAACACCAAAACCTAACATCACTGCCCGACCTGGAAATCGAACACAGGACCTTAAAGCGATGCACCACGCATAGAACTCCGCCCCCTAGTTAGTCAATGCTCCACTTAACCAAAATTTTGTATTTGGTACGTACCTTTTTTAACAATCCTTTTTCATTAATTTCCTCTATGGCGTCCATTCACATCCCTGCTGCTGCGAGCAATACTACGTCAGGTGTATTTTATCGCCCTACTCTCCCCCAACGACACACACACATTCACAATAATAGTTTTTTGTAACGCTATAATCAAAGGCAAATGTTTGAAGATTTCTGAAATACACATTCTTAATTTTTTTTCCTTAGTATGTTTCGATGGATGAGACTTTTGCCTTTAATTAATATGTAGTTCTAACTTACTATTACTTGATAACTATTACGTGATGCAGGAATAAGTTCTTATCTTATACCTACAAGAAAAGAGTCTTAACTTTAGGTAATTGACATAGTGACATTGACAGGTTTTATAATGGTAGGACATTTGTATCCAACCCAGACTAACCACCGAACATTAGGTATAAAACCGCTGTGAGCCAAGTGAGCCGCGTTCAGAGATCCGCCTATATACACCCAGTTCAAACAGGCCGGCGTAAATATGGCAACTGGCGTGGAAACGCTCGTCAGATAGCAGATAGAGTACAGACTTTATTTTGACCCCACTCCGCTCACCATCAGGTTCAGTAGGAAAATTAACCTTGCTCGTATAAAAAAGATATACCTATCATACCTACATCATAAATCTTGTTTCCTACAAAGCATATGATTAATTTCACAATTATGCCCCGGGACATCGTTTTTCTAACAATACCCTGGTATGATTAGCATGATCTTCCGGGAATCAGCTTTTTACCCGGGATTATTGTAAAGGAGCGTGCATATCAGGTTTTTGCAGCGTAATGCCTTTGCTTTGGATTCTTTTGATCCAATACCTTGAGTCCTTTAATGGTATCCGAGTGGATTACATAACTTAGCTTCTTGAAATGTTATATCAAATTTACATAGCTCTTATTGGCGTTGTAATTACATCTACCGCACTGACGTCTCGGATTCAATTCTTGTAAATGAAAAGGGACGCTTCCCGTACTACATGGCATACTTCTGCTTATCCCTCAAAGGCAAAAGCTGTAATGCTATGAGTGTGCTCCACGATTAGTTTTTATAGAAGAGTGAGCAAAAAAATCAAGGATCACCCGATGATAATTATTAATCGCTACTGATTTCTACAAGGTGGTCGGACGACCTGGCTAAGGTCGCAGGAAGTCGCTGGATGCAGGCCACTTCCAACAGGTCGACATGGAGATCCTTGGGGGTAGACTATGTTCAGCAGTGGAATTCCTGTGGCTGAGATGATGATGATGATATCTATTCTAAACATTGTACCAGGACTTTACACAGACGGAGACGTGAGCAAATTCTAGTAAAAAATATTACCATTTCATACCCAAAATAGCGTAATTTAAAGTAATTGGTGCGCTCAAATGAAAATGTATTTTCTCAACTCGTATGAAGGCATAAAACAGAAGATTTTATAGGACTTTATATTCTAATTTATAACGTACTATCTTATGCCCTCGGTTCCGTCTGCGTCGTATTCTTTTCTTAATTTAAAAGCTTTTTTTTATGCTTAAAGCGAGCAAGCGGTCTACCTGATGGAAAACAGCATCAGCAGCCCATGGTCTTTGCAATGTCAAAGGCACAGCAAGCCATTGCCTGCCTGGAGGTGAATTGATTGATTAGTAGTATATATTTCTCGTGTATAAAGGCTTCTCTCTTTCTAGACCACGTACTATTTATAAGCGGGAAATGATGTCGATCCGTTGCATTGTAAAACGATGAACAAACATACTTTTGTATTTTATTGTTAGCAAGAGTATACGTGGCTTTCATATTTTATTTAATGCTTGGACAGAATATGTTATAAAAAGACCAAAATGTTGTTAATAAATGTACAAAGTACATTTATTAAATGATACATTATTTTTTAAAAGTTAATTATGTAAGTAAAATATTGCCTAGGCTAGATTATTTTTTATGAGTTTTCTAATGACGGATTGACTTAAGAGAATTTTAGATTATATAATTTGATCACGAGAAGCTATTATTGGTGTATTAATTAATTTTGTAAACAGCTGAACTATTTTTGCATAAATTATTCCAGTGTATTATAATTTTAACTGCCGTGGTTGCGTAGGTGTACTGCATGCGCGATACTGCAGCGCTCTGAGGTCCTGGGTTCGAAACCCGGGTCGAGGGAAGTGTTATTTGGGTTATTTTGCTGAGTATCAGCCCGGAAACATATGACGATAGACCCTAAACATCATGGGTCGGAACACACTTAGCGAAAAGCCCTGGTTGCGCCTCTGCATACCCCTTCGTAGATAAAGGCGTGATGAGTGTTTGCATAATTTAATCCCAGAAAATATAAACTTCAAACGGAACTGCAAGTAAAAACTAGTTTAACAAAATTACGGGTCAAACGTGTAAGCTCCCTTTGCTTAACACAACTCAATCGGAATATCAAAAGGTCCAAATGTGGTTTTAAATTATTCTTTAGCTTACTCACGAGTTTTTTGGGCGATAAAATATGTGTTTTACGGTCTCATAGTCAAAGGGAAACGCTATTCGCAAAGATAACTCGGGGACGGCGATATTTTTTAGAGTCGATATGTATTGAAGATGATTTTTATGCGTGGCAGAGTAGTGCTTGTGCCTTATTGACGGGAAGAAAGCAAATAGATGGTACGCAATAAACGTCTTTATTATGTTGACGTTATTGCTTATATTTAAACTCTCAAGAAAACTGATTTCGATTCTGATTTCGAAAAACATACGACACGAAATAGCGTAAATGCATGCGATTACTATCTTTACAGTTCGTTTCACGAATTTAAAAAAAGAATCAATAAAATAGTGAATTTCTTAACAGCGTCTGCGACACGCCTTAGTTTCCTTCGTACATTTTTGGTCTACGAAATCTTCGAAATGCGTTCACTACTCCGCATAACTTATATTCTTATGCACACGGTTTCCTACATAAAAATAACATGACCACGCAAAGGAAAATAAACCTACATTACGCCATCCCAGACACGTATCCATTATAAATGAGATATAAAACTTATCCCATTGAATTTAATACGAGTGAGGACCGAGGGTGGACAGAGAAGTTATTGAAGTACGGTGCATTGAACATAATAGCACACTATCTCAATGCACCAGGGCTCACGCTCGGCGGCCTTTGGCATGAAAGAGCTGTATGAAAGAAAAAATGGTCCTTCGAGCAGGACTTTACGTGAAGTTTACGTAAATATGTGCAGACTATTTAATGAAGACTTCTGTCTTGAAATAAACAATATGAGGATTAAATTTTCTGGTTATTTTCATATGATATAAGTAATAATTTTGAGAAAGGAAGAAGTATTTAATAATACCTGTGTAATTTCTTCTAATTTGTTCACTGTAACAAAAACTGAAACAGCTAGTTTAGTAAGTACTTAGCCTGCTCATTGAACTGTTTTGATTGTGTAATCTAAATGACTTGAACCTTGTATCACCCTAAAATCTTTTCTTCTGATCTTTTAAATAAAAGGTTATTATTTCCACACGTTTCACGCAAACTGTTTAAGTTATAATATACGAGCATTCGTAGGAAATATAATTAGATTTTAACTAACACCGTGCAAGGACGGCTGGCTTTATACGTGCGTTTCCATGGACACACGATTTTATTTTTAATGTAAAGGCAAAAATTATTTATTAGCATGTCAAAGGTAATTCGAATGCAGTTATCATATATTTTTCTTTGTTTAAGTCTATTATGGGAAAGGCACTTCACTACATCTGTTGTGAAGTAAAAAATGGAAAATGCTGACCAAGGATGAGGTAATGATTTCTTATGTTTACGTGAATGTAAGGTATCGAAATAACATTAGTTTTCTCTTGAAAATTGCAGCCTTCAATCCGCCCCGTGAACAGGCTGCAAAGTCCTCGAAAAGTCGAGAAAAAACTAGTTTTATTTGGATATGGTATTCCTTGATTATACACAATTATACTGAGTTGCTTAAATATTTAATACGTTCTTCTTGAGTTTTGTCACATGTTACCACTTTTTGTCTAATTAAGGTATGCAGTATAGCAGAAAAGGTTCCTCGGGCGACACTTTTAAATATAGTTTAAGAGAAACAAAAAAAAGAAATCTAACTAGAATAAGGACTTATTCACAAACGTTACTTAGCTAAAAGGACCAATACTATGGTAACAGTCTGTTTCTCAGCAATTAGACATTGGGACGCTGTGATTAGTTAAAATTGAGATACATCTTTACTTGACTTCGCTGTCAAATAAAGTTAAACAAACAATTAATCCAATTGTAATTAATGCTGGTAGTAGGATATATTTTATATCCGGATAGCGACCACCGTATACAAGGTGTTAAAACCCGCCATAGTGGCCCACGTAAGTGTCGCGTTCCCGGATCAGCCTATGTTCCGGTTCCAACAGGCCGGCATAATTATGTCGATTACCGAGGGATAATCATCTCTCGTCAGTCGACATTCAGTAGACCCCACTCCACTTACCATCAGGTGCAGTGGGACACTTTGAAGTGCCGGTATAAAAAAGAAGTTTCTGATTAAGGTACAAAAATTTATGATATTGCCGACATGCGTTGAGGCTTACCGTTCGTCCACATAGTTTTGCTTGTGAATATAGTAGTGGCTGAGGGTCTATATAAGCGGATTCCTACCGGCTTCTCTTTTTCATAAACGTGAGGAAACTATTAACAATTATATTTATAGCATAGTGGCCTAAAATCTAATTATAATTAGTAACACATGTTGCTTCCCTTTCAAAAAACTACCTTTCGCTACTGGAATATGGGTGTAAATACCGTGGCTAAAGTCGTATATCAATGCGCACGCTCCCTCAAGCCGTGAGATTTAATTACATTATCACGTGTGTCTCCCGCCGCCCTTATCACTTTCATCTCCCATCTCATTACACTCTTATCGAGAGTTTTCTATTTTAACTCACACTCGCATTTCAAAGTGAAATCGAGATTGTAAAATCAAGCTCATCTCTATGTTCAAAGGATTTTTAATGGTATTTCATCTATTTTACTGTATCTGTTATAATGTATTACGTTTAGTACTAAGATACCGTATAATTTAATAACCGTTTTGTTTAACGTAACTTTTGACGTTAATTTGAAAAAAGAATTTTAAAAGAACAAAATTTGAATGAACGTTCGGTTTTCAAATTTTCATTAGGCAGTTACTAATAGTAGTATAGGTCAATAAAATAATATTTCTGAGTGACGAGCGCAATAAAATGCTTTTTAATTAAGTGTTCTAAGTGTTAGTATTCTTTATAGGCAGTTTGAATTACTACCACCAGATGAACGGATTATTTGTCTTTTTATATTATAGTTCTATAAAAAAAACTGGACAAGTGCGAACCATCGGTGAACGAGTCCAGTTGGACTTGGATTTCGGTACAAACTTGTAGGTACGGTATCTAAGTACATATTAAGTTCGGATACTACTACTACTATACTACTCCAACCGCAAATAATAACTGTAATAGTAAATTCACTTCTTTTGTTATTAATGTACATATTTACGGTTTTCACATTTTTTTTTCCAAATTTCATGGGTCTGTGTAAAGGAAAGTACCCTATAGGTTTTGATTCCCATGTGTCGCAAATATGCAATAGATAAAACGGTCATATTGTTTGATCACGTTGACTTACAAGTTTGATTTTTTCACAGCCCAAAGACATTGTAGTTTCGAATATGCGATATAAATTTCAACTTGATAGCTTTACGAAATCCTGGGAAAAAGTATCTTGACAGACAGACAGCTAGACGGACAAAAAATTATGTTATGAAAATTTCTTTTGAGGTACGCAACCCTAAAATGAATCTTGCCAAACAGATATTAAGAACTATTTAGATGTAAGAAAAAAATACGCTGTAAAAGCTTAAAGGCATATATACGTACTACGTACTAGATTTGGCGTTCCGAACATTCACTGTGTTCAACTGAATCGAACTGCAATCCATTCAATATTGACAGCTTGTAGTGTACGGAGTGGCGCTCATGATATAAGTTTACACCTGGATTTGAATAAAAATGATTAGTCAAGTGAGTAAAATTATTTATTTTTCAAGTGAATAAATAAGTTGTAACAGTGACGCTTTGGTTGCCATTTTAGTTCAGATTTTGAACAAATAGTTTATATGGAACTTCGTGTCTATAGAATATACGTAATGCTTATAGGTGATCTCAATATTACAATAAAGATTCCTCAAAAAAAAACCCACAAAAATATAACAAAAACCCGCTAAATAAGTTTGAAAGAGTTCGAATCAATTTTTAAAAACTTCAAAGCAATCTTTGAAGAGTTTCAGTTATTTTATTTATTCAAAACATTCTTCAAATTGAATTTTTAATAGAACTTGTCATTGCAGATTTCCTCGGTAGTCTGACGTCAGTAACAATAACCATTCTATATTGTATTACTTATTTTATATGCACTATGTGAGTGATAATACTTAAAACCTTTTTGACTTGGCATAAATATTTCAACGCTTATGTTCTTATATCTATTCTGATAAGATTCAGTTTTTAACTAAACGTGGCATAAATATAAAAATATAATAACTATCGAACTTTTATAAAGCTCTATTAAGGTAGCAGTAGTGACTTAGCCGAATTAATCCAAATACATTTTATAATCTGTTGCTAATTAGTTACCACAATAATGATTTTGTTGCTCAAGCCGTTTAGAAAAAAAAAAAGTTGTCACTGCTATCTTGATATCAAGGTAGCATGAACATTAACAAAATTTATACTTATTTGATCAGGTGTAATATAGGAATTTGTTGCTAATTTAACAAACAATACTTGTAAATCAAGGTGTTGGGTATTCTACTTATTATGGGCGGTCGTATCGCTTAACATCGAGCGAACGGCAAACTCGTCTTGCCATACAAAGCAATATTTTTTTTTATTTTTCCCCAAACATCTTAACAATAAATTCTGTAAATATAACGGTATTTCTCAAAGTCGATGTAATTCCACACTAGGACTCTACATTCCTCTTGTAGTCGCGGGCTCTCTATAAAACTTGTGAGCACAATTGCTCCTCGAATCGAGTGTATATATATTTCTAAAATTAAACTTTTATTATCCATCTACATATATAAGATCTAGCAATAGGAAAAGTAAAAGAGAAATTCCAAATCTATATGTTACTATGAGAAAAAAAAATTGTACCCCTTTTTAAACAAGTAGCACAGGAGAGTGTGTGATTGGCATAATTTTAATTCATATAGAAGAGAGCAGAAGGTATTTTATGTATAATGATTTCTTATGTTTACGCGAATGTTAGACATTGAAATAAAAACTATTTAACGGATTTTTTCGCGTTTTTTTATATTATTATTTTCTCCCTTTTCTTTTAGGGGAGAAAATAATAATATAGAGAACCGCGATAAAATCCGTTAAATAGTTTTAATTTCAATTTTATGGATAACATATGTGTTTGGGAAAACGCTCAGACCTTCGATGGATGGTAATGTGAGAACTGTATTTACCACTCGCCTACACTTGCACCATCCCCCTCTTTTCCTGGGTACCCAGTAATGGTGAATAATCATGGGATGCTGGCTGTCGTTCAGGATTGCACTGCACTATCGCTGGTTGACCTTCGATTGTAGCTAATTTTAAATATAACACACAATATTGCATTTCCAAAATTCGAATTTCTATCACTGGACGACCACTAGTATAACTAAACATAGGACTAATAACAATATAGTTATCTCTACATGTAAGATATGCGCTGCTTGGTGACAGAAATTAACAAACCAACAGTTCTTACTTAACATACTTGTTTCGAACATCCATATCAATCACCTGATAAAGATAATATCAGTTTTCCCGACTCTGTATTTGAACCTGAGACTACAGAGTGGTGTCGTATCGTGCACGGAATACAACTACGCCATTGAGTCAATCGAAATAAAATTTATATTAAAAATCATTTTCCATTAAAAAAAAATACTAACTTCTTTTATACGTACCATTTAAATCCTAACAAACTAGATCTGAGATAGCCACGTGTCGCGTCACGATGCGGTCACACCTTCACGCGACGTGTTGCGACGTCAGACAGAGACGTGACATGACGTGTGACGGACGCGTTGTTACCGAGGATTATATACAATACTGATGGAACGAACGTGCAAACGGGTACGTGTTGTTGGGAAGTTTTAATTAACAACAAACCAAACGTTAAGCGGTAGCCTAGTTGAATGTGAAACGGACTGCCGAGACTAATGTCTGCAGGTTCAAATCCCAAAGGCACACGTCTAACTTCTCTACAAGTATGTGTGTATTCTTTGTGAGCTATCGATTGCTTTAACGGTGAAGGAAAACATCGTGAGGGAATTTGCATACTTGAGAAATTCTCTATAAGAATTTCAGGGTGTGTGAAGTCTACCAATCTAGATCAGCGTGGTGGACTACGGCCTAATCTCTCTCAGCAGTAGAAGAGGCCCGTACCCAACAGTAGGACAGTATATAATACACTGCTAATATTATTATACTTACCATGCGTCTAAATTCCTGCTAAAACAGATATTTATTGCTAATTATCACCGCCATTTCTTAGTGGTAGTATTACTATTTTATGTATAGACTGAGGTGTCTTGAGTTTTATTTGTGGTTGAGCAACCCTTCGCTCCCCCAGAAGAAATCATCACTTGAGAGGCGATGTTAATATATAAACCAAAATATATCTGCAAATCAGTAAACAGAGCAAATAAACTACGCGGCCGGAATATCGATAATTACAAACCTAATTACCAAATACACTTCCTTGGTGGTTTAAGGCACTCGCATTACGAGTACTAACGCTGAGGTCCTGGGCTTGAATCCCGGGTGGGGCCAAAAAAATAATGTGACTGGGTTTATCTATCTTAAAAATTACTCATGCGTACTTGGCTAATCATCGTTAAAAGACCACCGTGACCGAAATTTGGCTAGAAGGAATTCATTAAATCAATTACAAAACCTAGTAAATCGAAGTGAATAATAACTCAAGATCTAAAAAGAAACAAAACTTATAATAAGATTATAAGACAAAGAAAGCAACTAAATTGTATATTATTTCAAATTATGCCATAAATTACAATAACTCAATTTATAATAACCACAATCTAATTTTCGTGTCTTTTCACTTCGATTTATTCGAGTTGTACGATTATCCGAATACATTTTATTTGGAATACATCTAGACGTGACCTTTCTAGAACTTTCTCGTAACATATGATTGTTGGAAGTATCCGAGCGTATAAAAGATAATACAATATAGGGATTCAGTGTGTTGTGAAGGATTCTTTGTGCCTCGAGGTCGATCAGGGATAAAGAAAGCAATGTTTTATAAAAGTATAAGTCACGTCAATGAATAATAACATCTATTAATACATTCATGGTCCCCCCGTGACCCTGAAGTCTGCAAAGTCTTCGAAACATCGAGAAAAACTTTACTATACTAACTTTTGCTCGCGACTTCGAACGCGTGAAGGAGTTTTCCGGGATAATTTTTTTTCCGACTCACTGAATATGTATCGTTATATTATGACCGAATTACACAAAATCATTATAAATTGTAGTCTATGTGTTATTGTGATGTATACTTTATATTACTGAAAAGTTTCATCCAAATCCATTCAGGAGTTTTTTCGTGAAAGAGGAACGAACATACATACATCCATCCTCACAAACTTTCGCATTTATAATATTAGTAGGATAATACCACGATAAAATCCGAATAATAGTTTTATTTCAATGTCTGAAATTCACGTAAACATAAGAAATCATTAAACATCTATTCAATTATTTACGTAAACAGAAAAGACATAGATTAAACCTGTGAATAGGAGCTTAAAATTCTGACTAAGCATTTTTATCCTTACATATTATATAACAATTCCCCGCCGCTTCTGGCTGAACGCGATAAACTCAAAAACTTCTGAATGAATTTTGATTTAATTTTGTATGGAAATAGTTGGAGACCCTGGAAACGACATATACTTTTAATCCTGGGAAAATATAAAGCAGCGCTTTTTTCAGGGAGAACTCTTTCACGCGGGCTCATTCGCGAGCAATAATTATTATATAAGTTAGTACTAAGCAAGGGTTCTAAATACATTTCTTAAGAATATGAATTCCTAACATGGACTTAGCAAAAACCCTTTTAGAATTATAAATAACTGTGTTTTTTTACCCTGGAACACATAGTGACTGTAATTTTTTTAGAAGGCCATTATGTAAGCGGAGACGCGTGCGTCAGCTAGTATGTATGTATCAAGCAAATATAACAAAGATCGCTCACAAGACGAGAAATTTTATTTGAAATCAGATGATTGCTTACACGTGTTTTATTCTTAAGATCATAGATATGATGTCGAATGATAAAAAATACTATATCGTGTTTTTTCTAGGTACCATCTAACTAAGTAGGTACAAATATATTTAATTAGCTCTTGCTCGCGGCTTCGCCCGCGTGAAGGAGTTTCCCGGGGTAAAAGTCCCGCTATATATTTTCCCAGGATACAAAGCAGCCTCTAATCTTCCCAGGGTCTTAAACTATCTTAATACCAAATTTCATAAAAATCCGTTAAGTAAATTTTGAGAAAATCAATAGCATACAAACAGACAGAAAAGGGGACTTTGTTTTATAAGTATACCTATAGATATTAGCAAATATCAATACTCACAATGATATCGAAGAAGCTATAATTCCCGCCAAATCATTTCAAAACTCGAGGCACGTACGAAGCGCCGTGCGAAAGGCTGCGTAACGGATTTCTAATCAAGTGCTCGCGGCGGCGGCGAGTCATGCGTGTCGCGCGACGTGACAGAACGCGACACGTGTTGCCGCGACACGCCATACGCTGTCACCGACACATAACAAATGTCGAACGCAAATTCGAATGGTGATGAGAATATTCGCCCTTTGATTTAAATATATTCCGACAGGAAATTACTGTATATCTACATATGTTTCTACCTCTATTGTAATTGGTTTAATTAACAATACCAAACAAATAATTTACTATATACTTAATACAGCAAAAAACATTATCATTACTTAGTGTAGTACTAATATGGCCTACTTCACCTCTGGCATATTTCCGTCTCTATGGCGTAAAGCCATTGTAATTCCCCTTCCCAAAACCCCTAACCCTTCACATGCGAAACATTTCCGTCCTATATCCATTCTTCCTTTCCTCTCCAAAGTGCTTTGAGGCCTGTGCACATAAACAGTTGTCAAGATTTGTGCACCTAAATGATCTGTTGTCTCCACTGCAATCAGGTTTCAGGTCTGGTCACAGCACTACCACAGCACTACTTAAAGTGACTGACGATATTAGGGCGGGCATGGAGGATGCCAAGGTCACTGTGTTGGCTTTGGTTGATTTCTCGAACGCCTTTAATACCGTCAGTCACGACATCCTTCTAGCCATCCTCTCTCACTTCTTGATCTCTCCTTCGGCTCTGGATTGGTTTTCTTCTTATCTTCAGGGACGCCAGCAGTTGGTGCGACTTAGCGATGCCTCGTCCGGCTGGTGCCATATCGAGTCTGGAGTCCCTCAAGGCGGCATACTGTCCCCATTATTGTTTTCTATCTTTATTAATCTCCTAACTCAAGAACTTCAATGTGCGTACCACCTGTATGCCGATGACTTGCAAATATATTCTAGGGATGGAGTAGATTGTGTAGCCGCGGCTGTGGACAGGGTGAATAGGGACCTAGCTCAAATTAAGATCTGGTCTGACAATTTCGGCTTATCTGTAAACCCTGCGAAATGTCAAGCCATTATTGTGGGTAGTCCAAGGATGATTTGCCGGTTGGATGGTACGATCATTCCGCCTGTTTTATTCAACGGCAATATCATTCCTTGGAGCTCCAGTGTTGTAGATCTCGGTTTGCACATCGACTCCACCCTGAGCTGGAGACCCCAGGTAACATCTGTCTGCCAGAGAGTCACCGGTACTCTCCGGACTCTATACCGCCTGAAGAACTTCCTGCCGCTCAAGACCAGGACTATGCTTGTGCAAGCCTTAATTCTTCCTGTAATCGACTATGGTGATGTATGCTATTTTGATCTGAATGCAGACCAACTCAACAAACTGGACCGACTTCTAAATAACTGCATTCGTTTCGTGTATAATCTCCGCAAATATGATCACATTTCTTCCTATCGTCTTGATCTAAAATGGCTACCTATACGCCAGCGCCGTTCTTTGCGGGCACTAACCACTCTTTTTTCTTTACTTACCTCCCCTACTCCTCCTACTTACTTATCCTCCAACTTCCAATACCTCTGTAATAGCCACGATAGGAATCTTCGCTCTTCTAGCAATCTTCTCCTTAAATGTCCATCTCATAGCTCTAACTTCACTCACTCTTCTTTCGCTATCCAATCTATTCTTCTATGGAATTCACTCCCTCTCGAAATTAGAACGGCCACTTCTCGGCTTGCCTTCAAAAGGAGAGTACGGCAGCTTTTGTTAAAAGAAGCAGAAGAGTTATCACGTTAATTCTAAACTTTTTATTATTAGTATGTACATAATATATATTTATGTATTTATAATCTGTATTTTATGTATTTATAATATTTCTTATATTCTGTTTGTATTTAATATAGTTATACATTATAGTTCTTTTATGTATGTTTATGTATTATTAATTAATATCCATGATGCACCTACCTTATTTATCTCTGCACCACCCTTAGGTTGACTGGGAGAGAATGCCTTTGGCATTAAGTCCGCCGATATACATGTATGTATATGAAGTGTAAATAAATAAATAAATAAATAATATGCTAAGTTTTTTAATATAAATAATTCATAGGATCATTAGCGCCATAGCTAATTCAAGTATCGTTCAAACGAACTTATTTATGGAATATAATCGAGGTTCAAAATATTAATTAACACAAATATTGAAACATAAACTTGAACAGTATTTGTTCCGGAGATAATTAAAATTGTATTCCATATCGTAGTCAAATCCGATTTAATAAAGCTTTATTTGCATTGGCTATTTTGAACCGATTATTAACGTCATATGAACAAAAGCTCATTAAATCTACAAATGGTTTCATCTAACTAATATTATAAATGCGGAAGTTAGTTAAAATGTTTGGATTTTTGTTAGAAGTAAACTCAGAATTAGCTGAACGCATTTGGATGAAATTTGGTACATGGATAGATCCTTTCCTAGATTAACAAATATACTTTTTATCCCGAGAACTAGATCCAGTGGTAAATAATTGAATTTTATCACATCTTAAATAGAGGGCGCTGGTGTATAGATACTGCTACGTACTATCGGTGCAGTGATTTAAGAACTTTTATAGAAGAAAAGGCTTTTAACGCAGGCGATGCAGCGAACGACACCTAGTTACCGATATTAATGTCATTTTCCCTACTTACAATTTAGATATGGTGACATCGTATAGCTATGTGTTTCGTCGACGCAAAATAGAAAGAACAAGGATTTTTTTACTTTTTAAGGCATATAATAACCTTGTATACCTTTTCACATGAGTCAAAATGTTCACTTATAGACAATAGCTACGAGTAAAATAAATTTTAGTTTCTAACGGCTGAATTTCCGATGATCAAATAAAAGTTATTAAGAAATTGAAAACGTCAGTTGTAATAATACAATTGATCCATCGTTTACCTTTATATTCAGTCGGTTTACAATTTATTAGGTTGATTTTTTTTATCCTACGATTGATACATCAGCCTCAATTCAGTACATTTTTAATTTCTATATTACCCCATAATTCCTGTTCTACCCCAAAAAAAATATTATACTATTGAAAAATCAGCCTTAATTAAATTAATTTCTAATTTCTTCATTACCCCAAAAGTTTTGTTCTACCCTATGGATAGAAGGTATCATAGAAGCCCCTATGATAATTGAAAGTAACGTATTTCGTATAACTCATCTACAAAGATATCACGTAGACATCACTTACCATTCTAAACCATTCTCGTGTTCAGTTTGAAAAGATTTTCGCATTTTCTCAAGTGAAAAATGCGGTTTTCACCGTGAGGGCCTTTGCGGTTGTTAGTGTGAACGCGACCTCTTTGAAGTGGCTGCGTTTATACCGACGCTTGCTTTTTGAGAATTCGTTTTTATATTATTAACCGTAAGGACGAAATTATACTTATCCGGGGACGTTGTGAGGAATTAGCAAGTCATCTGGTTATTAATGGTACTGAATATATTTTATATCTAATGAAATCTGACATAAAGCCTCGTTCTGAAGCAGTAGATGTAGGATACATCTAAATACAGACTGAATTATACTGCCGGCTCTATCTATTTAATTCAGTGCTTAGGCGTGCTCTTCTTTCCCCAAAGCTTATACCGCTTCAATGTTGGTCGGTTGGTTGGTTTGGTTGGCCCAACACGCTTCAAGAGTGTTGGCTTAGCTACGAACGTCAACCTATTTAAGTTAACAGACAGGTAGGAAACATGAAAATAAAACAAAAACTATCTTAACACAATAATGCTTCCTTCAACTTCAAACATGTTCTAGATATTATATCTTACTCCTTCAACAGACTCTTAAACACGCGCGACCTAAAAACCATTTCACGCATGAAAACGCGAAAATACCTGAAAATTATATGAAATACCCCAAACATTTGAATAATGGGGTAATAAAGGGCGTCTTCGCATAGATATTGGATGTACAATTTTATGTTGTTTACCGAAACAAAATGTAACGCGACGGCTCGATTGAAGCGGCGGCTCAATGGCATCGAGAGATGAGAATTTTATTATTTTTCACTAGGATCTAGGGCTCTATTCGTTTATTAGAATTTTTTGAATGGAAATTCGAAATTGCAATTCATTTTTTCATTCACACGCACACACACAAACACTTGAGCGTTTTATCTCTGAAGGGGTAGGCACAGGCACATCCAATGCATCTTCGCCGTGTTTATTCTGATCCATGCTGTGCTACGATATAAGCCTATCTCCATATCGGGCATAAATTCCAGACTTCGAGCTGATACTGAGTAGAATTACCAAATACCAATTTGTCCGACCTAGGATTCGAACTCTCAAAATAATATAGTACCGCGCGGCGCTCACCTAATACAGCCAACCACCAAGACGTCATTTCTAGAATTATAATTATCAATTACCACTTACAATTTGATGTAAAATTCGATCATTCATTACATCTCCATTACAATATTCTGTAACTTTTAAGAGCCCGTAGACGCTATTAACTTGTTGCACCACACTTTTCATATAATACAATAACAGTTGATAAATCGACAGTTGATTCAACTAAATTAATTAGTTATAGTATATTGCAACAGTAGACAACCCCTACTCGTCGCCCTAGATACTAAAAAAACTACTAAAATCAATCATTCCTATGATTTTATCCCTGTCCGTCAGTCCTAATTAGGACAACCAAAGCTTACATTATCAAAACCATCATTCTTGCTTAGTGTGATTTATTTGTTCTTCCTCATCATTTATCATCAGGAAGCCATTCAAGTATATCAGGATTACAGAGGTCGACAAGTTAATTTCCCAAGCGTATTGTGACGATAAAGTGTTTTTTATGCAACAGGTTATGTTTTGAAGATATTGCTTCTTTTCGGATCAACTATTTTCAAAATTTTATATAGCTTTTAGATGACAATAATTTTGATTTTGTATTGTGACTGTCCGGGTATGCTTGTATCTTCAGCCGGTCAGCAATTTCTCTGGACTTCAATTCGCTTAACATAAGGGGCAGTGAAGCTACTTTGCCGATCCACAATAAAAGAAAAAGTTGTACAGAGTTTAAAATACGTAGAGACTTCAATGTATTGAACTCAGTACTACTTTCCTGTCATATATTTCATAAGGATCAGTTTGCAATAACCATTGCCGTTCGGATTAAAGATGTGTGCATGTAATAATTGGTATTATGATATGTTTACATAATGAGGTGTTGAGTTGTTATAACTATCGCCTTAGGGTGACGAGCGCTTTACAAGAGACTCTACCATATATACTTATACACATACATATAACTATATAGTTTTGTATAACATACCATAACTGTTAACGTTAGATCTCTACCGAAAATGAATTAATAGCAAGTTTGGTTGCCGTTGAAATAAAAATATTTTTCGGATTTTATCGCGTTTACTTTTTATAATTCAAAATTTTGTATAATTGTAAAATGTAGGTAGATATTGTAACTGTCTTTTCGAACGACCAATATCTCAGTCCCCCCGAGACCACGAAGGTTGCATTCTCGAAAATACGAGAGAAAATTATAATATAAAATATCGCGATAAAATCCGAAATTGTTTTATTTCAAAGACTAACATTCGCGTAAAAATAAGAAATTAATTGTCTGACGTGCTTACAAAGAGTTATTCTTACCACTAACGCTTAAATAACTATTGAAATAGTTAATTGAAATCGACCAAATCATAATTATAAAAGCGAATGTAACTATAAGTCCGTTATGCTTTTACAGCAATACCGCTTAACCGATTTCTATGAAATTTGGTATGGAGATAGTTTAAAACCCTGGAAAGGCGATAGGCTACTTTTAAAAAGGAGATAGGGAAGTTTTTATTCACGCAGGCAGAACCGCGCACAAAAGCTAGTAAACACATAAATCTTTATTCAGTCCGATTGGTGTGATGGTCGGCCGCCCTCACCTCCGTGCTAGGCACCTTCTAGGAGCAATACCTCGATTACCTCGCAGATAACACTAAAAACACACCGTGACGAATCCAGACATACTACACGCATAGTCTAGGTGTCTATGCGTGTCCTCTTGTCTAGTTTTGAAATAAATGAGTCTCGTAAAAAACCAAAGTAACAAATCTAATCCATAACCTTAATAGTATACTTATGCAAAAATAGTCCGCTAACTAATAAACAAATTGCCCAGAAAACTGACAGTTCGCAATACTCTTTGTCCTACAAAGGACAAAGCAAACCAATACGTTGATAGCACACAATACCAAACTTTTTACCAACCACTCAAAAGCAATATAAGATGGCTCGCTGCCTACTCTTTCAAACGCCGTGAACATACAAGAATACTTTAAAGTTACAATGTTATTGCGTTCGCGGTCGGTTGCCCCGGTACAAACTGCTTCGAATATGATCCGACCTTCCAGACCATTTGTCGCACGAAACTGCAGGTTCCTACCTTTCATGTAAGACTATGTGGGGACTATTCTATAGCTTTGTAACGTACGCTGTAGAGAAAATGTCAAATGTTATACTATATTCACTATCAAATGTTATTATTGTTTCCCCAGAAAAAAATAATTCTAAATGGTTTATAAACCGTGCAACTTTTATGTTCAGCGTTTAAAAAAGATGACTATAAATATAATATGAAAATAGCATGCTGTTGACCGCACAAAGGAATTTAATGAGCAAAAACAAATCTCTTGTTTGTGAAACGTGCAACTTACATCTTGGGCTATTTAAAAAAGGCGGGTCTAAATATAATATGAAAATGCCAAGGTTTATTACGCACAAATCAATTTGATAAGCAAAAACAACCCTTAAACACCTCTGTCTCAGTGGCGTAGTTACAACTAACTATAATACATTGCATGCACGGAACTACATTGTTCTGAAGTTCCGGATTCGAATCCCGAATCGGGCAAAGTGATATTGGGTTTTCCTGCTCATTGTTAGCCCGGAGTCTTGTCTAAATGCTTGGAATGGCGAGAGGCTCGCTACTTATCACATCATGGGACGGAACACAAACGAAAAATTGGTACCCTAGTTGCATATCTGACCCCGGTGATAGAGGCATCATATGTCTGTACCAACAAACAACAAGCAACAAATTTAATACTACCCATTCATACATCTGGTGATATCATCACACGAAGATATATTGTCAAAACGTGACAAGAAATTTATATTAACATTTAAACTTATAAACTATTATTAAAGTTACACCATAGGATTCTAGCGCTCTTTAGCGTTGTTCTATTTATTGTTTAACTAAATTTTGCCCGCGACTTGCCTCTCGCGACCAACTTTCAAGGCTGTTTTAACTTAGAGTTCGAGCTTTATACGCTTTTATGCAAGATTTCACATTGAACTGTAGACAAATTACGTTACACTTCTACTTCGTGATTTTATCATTTTTACCCGACTACGACGAAGCAAGGAAGGCTTTAACACCCTATGCACGTATGTATATATGTATGTACGTTTGTATTCATTTTATGTTCCACTCTATCATAGTTAAAGAAGCTAAACTGATTTTGTCAAATGAGGTGTCAATCGATTCGTATTTATTGTGCAATGGTTAGGCTAAACATATTTTTAGCATAAATGCGATGTATATTTAATTTGTATTTTTCTGCTCTTATATAAAATCTAAATAAAGACTGAAAGGCAAATACCGTTCGACCTAGAAACCTAAGAATCACTGCAATCTCTAACCATAAGAGAAAATATAAAACCGCCACATTCCTTGAGTTTCCTGCAAAACGATAGTAGCATCATCAAGATATATCATGTTATAGTATCAAATAAGGCAGCGCGCAAACGCTGTCAGCATGCCGCACCAGACACACGTCACTATATAGCAACTAATTGTCAATATTTAGGTTCCTGTAAATACGTACTATGAATATATTTTTTTTATTGCTTTGAACGACGAGATAAGCTTGCCTTTCGCCTGATGGTCGATACGACCGCCCATAAACAGTAGTTTTGAAATTACACAAGGATATATCTAACTAACGAATTGTTTTATGAAACGTACAAATTACAACACTTATGAATTTAAACAGACATTACTAAAGAGGAAAACCTATATTTACATGACGAAGGCAACAAAAACATTATGCCACAAACATTATGTTTAACATTCTTTCAACAAGTAGAAACGCCATCCAACACCATAATAAATAAATAAATATACGACGGAATACGCACAACGGAAAGTGGGTGCACCCGATACGCCTCTACCTATCCTTTCGGGTATTAAAATCGAGAGTACGTCCAGACTCCGGCCTGATATTGATCAGTAAAACCAAATGTCACTGTCCGAATCGAGAATCGATTCCTAGACAGCCTGACACCTGTACCTAAGACAACAACGCATCCGTAGCACTAGGTCTCATAAACCACGCCTTATTGGCCGAAATACTCAATTACCGTCCTTTGACGTTGTCGCGCTAATTTCTCCCATTACGAGTAATTTCATTATTAATTAAGGCATCAAGTAAACCGCAGTGTAATTGCTATGGTTTGAGTGATAGTCTATCGTTTTAGTCTGGCTAGTACCACCGAAATGTCTATTTGTACCACCACGCATTGCGTAGACACTGCTGCTCGAAGAATATTGTGATAAAAAACTACGCTTTGACTGGTTAATATTCCCATGCGATTTAAAATCGCTTGTTTATCAGATAAACATAGTCATCATCGTATGGAGTGGTAACTTGTCTGAATTTATCCCCCTGGGCCGCGTCTCTGACGACATAAATATTCTGACTGTTTTTTCTGGCGCACTTAACTGTTCTCTTTAAACCTCTTAGTAACATGGTAATAACTTCCCAGACCGGCTCTTCTAAGATATACATAGTGAAAGAGTACTACGAAATGACCAACCTTATGCTTCCTAATTACTGTTGATGATGGGTGTTAATAATGACTATTTCTAAGTTGCCTTGTAAGATAATATCACTTTGACGTGAAAAAATCAAGAAGAAAGCGTTACGGTGTTTCGTATAATTTGTAAAGGCAAGAGGAAAATCTGTAAGCACGCACATTTTTTGTTTTTACGGATGACGATACGGTTACTTGACAACGTCACGCGTGACAACGTCGGGCTGAGATAGAAATATCCAATATTAAAATGGTTGGGGTGTATGCACTGGGGAAAAAAAACGCGGCGAGAATATTACAAATAGTATAACCACAGTATTTAGGTAAGATAAAAGTAGGTTATATTAAATAGTGGGATATAATTTATTTCACCAGTGTGAAGCCGTGAGAAACTCCTTATATATAAAACAAGCCCTTACTGTCCATCCAAAGGTTATCTGGAAGAAATCGCTATGAGCGATAAGATCGCCCATTGTGTAACCATGTCTTGTATCTGTTTTATTTATGTTTTTTTGGTTGTGCAATAAAGAATTATATTATTATTACTTCTTCAAACAGTTGGTGATGAGCAGGTGCACGTCTTGGCGCTCATCTAGCAGCAGCATGGCGAGGTAGCCCACCCGCTTGTCCGTGAACTGCGGACTCGCGATCAGCTTCAGACGCTTTAGCTGGCTGAAGTGCGCTGCATTGGTCTATCGCTAGTTTTATAAATTTTGAGGTTCTGGTTACGATTCCAGGTCGGTCTTAAAAATCTGTATATTTTGTCAATACACTGGCATGTTTCTTCTACTTCACTCATCATCATCCACGATTTAAGCTAGTCAATGTGTGAACGAACTAGTTTTACCTTTGCCTTTTTCGGACGTAAAGACATGAGCTTTTATTTAAAAGTACACACAGACGGAGTCACAAACACAAGTAATAAATAAATTCAATTAAAAAACGCCGCAATTCTTAACGTTACTGTACACAGAGCCTTATAGATCATGTCTTGACACATCCAAATAAGTATGCCTACCTATCCACTTAAATCTAGTAACGGCAAATGTGGGAATAAATGAATTTTCTCATTTTAGCTTCGTCTTGAAGGAATACTGTGATTTTCACTCAGGTTAAAAGCTTTGAGGGATGTAACAAACTTCCAAAACAAGGAAAGTCTGAGAAGTAAACGCACAAACAGTAAAATGTGACCTTTAAATTTTTTTCGCCATATCAGACCGGGTCGTCTTGACATAGCATTAATAAATATAAGGACTTACTCATCTTTACGACTGATAAACTACTGCGAAAAATGATTACGTATAACAAATATTTTGCCCAAAAATCATAGCTTCCATTTTTAATGTTTTTGGTAATTTTAGTTTCTTGCGAATATGGAGTGTGCGTGAGTGTTGCCGCTCTGACAAATTATCTTAGAGTACACTTAGTGGCATCAGGGCATGTAAAATAAAATAACATAATATTATATGTATTTTCACTTTTTTATTTAACATAGCAGTGTTATTTAAAAAAAAAATAAGTGTATGATTTCATTTAGTAACACAATATCAAAATGACCCTTTATAAACTAATGCCGCGAAATAAAAGGTGCATGCAATATTAATTATTTATTATCAAATACTGTAATTATGTTTCTGTTTTAAAAGATACCGCAGCCAATATAATTTCTGTGTGTTATTAGACTTCACATGTACTGTCGCAAGTCAACGGATGGAATGCAATGCCATCCAGTGCATAATAATTCAAAGTTCTTGTGATGTTACTGTTAATGGGCACGCTTACCTATCAAACAATCGATTCAAATAGGCATATTTATAACTACTGACGACATTATCACACATCAGTCGACAATCTATCTAGTCCAAATCACCTACCATCAAAAGGAATCTTATCTCAAACTCAATCGAGTCTCATCGCCGTGGCTCGCACTTTGATATGGAGGAAAGTGGACTCTTAATATTTCCAGATCCTTCCTATTTGATTTTTTTTGATTACGTTGCGCGATAGTGACAAATTAGTTTTCACTGAGACTCGTCGAGCTCACCGCTCGGTGCCATAAAATGCGTGCCACTACTGATCCTGGACTACAGGAGTTGTAGTGGTGGGTGTGAGGCTGTGAAAATCTCTCTGATCCGTGGCCCTACAAAAAAAGGAAATAAAAACAACTTTTTGCTCATCCCATCATTCCTTTATACAAACACTTTTACAAAACAAAGTTTACCATCCAATTATAAGATACAAAATCGTTAAACCTTTCGGAACTCAATATCAGAATCTAAAGCCACAAACACGCGGAAACGTGTCTTCGCAAAAGCTTCATCCATTGAAAGCAGCCGAGGCGTGTGATCACTCTCAGTTCCTGCTAAACGTACATGAATGAAAGGATACCTTACAATGGAAAGCAAGGTAATGATAGCGTACAGTACTCGGCAGTAGCATGATAGAAAGACATACAATACGCGGAAGTGAAAATACAAAATACAGATACAATACCCGCGAGTATAAAGATAAAAGGGACACAATTGTTTTTTTATTATTATCAAACCCCTCAGTTAACACCGGGGGAAACCAAATGGGATACTAGAATCCCCTGTCTTAGCGACTGCAAGGCCCTGAAGAACAGTTAGGAGGGGATATGGGGGAAGAAAAAGTAACCTTCTTAGGATGAGCAGAAGGGAAAAGGCTAGGAAATATTCGCCAGCCTTAATAGATCTTTATATTAATTTAATGAGGTATACACAAGCCTAGGAGCGCGACAAATGCCGTGCATGGGCATGCAATACAATTGATTATCTACATTTTAAAAAAGAATAGGTAAAGGCCGGTTAGTAGAGTAGCAATAAGCAATCGCTAGCTTCACCTAAATATATAACTAACACTCAAACAGCTCGTTTCGTTTTGTACTTAAGTACCTGTATTTGACCACCGGAAATACATAGAATGGACTATTGTTAATATTAGAATTGTAACTGTTATCGTGATGATCAGGTCTCTGGGAATCATGTCGTATTTTTTACAAATTTTATTATGGCTTGCTACAATGGCAATAGGTTAGGAAAATTTGTTATTTAAAAAAATAAGGAATTGATAAGAAGTTGATAAAGTATATAGGTTAGGGCAGGAAATAAATTTAAAGATATCAATTAATAATCAATTCTATTTGGTGACTTTTGAAGATGTTTAAAGTGGCAATCCATAGTATCTGCGTATCAATATGAGATAGAGGCGTAATACTATGTATGTATGCCTATATATAATATATGTAAATACATCGCTGTTATCTATGAAACCTGTCCATCGAATCATTGTATTATTTGCCCCTCCTCATGTCTGGCCCCTTCTAATATTATAATAAATTCTAAAAATGAAGATGTGGGTATGCAGGTTAGAAGTATCTAAAGAAACTACAAAATATATGTAATTTGGCACAAATATACCAAGCCGTAAAGATTATTACGAGGAAGTCCACAAAATTCTATTCCGAAGTCTTCCACGCAAAGCCGCCAACCAAATCTAATGACTTTACCAAGCCTAGGAAAGCCTTTTACGAAACTCAAAGAATATAATAAAACCGATGACGAAGTAAAGCATCTTACCGCTCAATTACTATGAAATCTTATAGCTGTTACATAGCAATAAGCCGCCGCACAGTCTATCTGCAAGCCGGAACTCCGCGCTGAGGCTTTTTTCTTACAAATAGAACGGTCTGGAGGAAGTTTAAAACACTCAGTTGCAAGGCTGTTGCGGCTATGATTTGCGAGAATGTGAGACTAATATCTTACGATTTTAATTATTGTATCTCCTATATAATATATATTGTTGTTTATTTTCCCATTAATAATTTATGAAAGCAATAATTAGTGTACACTGACTTATTTAGCGATCTTCGTAAAGGAAAATGTACATCAAAAATTAGTTACGAGACAAATACACTGTTTTAATGTTTGTACTACACTTCGGATTGTATAGTCCGGTGGTAACGAAGGTGGTTATCATTATTAATAAGCTATATACACTACAGTCTATAGAATGCCTCGATAAATGGGCTATCCAACACTAAATATTCGAACTACTAGTTCCTGAGATCACCGTGTTTAAACAAACAAACTCGTCAGCTTTATATATTAGTATAGATACCTAAAAAAATGTAGGTAGATATTGTAACTTTCATTTTTCGGACGACCAATAAAAAAATCGATAACATCCGAAAACTATTTTTTATTTTGATCTTAAGTGAACTCATATCATTACTACGTATAACGTAGCAGCGTTACAAAATCCAGAAAATTCTCAAATCACAAGGTATTCAAAACTGTCCTCAAACCGCCTCCGACATGTTGTCCCTACAAAGGCACTCGAACGCATTCAATTTACTTTCTCACCACATAGCCGTATTTACTTATCGGCACTTGTACATACAATTTGTAAAACATGTGAAACTGTTTACCCGCAGTACAATTGCAACCACGTACTTCTCCATACGTGACCTTCATGCTAGCAATGTAATGCTATAGATATATTTTCGCGATAAATTTGTACTTGGTCTAACTAGATCAGGCGGTTACAAGACTCCCAAGCAGCTATTTAGTGCAACAAGTTACCCCCGAACCGTCTCGTATGCACCTAAGAAGGCAACCGCGAGCTTTGGTTGTTATATACGGTAAATAGGATTAGGGACTCGGCCCAATATTAACCAGTATGCATGCATACTCCCGAGTGTCGTCATTAAGCCGTAAGACCGGTGAAATCAACCTAAGCTAGCGATAAGACAATCCTGAGCTAGCGATCAAATAGCTTTTCTCGATTTGTAGTCGTCTGAAGCAATCTTCCACCATTATTTATGTGTGGCGCAAAGTTTTTAACCATGTTTTACATATTTGTATATGACTGCGGTGCTCAGGTCTAGGGTTCGAGCCCCAGATCGGGCAAACTAATATTTGGTTTTTCTACTCAGTATCAGCCCGGAGTCTGGAATTCGTGCCCGTGAGGTCTCGCCTCCTATTACATCATGGGACGGTATATACACAGCCAAAACGGGATGCAGCAGGTGCACCTCTGCCTACCTCTTCTGGGCTAAAAGCATGGCTTCTGTGTTTTTTAAATAGCATTTACCTACCAGCCTTAGTTGTCCCACACCTGGGCCAGATTTTCGAGAACTATTTAGGCAAGGTAGCAATGGCCATGGTCCATATACATAACGTAATCCCTGCCGATATCCCTTTAACAAATTATGTAAAATCTGTCATTAAAACGATTTGTAAACCACATTAATATATAATAGTATAAGTTGTGTCGGGTTCCTTTTCAGAAAATTCGTCTGCGCCACTGCAAGGTAGTATAAAACAACATGAACTAAGAAATATGCAAAATGAAGATAAATAGTCCATCAGTTTGATTCGAACAGAACTGAAGTTAAGTGTTAAAAATAACTTTTTTCATTTTCTTTCCAGTTTTATTACGCCTGTATTTAATAATTCCGACTGGCTCCGAAGAGTTTTCGCAGACAAAAGCGTAATTAACTGAACGTTACAAGTAAGGTTCCGTAGTCAGGGTTCTATTAAACACTAGTTTTTGCTCGCGGCATTGCTTGCAAAGTCTTTTCTGGAATAATTTACGCGATTCATTTCAAATATGAGAGGAACATTGTTTGTTAAATTTCATCAATTTTTTTTTATTAAAGTTATAAGAGATACGACATCCCTTAAACAGTAGCAACTCCATACAGAACTTTGTATTAGAAAATAGTGCGTGATACTCCACTACGCTCGTCACCTGAGACATGAGATGGTGTCATAAAGCCCAGTAATTACGCTGGCTACAATGTCCTTCAATCCCGAACACAACGCATGCATACTGCTCCTTGGCAATAGAAATAGACATTGTCACGGGACCTACCTAGACACCTCACGTATAAAAGAAACCATCCACCAATAGTTCCAATAGGTTTTTTAAAAAAGTCTTCACTTCCTTATAACTTACGTCCGAAAATCTTCACAAACATTTACATTTGTTGCATCGAAATTTGTTACTCATCTTGATATTCAAACCCAGATCTTCACAGTGCACGTCCTAAGCAAAGCAACTGGTCCAATTATACGATGAATACATGACATACAGCTCCGAACAAATTGGGAAGCTTCCGACCAGCTTTTCGAAATATTTCAATGCAATTAGTACAGGTGCACGTTTTTGAAGGACCAATCGACCTGCACGGGGTGCTTCGTTACTGAATGGATGGACGGTAGTTTTCTTCGAATTCACCGAACTTCAATTTCAATGTAGCATTTGGACATGGATTTATAATATTCATGGTTCGACTGGTTGCCATTATGAAACGAGCGATTTGATTGTCTGCATTCTGTTTTATTAAAAATATGTTATAGACAAGTCTTGATGCATCTTCAATATTTTTGACAAAAAACAAGAAATGGAGAACGACAATATATAAAATGTGCAGTCAGAATTTTTGTTCCTGAACAAGGACTGGCATAATTATGTCGACTGGCAAGGGGTAATCATATCTCTTTAGTCGACTCTCTATAGACCCTGCTGACATCGCACCACCTTCTGACACTTCACTTGTGAAACACTAATAAAATTACCACTGTAAATTAGCTAAAATTATATTATACAATGTGTATTTATTTGAGAAAAAAATATGTTTACGAAGACCCTATTTCGCCTATCATTAGGTAAAGTAGAGTTAATTTTCGGTGCTCGTATAAAAAAATCTGTTACCATCCACGTGGGTACGCCTATACCAGGTGTAACATTGTATTATTGCTTGTCCATTTTGTATGGAACCCCCTAAATATATTCACTAGGCTCATAATTCCCGCCCCGCCTTACAAAAGCGAAAGTTAAAATGTTTGCTGTCAAAGTTTTTTCTTTACGCGTTTAGTTGATGGGCCGATCATCCAGAAAAACATTAGCAAACAAAACTCTCTGTTAATGTCGAATTTTAATTTACGCGAAACGTTTCCAGCTTTATTTTGTTTTATGTCGGTGTTAATAAGGATAACTTATTTATGCAGATGTTTCATACTAAAAAGGTTTCTGATCTTAATTGTTTTGAGAAAATACGCAAATTGTAAAATAAAGAATTAAGATAATAGCAAGAAATTTGTACAGGGATGTATTGTCTATTTCTATCGCTAAGCCGCACCAGTGTACTCCATGTTAAATGTCTGAAAATCACTTCGCGATTTCTTAAGATGGCGTCATGGCGTATTCCGACTTTTTTTAAAACGGCAATGCTCTTACCTTCGAATGAGTTCTTAACTGGGCATTACATCTATATAAAAATGAATCCCGATTTCCCTTGGTCACGCCATCACGCGTAAACGGCTGGACCGATTTCACTATTTTTTTTATTGTGTTTGTTATTGTCTGGAAAAGGTTCTTATGAAAGAATTAAATCAAAAAATTGCGCGTAAAATTAGAAAATTTAAGAAAACTTATCTACAATATTAATTTTACATAACTGTCAGTGGTTTGAAATAACTGTCAGCGATCGACAGAATGCGCGCGTGCATACATAGTTAAGACAGGACAACGTCTGTCGGGTCAGCTAGTTTAAAAATATATCTTATTTATGGTTATATTATCACCAAATTTGTTCGTAATTTTGCTATTAAAGAAAATGAATCATTAATCGTCATATTTTTTTTTATATAAAAATCTGTCTTGTACACTGCAAACATCAACTAACCGTTCTCTTTCCTTCGCCTTCCTATGGTTGTCTGTAAGAAATGCCTTCGAGCGACAAGACGCCAATTGTACTTTATTTAAGTGAATATTATACCATGTTTTACCTGAATCATCATCATCTGCCACATAAAGTCCACTGTTGAACATAGACCTTTCCCAAAGATTTCCAGATGGACCTCTTAAAACCCGCTTGCATCAAGCATGTTCCTGTGACCTTTATCTACCCCAAAGATTCCCAGACGGACCTGTCGAAAGCGGCCTGCATCTGTGTTCTTGCGACCTTGATGAAGTCGTCTGTCGCCCTTGCAGGTGGACGTCCAACGCCGCTCTTACCTGAATATATGTGTACAATAGAGTGATAAATAATTAAATATCTAATCTCGTATGACTTGACCCCCAGCACAAATCGATCTAATTCTGAGCTGCAGCGCTCTCTGCTCGGCGCAGAAAAAGCATCAAAGGCATTCGTAACAGTTATTATTGGATTACATTATATAACGTCGGCTGCGACATTTCATTTCCTTCTCTGTGACAGCTTTGTTTTTTTTTTTTGTGCAAGAAGAAAAATAAATTTCGTAATAGTATCGCTCTTTTAAACAAGAATTTTGCGCTCGACAATTTTTATTTCGTCTTTTAAACCTTTATTATAATTTTTAAAAGGCTGTCAGCTTCGTTGAGAAGGAATACAGCTGCCTGGGCGTCTGCAGTAGCTCGGTAATCCTTCGAGTTCAGAAAAATGAGTTTTACAATTTCTTGACTCAATTCGCCGTTTGGATAAAAAATGGGTTTCTAATTCATATTTCATACATGTTGGCTAAAATTTGAATTTGCATCCACTATAACAGACTTTCTATTACGGCGCAGATATGAGACCGAAGTATGACTGCAATATAATATATGCGTCTACTTGTACGCCTCTGCCTAAAAAGAAATCCACTGAGTGCATCTTCGACACATTAGTCTTCTGACGAAAAGTGTAGCAATCGTCCGCAACTGACAATGTGCGATGTCCCGAAATGCGACCCCTCCCCGCGCACCAAAAGACGCTCTTGGCGTTGATGGCATGGTACGGCCTACCAACCCCACTACTGTTCATTTCAGGAGACACAACATACATTAAAATTCCATCACCAGAATCACAATGACGCATCCGCTTAACTCGTGGGCAGTCAAACAAGCTTACATTATCGTATAGAAAGTTCTAAAGCGTTCCGTAAACAAAGGATTCGCCAACAATAACATCCAGAACAAAGATTTGTTATAAACGTTTGAGGAAGTATCCCGGTATGGGATGGGAACAAAGGCCTACAATAGCACCATTATTACTATTAACAATCGTTTACACCATGATAAACCAGGGTTAATGCTTAAGGATCTTTTGTTACTACTGAGTGTTATTAGAGTTCGTTGCGTTGTATATTTGAGCCTCGGTGGCAAAGTTTTAATACGTGGTACAATTACGACTACTGCTTCTCCTGGGTTGGAATCCCGGGTACAAAAATAATTGTGACTTCAAAATTACTTAACCAAGGTCAAGGAAGTTAGCGCTGAAATCACGTAAGTCATGCGCCTGATCTCTCTCCAGTTATGTCGGATTGCGACGGCGAGACGTCGCAGGACTATGAGAGTGAAGGAACTGAGAGTGCACCTGTGTATTGCGCACACACTTGTGCACTATCATATCCCCTCCACTTTTTCTAAACAACCTTGTCTAAGTGTTTTAAATTTCTATAATACCTAATTGTATTTCTGTGTATGCGAAAGAATTTAAAGAGGATTTAATTATCACATAAGAAAGCTCTAATAAAAACCAATTTAAAGCTTAATGTATAAAATGCCAGTTTCCCTTAAATATTTTATGAGATTTTTTTCCTATTTCCTCTCAACTCATCGCAAAACCGTCCAACCTTAGCCAAAAGCTCCTTATACCATGACCACGAAAATAAAAAAATCTTGCCATATTGAAGTAAAATATGTACAAACGTTCTTAGTCTGAAAACGTTATTTTTAAATATAAAAAGCAAAGTGGAGCGTTCAAAGCTGACTTTTTATTTTCCTCGTAGGCTATTTGTTATATGTTACAAATCTACAACTTCCATTTCAAATATTTCACAATATGTGCTGTCACTCAGAGAATTTCAATAAACAGACCGACAAGTATTTGAAGGGAAATGATAATAGAAACAATGTTCTTACGCAATACTAGCTATTGCTCGCGACTCTGCTCTTCTTATAAGTTTTTCTGAGATAAAAAAAATCCGCTATAAATTTTCTGCCAATAAAAAATAGCCTATGTCCTTCCCAAGGTCTATTTTTTAATTAAACGAACTACAGTCATATGATGACGTGTAGCCTCGGAATCGATCCTCAATTTGAGCAGCACTCCGGACTTTTGAGTTTCGCTCGTCTAAAACTCAAGCCGACTTGTTTATAACAAAGAACCTAACATGAGAACAAAATGTGCCTCTCCCATCTCTACTTGTCCATGAAACACAGAGTCGTGAAACCGTCCAACTGTCATGCTTTTCCCGCCATAGCTTATGAAAATATTTACCGTCTCAACCATTTAAAACTCATTACAAAGTCATTGCATTATACAGCGAGAAATATATGAAATGCAGATAATACTGCAGAAGTTAAAGGCCGAATTAACATAGGGTGAAGTTAGCGCGGATAACTTAAACCTAACTTAACTTGCAAGTTATAACTAAGTTAAGTCTGCAGATCTAAGTTAATTACTTAAATTCGGTTAGTCGAAAGCTCGTTAGCGACGATAGTTACCGCTTAGAACATTAGAAAGCTCGGATATGAGAAAACTTTTGCGACACTTTTGTTATGGCTACCTGATATTTATTGTTAATTGTTGGATGTAATTGCTATTAGGAGTTCAGGGTATTATTGTTAGTATGGTCAAAATGGTTGTAGGAAATGGAAGTATGGATGAGACAATGTATTCTTACGTTTTTAAGACTTGGGTTATAAAGATAAAAATTAATAGCAATAATAATGACTCCCGGATCAGCAGTTATGTTGGGTTTTTCGAATCAGCAGCTCGAAGTCTAGAATTTGTGCGCAATAGGCTCACCTTGTGAAAACTGTGTGCACGAGTTATAACTCTGCTTACCCCACCGCGGATTAAAGGCGTGAGTATGTGTGTATAATTAGTAATAAAATAATTATTCGTATTATCAGCCGTATCAGAAAAAGACAAAGGTCAAAAAATAATAATTCTGCATTGTTTAAAAAAGTTATTTGAATCAAAGGCCAAAATAATATTAAGATAACTACATTTGTCTTAAAAAATTGCAGTGCTAACATTATTAGACTCTTGTATTCTTTGTGAATTATCATTTAACGGTGAAGGAAAACAACGTGGAAACCTGCATACCTGCGAAGTTTTCTATAGTAATTTTAAGGCTATGTGAAGTCTGCCAATCTGCCCTAGGCCAGTGTGGTGGACTAAGTCCTAATCCCTCTCGGTAGTGACGAGGATCGTGCCCAGCAGTAGGACAATACATAATAATACTATCAGCCCTGGATTATATACTGTCCCACTGTTGGGCACGGGCCTCCTCTACTACTGAGAGGGATTAGGCCTTAGTCCACCACGCTGGCCCAGTGCGGATTGGTAAACTTTACGCACCCTCGAAAATTCCTATAGATGATTTTTCAGGTATGCAGGTTTCCTCACGACGTTTTCCTTCACCGTTAAAGCAAGCGATAATTCACAAAGAATACATACATAATTTTTTAGAAAAGTCAGTGGTGTGTGCCCGGGGGATTTGAACCTGCGGACATTCGTCTCGGCAGTCCGTTCCATACCCAACTAGGCTATCGCCGCTTGATATAATACAGGGTTAATATTATTATATTATATACTATTAGTGTCTATTTCTAGAACAAAAAAAACATTACTAGAAGCTTATATTTAGCAGTGAACGTCTTGCACCTAGTAATGGTATTTGTTAAATTTGCTAAATCCCTCGTACAGTTGAGAACCTCTCGTCATGGAGAGATTATCGTAGATTTGATTATGTAGTTACGACGTACATACGTGATATGATTGATGGTCTTAATCGAAGAGGTAAGCACATGAAGTAATGTTTCATTTCTATCATTCAAACAGATGTAATGTTTGTAAGGGTTTATTGATTACGATATGATTACTAAGGGTCTACTTCGAAAAACGAACGTCGAAACATCGGTCCGAAACGAAGAAACGACAAACTTCGGATTTAACTTTACTACCAAATTACTTCGGATCCGTCACCGTTCTGCAGCTTACCTTAGTGGCTGGATCAATTTACCGTATATCTTTTTTGGAGAAACCAGTGGAACTTTATCCTCGCAGGTGATTTTAAAAAGGGATGGTATAAGTTCATACTAATTCCATGTCTGAAATGTTGCGATAAACCGGTCGAATCTGTGTCATCGGATCCCTAACACATCGTAATAACAAAATGTGTGATCCGTCATCCGAAACTACGGATTTCGATTTTCGAAGTAGATCCTCTGGCAAGCGTGCGACTGGTTTGCCATTCCTGTTCTTCAATGTTATACTAAGAGAGACATCTGCCCACTAGCCGACCAGCTACAAGAATAACATCATTGTAACCACCTACAAGTCGACATGCGTACTTATAACCACGATAATGCAAATCTCGGGTTTTCAACGAGCAGGGTTCAAAAGTTTATTACTTTATTTATATTAATTAATTAATTTCTCTATCAATGTAATTTCCAAGCAATAAAATTCAGTGATAATGGATAATTATTTACCGACACGACTCCATTTTAAGATACTAGGTTCTTGTTAAATATAAAGTCGATAATGCGCATTAGTTATTCCTCAAAACCAATATTATAATATAGAGGTAAATATGCCATTAGTGTGAAGTCACGGTTGTGTTGCCGTTTGAAGGTCATTATAGCCAGTGTAACTACTGGACATAATAAGACTTAACACCTCATGTCTCGGGATGGCGGGCGCAGTGGAATACCGAACGATACTTTGTAAATCAAGAGGTTGTATGGTGTTTCTAGTGTTTATGGACAGTCGATGATGGTAATCAGGCGAACGGCAAACTCGTCTCGTCATTAAAAGCGATAAAAAAAATGGTTCGTTCTGTGGCCGTAGTGTATACCTATCGCCATATTTTAGCGCTAAGTCTGACGATCGAATATCTTTCCTATACATATTTTTGTCATTTACTAGCGTAAATGATGGTAGGAACGCGTCTTGGCTGCAGCCTCTGGTTTTCGTCACGTCCCACATGACTCCTCCCGAGGTAACTCTCGTGCGCTCGGTCTTCACACCGAATAGACGCCCATACACGGGGGGTCATTTGACGTGGCCCTAGGATTCCTTATCCGTCCCTTAAACTTCCTTCCCAGCTACCCCCTCCCAATTCCTCCAGGACCCTGCAGTAGTTTAGCCGGAGGATTCCAGTATCCCATACACAAAATTCCCCCGGGGTTAAGTGCGAGGCCCTATACCCAAAAAAAAATCCCACACGACATAATGTCAAGGACCTAAGTCTATGTAACATAGTACGTGTTCAGAAAAAATTGTTTGAGTCAGTGTATAGCATATCTACGCTTTTTGTTTCATCAGATACAGTTTAATCGTCTTCCACCTCCCTTCTCCCACTCCAAATTGGGGTCAACGCAACCCATCCAGGTATATTGCAGAAACAATTCAACTTACTTGCTCGACCGCCTACTTGACGTCAACTCTGAAAGGTAAAACATACACTCTTTAGGTTAATTGAAAAAGGATTGAAATAAATCTTCTATTATTTAAAAGGTTGTACGCCGTAGAAATGCAAGGGAAAGGTATCTTTATAATGTATCAAATTCTAGTAATTTAAAATGTACTCTAGTTATGATATTCAGTGTAATTTAGTCCAAATATCTGACATCTACTTAGATAGGCAGAGATAATTCTTTCAACCGACGATACGTTTTATATATCTAGGTGGTCCACACTTATACCTAATATCCAGTACGTACCTACCTAAAAATACTACAGAATCCAAGCATCACCAAGTAACAAGCATATCTCATTATCAATAATAGCGCAATAAACTGCCGAACAACATTTTAATTATGTCATGCGTTAAGATAAACTGAAATTCATTGCATATGATATAAACGTTCTACTGCGACCTCTCGCGTCAGTATAATCTGGTCAACAAAATGCGTCGGGTCTTAGCTTTACTGGCGTTCCTCGCACTCTCCGAGGGATGCCGCGTGCCGTGCCACTGGAATGATCCCAAAAGACTGGTTGACTACTACGACGGAGTCGCCACCAAGCTGATCGCGTTGGACCAACTTTTAATAAACCACTGCCGTTCGAACAATATACCAGATGACGTCAAGTACTTCCATAACAATGACGTGTTCAAAATGGTCATCCCCTTACCAGGATTCGAAGCTAGTGACTTCATCGTGAAGGCTGGACGGCGGCTGCTCTTCATCAACGCTTGCAACTGCGACGAGAGCCTCCAATATTCTGACATCAGATTCATCCCTGACTACCTTTCATTAAGTCGCGGCAGATGGACTTATGAGGAAGATGAGCTCACTATTACTATACCGTACTCTTCAGGTGGCATGGAAGCGCAACATAACTTAGATTTCAACAATAGGAACCTTCAAAACGGGGTAATAGTTTTAAGACGAGGAGAGGTGTGCTGTTCTGGATTGACTGCCTCTAGAAAGAGGTATAGGCATTAAAAATCTAACCTACTGCAAAAGTCACGAAGACAAGTAGTAGTTAACCGCAAAAGAAGTAAATGAAAAGTGTATCTTATACAATGTAATTTTACATAATATATTTGGATTAACTACTTTAAGGTTATAGCTTAAGGTCCATTTTTCATACATTTTGTTTCACCTTTAATCTGGGTAACTAAACAAGTATTGACAAGTAAAGAATTTAAATTCACGTCTAGTTAGTGATTAGTTCTCGCAGTTGAAAGAAAAACGTAAAAATAATTAATATGCATGGATATTTCGGCCTTTAAAATTTAATACGACGAAATTTTAAAGGCCGAAATATCCATGCATCTTAATTATTTTTACGTTTTTCTTTCAACTGCGAGAACTAATCACTAACTAGACATGAATTTAAATTCTTTACTTGTTAATACTTGTTTAGTTACCCAGATTAAAGGTGAAACAAAATGTATGAAAAATGGACCTTAAGCTATAAACTTAACATTGTTTCAATTAATGCATATCGTGTGACAACTAGTATTAAAATTTGAAGTTCAATAATGCAACTTATTATTATATTTTTGTTGTTATGATTTTATTGCATAAAAATATAAATAAAACAAATTGTAAGTTTTGTTATCGGTTTAGTGTCTGAGATTTTTTTCCTTAAATAGAATTGCTATCGGCTTATTATGTTATTGATATTTTTTTTTGTATCTATTAAGATTTACCTTGTATAGGAAAATCCCACCGTTGTGGTTTATTTCGAAGATTTGAATTCTGACTCCTGTGAACATCCAGTAAGGCTAGCATTATTCTACCGACCAACAATGCTATCAATAATTCGATCTTACCGATATGTTATGTGACAAAGTTGATTAGACTAAAGTTCAATATATAGTTATTATTAGGCCTGATTCACAACTTCTGAGAAAATGCTACTCGTCATAATAGATAAGCCGACCAAATATAAGAGTCACACTTTAATCTTTACTCCCAAACCAATGGTAATAAAGTGAATACTATCTAAATTAGTCGTTCAATACCATAACTTTGAACACAAGTTTTAAAAATTATATATGATGATAACAATCATTGATCCCTCTCACATTTGTTATTGTTACATACTTTGATGTTTTTCATACTTGTTAAGTATTCACTTATAAATAAGTAGTTCCATTCGGTGCATGCTGTGACACCTAAAGGTAATGCCTTTAACACGTGTTTTATTTAAATGATTTATTTAGTTTTATAAATAAAACTTATGTTTTATTGTAATTACCACTAGATGTCCTAATAAAATAAAATAAAACTTAAATAAAATTTACTTTAAACTTGTGAAAGAGGCCGACAATAGATTATAGTCGTAGAACAATTGTAGTTAATATGAGCGAGCTGCCGAGACCTCTCGCGTCAGTTCATTCTGATCTCCAGCATGCGTTGTGTCTGGGCTCTACTGTCAGTGTTCGCAGTCACCCAGGGTTGCTTGCCAAGCCACTGGAACGACCCGAAAATAATGTGAAAAAACGAAGAAATAGGAACCAAGTTGATCATTTTGGACCAAATGTTGAGCGATCATTACCGCTCCAGCAACGTTTCAGGCGTCAAATACCACCACAACGACAACGGGTTCAAAATCACCATTCCAATACCAGGATTCTAACCAAACGACTTCACGTTGAAGAGCGAGCTGGATTTACTCTTCATCGAAGCTTGCAAATACAACGATTTCAAATTTTCTTATATCAAGTTCATTCTCAGGCACCTTTTTATTCTCTACGATAAATGGAGTTACGAATAAGATGAGCTCATTATAAACGTTCCTCGTTTATTAAATATTGCGCCGCTCTCCAAACGGTATAATCCTCGTAAATGGAATTACTTGCGGCAAGAGGGAACCAAATGAGACGTATGGCGTGTACGATATCCGGGGTCTGCGAAGCAGCCCTAAAAGCAGTTAGTTAACTACAAAACAGATGTCAATGAGAAACGGATCCTTGTTATTAAAAAAATATAGTGAGATCAAATACTTTTTTTTATTGCCTAAGAAGGTAAACGATCAAGTGATTCTGTTGGTAAGTGACAAGCGTCATCCGTGGACCTATCGAGAGCGCAGCCAAGTTATGCCTACCGGGAATTGTATACATAATATGTTCAGTTAACATCATGTTCTTATATTTCAACTCCACCTCATCAGTTTAACTAGTAGAGAATGTCTTTGGCATGAAACCAAGTAAAAATGTTAAATAAATAAATAGCAAAATTCATATACGTCAGAGCTGCAGCCAAAACGCTTTTTTACAATCGTTTACGCTAATAGAAAACTAAAATATGTTTAGTAATGATGTATCTTAGCAATAAGTCTGTCTCTTGGATGTGACATTAATATAGTTAATTTTGTTTTTAATAGCGTTAACCATTGTAGATGATCATCTTAGCTACAGCCCCTGATAATGAGTGCGACTACAAGTCAGAAACAGTGGCATGACCATTTACCTTCGGCATGTTATATACCCTGTATTCGTCACTACATTTCTAAGCATTAAGTCTCCCCCACGCAAAGCCTTTTGTTTATATACCACCTTGATTAACTCTGCCGCTAAACAACAGTGTTTCCACTGTTATGTTCTGAAGGTTAGTTTTTGATATGCAATGTTGGAACTGATATGTACTTGCAGTGTGTTGCAAAAAGCGTACTTTAAGACTTATATACAACGCCATCTATTGTCGCATACGGAAACTAAATATGTACCTGTTTGTGTACAAATATTTTTTTTTTCACAAATTTTACTAATAAATTCGCCTGTATAATATGTATATTTTCCTGATAATAATGCCATCTAGTTTTTGAGCACGTAGATTTTGCAAATGATTTAACACATTGCCACTTCAATGAGTCTGTAGTTTCCGATAATGTTTTTTATATAAAGACTCATAGCATCCTAATTATAAGTCAGTTAGGCAGCCTGCATTTTTTCATTTTCATGCCTTTTAGATTAAAAGCAAAGGGATATTACTTGCACGCCATCTATTGCACGATGACGGTTCATTAGTATCTCTGAAAACTTATTGCATTCCAACAAAAAGTTGATGATGAAGCAGGCAAAGTTATAAGTAAATCTATTTTTTTCCACATGTGACTTAAAATCTAAGGTAGCGAGCACAATGCAGTGTTAGACTATCCTTTGTGTTCGTAACAAATTAAAAAAAATTAATTTGCATATTTCGTAATAAAAGGCTTGCTCCACTCATAAATAAGTCGCAAAAAACATGTTACTGGCAACTTACCTTACGAATATTTCAACAAAGAAACTGCTGTCATAACTTTATGATCAGAAAGTCGCAATCAGGTCCTTACAACTGAGGCCCGAGATATTCAACAACTGAGTTACCGTCTTTACCACTACCGCCAAGTCTGAAGGGTAAATTATCGATTATGATAGGATCACCGGCTTGACAACCAGCATTGAGCCACCTGGAGAGGAGGAAATCATCGACCGACCGCCGTGCCGGGTCTCTATATACATTCTTATGCAATAATACTAACTAAAACTAGGCGTAGGCCATCTTCGGCGCATTAGGGCTGCGGGTATCTCCGACATAAAATTCCTAGTCATCCTCTGCAACCGCCACTGTGCGGTTTCGCCTAATGCGGCCCGTCTCAACAGTTATATACCTAATATCAAATATGTGTATATAGTGCGGACTTACATTAAGCATATGACACTTCTACTTTTTCCAAGTTTGTCCTAATAGCGACACCTGGACAGGAACACTTAGCCAAAACCCCTTTTAATTGGAAATCTATAAAACATACGGTGGATGCAGGCCCCTTTCGACAGGTCCGTCCGGAAATCTTTAGGGCTATGTTCAACAGTGGACTTTGCGTGGCTGATGATGATGACGTATAAAATACCCTGGATTTAACAAAATAAGTCTAGGAGACTCGAGACCGACCTCATAATATCTCATAAAATAATCATGAAGCAAGCCATTAATATCCAAGATGAATGTAACAACGAAGCTGATAGTAATGCTTAGTCAGTCGGCAATAGCAAACAACATTAGCTGTTTGTGTGGACATAATTAACTGGCTATCTGCATTTAACTGTGAATGCTTGACCCCTTAATCATTGCTTGCAAACAGAGACTGACCAAGACAGAAGGCGGGTCGCTAGTCGTTATCTTTAATGTGTACTAGGTTTTCCCCGTGACTTCAGCCGCATTAAAGTCAATTCTCTGAATAAAAAGTAAGCATGTAACATAAAGGATATTATAATTTTAAAATCGTGAAAAACTTACCTTTTTTAATAAGAAACATTAGCAATTAAACTCTGCATTTAGTGTGCACTTAATCAATTCTATTCTTTGGTTAAAAACTAATTAATGTCCACCTTATCTAGAAGCAAAACTAAGAATTTGGCGAGCGGAGCTGCTGTGACAGAGTTCACAATGATAACGTATTTAGTCCGCATTACTGAATTAATTTTCGGGTACAACATAATTAAATCTAATAGAAAAAGATTAATGCCGAATTCTCATTGGTCACCAAAATAATATCAGAACGAGTCACTGTGGCAAATTACTTAGCACGAGTTATGGTGGTCCCTATTTAAAAGCATAGGGTGAGTTCTTCCCGTCGCAATCACCCCCTCACTCTGGGTGGATCACGTCTGGATCCATATTTAAATACCTACATTTAGTATGAAATGCCTATAAATGGATTAACTAAATATAAATCTAGGACTATTGGATAGATCATTGAATTTAATTTTGTTTACGATCTTTTAGAATGACAATAAAGCAGTTACTTATTTTGACTATGCACTTTGTATTCTTTGTTGTGAAGTTTTACAAAAACAAAGCTATTATTACTTTTATTTATGAAACATTAATGTTCATATTCAAGGAATCGAAGAGGCCATTCCAGAATATTCTAGATAAAACGTGACCACAATTGCATCATTATTTAATAACATAAATACTCGCCTTCTCGGTTGTACACAAGCTAGCTAACATCTGCATGGAAAAGTACCCAATGTTATAAAACAGACGTTTCTGGTTCATGCCTACGTTTAAAAATAAACAATTAAATGGAAAACGACCTGCTATATATTAAAAAGGAATGGACAAAGAATATAATTTATTAATTTCAAAAAGTTTGTTACAACCTAGTTCTATAATAATAGTATATTATCTCTCCATGTTTGTTAAAACAAAGATATTGATGTGGAAATTAAATATATTTTTTCTTTGGTCTCCAAACTCACCGTTACTTATAAATTTAGTAATTATGATAAATATAAAGACACAGTAAAACTACATAACAGGTTTATTTATTCGATCGGTACAAACTCCACATCGCCTTTAACGTCTACAGCGTAAGTGGTGGCTTCCACGGTGTTGTTAGGAACCTCGTTGGTCTGAAGCATGTGCTCTTGCTCCGAAGCTACTACATCATCACCTCTGTTCAAACCAACGTCAGCATCCTCGGTGTTATCTTCAGAAGGTTCTATCGCCTCACGGCTTGGCGCTTCGGTCGTAGGAGCTTCACTTGCGTCTCCTTTATTTTCGTCGACAACTGCGTCATCTTTAAGTGGGAAGGTGATCTTCAGAACTCCTTTGTCATACACCCAACTGCCGGTGACATTGACGCTGTCAGGCAAATTCCTTACATCCAAGTAACTCTTCACGACTGTTTCTTCGATTTTGTGGACAGCTTGCACCATCAACAATCCCTGTCTGGCCTTCACGATGATATCCTTCTCGTCGAACCCGTTCAGCGGTATCGTTATTTTGTAGTCGTGGCCCTCGATGCCCTCCCTGGACACGCTAGACGGGAATCTTCTGTAGAAGTCAGCGAGTACGTTATCGAGTTCCCTTAACTCGGTAGATAGGTCAGACCAGAATCTTCTTGTGTCGAAGATGTTATCTTCGAAGAATGAGTCGAAGGGACTTCGGCTCTGGTATTCGGGGAAGTAACCTCGGTTCGGGTAATGCGGATAATTGGAGCTGTGGTGAGGAAAGTAGTCCGATCCGTGGTGGATTGACTGGTGGAAGTATTGCGGTGCAGCTGCCGCTGCCGCGAGCAAACTCACAAACACGAGGAACATTTTGCAACCAATTTTAGTTTATTACTGGTATCGATTCGTCTTCCCCTGGTATTTATACAAGCGGATGACGGTTCAAAGTGTATCAATGTTATCAGTTTTGGAGTCATGCCGCTGTGTGAGAGAGAGGTCGTATTCTCAGAATGTTGCGAATCGTTTTGTGTTCTTTTATGTTTATAATGCGTCATAGAGTTTAGTTTTGTTCGAGAACAGTTTTACTTTATGTACCGTTTCGGATAATTCCATATTGTTGGTGTGTTTCGCGATACATAATTTACATACTTATTTTCAATCCTAAGTATATATAAAGTATTAAGCGTTTTTTGATACATTAAATAAAATATTATCAAATTTGTTTCATTACTAATACTTTAAATATTTCACTTAATAATACTTTGTTAACGTAGCCACGGTCTCAACTAAAACCTTTTCAACTCCTAAATTGTTTTTCTCTATCATATAAAATTATTCCAATTCCATGTAAAAAAAATTCAAACCCTACTTTTCTAATCAGTAAATGAATTACCTACTTAATATCTGTGTGTTAAATTAAGGATTGAAGGGGAAACTTCCATTGCACCTAAAATGAATTTATTTCATAAAATATTTGATTATTTTCCTTAAGTTATCATTTTATATTATGTAATCTTACTTCTTACTAACATTAAAAAGTCGGAAGTTTGTCAATATGTTTAGATATTTGTTAGAAGTAAACAGAGAAACAGCTGAACGGATTTGGATGAAAATTGGCACACATGTAAATAATGTCTCAGCTCAACACTTAGACTATTTTTTATCCCAGTAATACGCTCCCAAGGAATAAAATTAAATTTTTAATCTGATTTCATATAGATGGCGCTAGTGTACAAGTGGCGATGTAAGTCGTATGTTACACGTATATAGATGATTTGGAGAAATTTGTAGCAGGAAAGCCTTGCCACGGGAGCAAAGCCGCGGGCCATATATAGTATAGTAGTTATACACGTTGGAACTTATGACAAAGAAATGATTCACAAGCGCAGTTTATCTTAATATATCATTTTATAACAGAAGGTAAGTCAATGCAAATACTTCAAGTCATAGAAAAAAAAATTACAATAAAATATGTATTTTCTAATACAATTCGCTTCTTAAGGTGGTAGCTCAAGGTCCATTTTCATACATTTTGTTTCGGCTTTAATCTGGGTAACTAAACAAGTATTGGCAAGTAAAGAATTTAAATTCACGTCTAGTTAGTGATTAGTTCTCGCAGTTGAAGAAAAACGTAAAAATAATTAATAATCATGGATATTTCGGCCTTTAAAATTTAATATGACGAAATTTTAAAGGCAGAAATATCCATGATTATTAATTATTTTTACATTTTTCTTTCAATTGCGAGAACTAATCACTAACTAGACGTGAATTTAAATTCTTTACTTGCCAATACTTGTTTAGTTACCCAGATTAAAGCCGAAACAAAATGTATGAAAATGGACCTTGAGCTACCACCTTAAGTTAAAGCTTACTTTAGGTACTTGCCACATACTACCTACCACTCACTGAAGGATACTTTTATTCAACCAGATAGGGACCGTACAGAAGGCGTAAAACCCGCCATAGTGGCCCACGTATGTCGTGTTCTGAAATAAGGTTGTTTATTTTTTTTTATTGCTGTGAATATCGAGACGAGCTTTCCGTTCATATGATGGTAGGCGATACGACCGCCCATAAATAGTAGAAACACCATCCAACATCTTGAATTACAAAGTATTGTTTGGTATTCCACTGCGCTCGCCATTCTTAGACATGAGATGTTAAGTCTCATTATGTCTAGTTGTTACACTGGCTACAATGTCCTTCAAACTGGAACACAACAGTGACTACACACTGGTGCTTCGCGGTAGAAATAGACATTGCGGTTGTACCTATCCAGGCGCTCTCACATATGAGATACCTACCACTAGTTTTGTGGCTTGGTAAAGTAGATTCACTACACCTGATGTTAAGCGAAGTGAAGACCAAAGTGTAGACTGGCCAAAGATACAAGCATACCCGGACGGTCGGCACAGTCACGCCAGCCTGGATAATTGCACACGTTCCGCTCGGATGACCCAAAAATCCTGTTACTTTCCAAACAAGCCGGCATAATTTTGTCAACTGACGAGGCAATGTCATCTCTCATCAGTCAATGCTATCTGGTCCTACTCCGCTTACCATCAGGTGCAGTGGGATGATTTTACTATCTCCCTATACAAACAAGAACGCGGAAAATAGATACATTGCCAGTCAAAGTAGGAATTAATTGTTTATTGTAGGCAACCACAGTTTAAGGATCTCTGCACGACGTGGATAAAAATATTTATTCTCCAATGAGTCATTTGTGTCTCTTGAAATAGACTTCGAAGTAATTCTTTGTTGTTTATATTTTGCGCAGTACACAGCTGTGGTATAATTATTTAAGATGAAATATTCATATTTTGCAAAACTTCACGCAACTTGCTTTGAGTAAATTTTGTAGAGCATGACGTAATTATGTTTTTTTTTTTGCATATTGTTCCAAATTAACAGTAAATATGCTGTTACCCTCATTTGCAAATATGTAAGGGCTGATGCTCGGGCTATGCGCCACGATATACCCCAAACTAATATATTATATTATACAATTATACAATTGATTCCCATGCTTAATCACTTTAACACTACGGATCAGGAACTGCCTAGCCCTAGGAGTCTTTTGCGCTATATTTAAGCGGGCGTTCAATATGAGAATTTTTGTTTGTTTTGTTTTCGTGTAATATACATCCGACATTGCAGTGGTACCTACCCAGGGGAACTCTTACATATGAGAGACCTACCACCATTACTCAGTATCAGCCCGGATTGTGGAATTTGTGCCCGATATGGCGATAGGCTCGCCCCTTATCAGATCATGGGACGGAACACAGGTGACAAGTGGGGGCCCAAGTTGCAACTTTGCCTACTCCTTCGAGGATAGAAGCGGAATGTGTGTGTACAAAACAAAACTGAATTATTTACGGGACACCGTATATAACACTACTTTTTTATTAATAGGTTGTTCTCCCGTCTCGGCTCGCGTTAATAAAGAGGCTACTTATTAGTTCTTGTGAAAAAATGGTAAAATGAACTTTATGTCTTTATGGCTTTGAGACGGACAGAGACTTGAATACTTGGTTTGTGTCTTATAAAATTATTGTGAAACGGTATTTAATTTGTGTAATATAATAATCAGTAACTTGGGGTTGGGTCAGAGGCTAAGAGCCCATATTAGATATCTGAACGGGAATCCCAATATGCATACCTAAAAGAAAATACCTATTTTTGTCAACAAATTAATAATAATAAAATCGCTCTTTTATTAGGCGACAACTGCTCATAAACAGTAATACACTACATAGACATCGTTACTGTTGCGCGACACATGTTGCTGAAACGATAAATTTAGTTGAATCAACTGGCAACCAACAATCTTGATTAAATTGTCAGGAAAAAAAATAAAAGTAGCCTATAGCACTCAGGACTCATATAGGCTCCTATTAGTGAAAACATTTACAAAGAACGTTAGGTCATTTCTGATATTAGCGCATTTAAACAAACAAACTGTTCAACTTTATATATCAGTATAGATTTAAGTTCTGTCAGACTAATAGTAGTTAGAGAGCTCTATTCTATGTACGGCGGCATATCAGTCATTGGCAATTACGAACGTTCTAATTGTTTTTTTTTTGCGTACTGCCGTGATTATCACCCTGCTAATGGTGTACAAGCGATCCCCCGGCTTAGCCACTACGGCAGCCCCATGATGAGTTGATGGGCCCTACCGCAATCACTGGAGACGCCAGCTGAAGGTTCGCTGGAAACCTGCAGCTAAACGGTCTTAGGGCCCGGGAGGAAGAAGGGAGGGGATATAGGGAAGGAAGAGAAGAGAAAGGAGTAGGAGTTAATAGGATGGTTGGAAGGGAAAGGGAAGGGAAATGTTCACGAACCCTTATAGACCTCACTGAGAACTTAGCAACCATGAGATATACACACGAGCTGTGTGCCTAGGGTCGCGGCAAATGTGCCCTCATGCATAGGCGTGCATTTGGTGTGGAGACCAAGCGCACAAGAATTGGAATTCGGGAAGACGTTCTAATTGAAACACAACTTTGATAGCCGTATTGATAAAAGAACAAAAAATCTACTATTTACCTATACGACTATCGAAGCTGTCCTTCAATTAGAACGCCCGTCATTTCAAAAACACGGATTTTCGTGATCAAGAAAGCTGCAGTCTTCGAAACGTCTGGAGAAAAGTGTAATAAAACACCACGGATAAATCCGGAAAATAGTTTTATTTCAATATTTATATCGTTTTCAAATTTTGTAATTAGAATGATATTTGCATGGTGCAGAAAGAATATTAGCATGCTCTTTAATATGGTTATTTCGAATATTATTGTAATTTAGTGACATCTAGTGAAAATAGTACGAACCTCTTTTCGTGCATAATTAACTCTTTACAAATTAGTACAATATAAAACTGAGAGGGGGCGTTGAAATATATAACTTTAAACATATCTATATATTTATTCAGTAAAATACACGTCTATAAAACAAATAGAAAAAGTAAATCAATCTTCAATGGCCATTTATAAATAAATACTATAAATATCTATGTATTGTATGCACAATATAACATCTACTTGCAATAGGAAGTTTGGATTCACAGCCAAGTTTTATTTATAAGTGGGCATTTGTAGATCTATCTAGATTTCTAATGTTACAGTTTCGCTAGGTTACCTACTACCCAGCGACTACTATACTTGGTATAGACACAGAATATTATATTAAAATATAGGTAGGATCAATTGAAATAAGTAAAAGACTGGCTCTTCAATTAGATTTGTCAAAAAGTATTGGGCGTATTTTACTGGCATCTATTTTCTAGAAAAAAAAACCTATTTATAACCAATTCTTTTATTAAAAAATTATAACGTAACTTACACAAATCGAGAATTCAGTTCAGTTGTCACAATATGTGAATAAAACAATTACACAGGTCCCAAGAAACTTATTTACAATCACACAAATACAAACAAACACGCAAACAAACAGGAACGGTTAATCTAAATGCAATAAACTTTCAAACCTAGCTCTTTTCTTCCTTTTCGCCTTCCACTTGTTTCTTCACTGGTCCAGTCTGAACTATAGGCACAATTCTCTCATTAGATGCCTTCGGTGGGGCCTTAAGAGGGGCCATGATAGACAAAACTCCGTCGGAAGACAACTTAGAAGTCACCAGATCAGCCTGAATACCTTCAGGAAGCGCATACTTCCTCGTAAAGCTTCTAGAAATAAATCCATGTTCGTCTTGCCGCTCGTCATGCTTGGCTTCGACGATCAAGTAGCCGTCAGCTGTCTTGACTGAAATTTCTTCTGGAGCAAAGTGTTGCACGTCCAAATTCACCTGGAATTTGTCCTTTTCCTCCTTGATGGTTGAACCGGCGTCCCGGGCGGTGGCTTGCAAGTTCCTCCATGGTCTGTAGTAGTCTCTGTTTGCTTGCGGCATTGCCAGAATGGTGAGGTAATCTCGCGGAGTCAGGCCTAACCCGAAATGTTGGTCGGGCAACTGGCGGTGCCGTGGGCGCTCGTACTCAATATACAATGGGTAGAAAGACATCTTCACTAATTACTTTGTCTAATTACTGAGTAAAATCACTCGGAACTTGTGCGCGGTGAACGTTTTCACTGGAATGTCAAACTGATCAATGAATAACAAGTCCGTTGTACGGTATTTATATGCCAACAGCGACATCTAGTAGCAGCAGGAAAGTTCTAGAATATCTAGAAATTACAATGCTCTGGTATAATCTGACAGGTGTTACAAACATTTTTAACACAATGAATGTATTAACAGGGTTGTGTATTAAAACTAAACAATATTCATGATGGAAGTTTAGAATTAATGTCTTTTATCAAAATAAGATAATTATAATTATGTTACTGTTTTATTAAGCTGCAAGCTATACGTCTTATTGTTACGTATAGTGATAAATAAGTTGATAAGTATGATCAAAATCGTTCGATATTTTTTTGTCTATAAAATACGTCGTGTTAGGGACTCATATAGATTTGAAATTTTATATTTTGGACTTAACTTATTCCTACTTATAACAATATTAGATAGGTCGTAATATAATATCTTATTTTTTTATTTACTCTTATTTTATTGGTCTCATTCTCAAACTTCACACATAAGAATCGGATTTAAATCAAATTTATAAGAATGCAATTGTAAGTTACATCCTCTGTTTTGTATTAAAAACGTTATTTGTCTTATACATTATAACATTATGATAAATGTTTAATCTATCCAATTGTTTCAAACAACTGCATTGTTACGACTTGCGCCATCTGTTATCGAGTAGCAGTAGATTTTACCTGACATTCTAGAATATTCTTCATTCATTACTGTATTTTATCTATTAGTCAATAGATTACGTTAGTAATCATTTGTCAAAAACACTTGCTAAAATCCATATATGATAATAGCGATATAACTGCATTATGAAGTATATAATAGAAGTTTATAATATATTTTTACTAACCAATGTAGTAAAACTTCGTAAAATATTTCAATAAAAGAATTTAACAGAGGAACGGGCGTGAATTAGAGAAATATGCTGTTTCTCTCACGCATACTGTAACCTGCGTATCTCTATCCCTTTCAGAGGAACCTAATGAAAGGGCGTCACCAGTCTTTCGCTTTTCATTATCAACGCCACTTGTGTTCCCCATTGAATTTGTTTACTAACATGGCGCCCGTATCGAAGTTAGGGCGCGGAAAACCGCTAAAAAATCAAACAAAAGAAGTATTGTGGAAAACATACAAATATTTCCAGTCACAGATAGAAAAAGATCCCAACTCCACGGTCACGGCCATCCAGCTCGTCAAGCAAGCGACCGGCGTCTCCTCATTCGCGCTCAAGCGTCTGCTGTCTGTCACTTCAATCGACAAGTCAAGCGAAAAAAAACCTTCACAGCGCCAAAATAAGGAAGGATTTGGATGTGACGACTACGACGCTCAGGCTATACGAAGAATAATTCACAATTCGTACACAAAAGACGTTGTGTTCGAGTCAATAATTGATTTATACCGTATTGTGAAAGCAGACTTGGACTACCAGGGTTCCCTCTTCTCCTTGAGGCGTCGGGTGACTAAGCTAGGTTTTACCTGGATAGAAAAAGACAAAAACAACGTATTAATAGAAAAACACGAATTTCGATATCCCAGAATCCAGTTTTTGACTAAGATCGAAGCTTATCGTGCCCAAGGTCGAGATATAGTGTATACTGGAGAAATGGTGGTTGAAAGTCGAAGGAAGTTACACAAACCTCGGTTGATTGGGCCGTCTACTAGCCTAAAACCAGCGAAGAACATATCAGTGATACTGCTTGCAGGCGATGCAGAGAACGTTGTCAAGAGTACTATTTATATCTTCAATGATAATAACAGATACGAGAAAGATGTAAATGAGTCGAAGCGAGAAAATTTCGAGCACTACGAAAAATGGTTCAAATACTATCTTCTTCCGACATTAAAGCCGAACAGTATTATTGTTATTGATAGCGGAACACCCTTCCACAACAGAATGGCTAACCCAATGCCGCACGCTACCTCTCCTAGAAGTGAACTCATGGACTATCTGACAGCAAGAGGCATCCCTTACTCAGCTGATATGTACAAATCTCAGTTATACCAACTAGTTGTGGCGAATCAGGAGAAATATCCGGAATACAAAACCGAGGCTTTGTTCAGGGAACATGGACACACAGCACTACGTTTGCCGATTCAGTATCCAGATTTAAACCCAATAAAATTTGTTTTGTCGTCAATAACAAATTATATTGGAGACGAGGCGAGTCTATCTACGGACAGTATTACAAACATAGCTAAGAAAAAGGTGTATTCCTTACCTGATGAGGGTTTGGCAGAATGCCCGCAGGCTGACAAAGACAGAAGAGAGTTTCCTGACAGAGGTAGATAAAATGGTCGATGAAATATCAGAGAAAGCGGTGTGTTTGGATGATAGATCATCTGAAAGCGAGGATGAAGAATGCGCATTCGACTCTGATGATAACCAATAAATCATTGCTACCATCATGTTCTAAAATATTAATAATACTACGAATTCAGTGTTAGAACAGATAAGGGCAAATACAAGGATATTTAATTTTTATTGAAAGAAAGAAAAGAAAGAAAGAAAGAAAATATTTATTTGTAACAAGCAAAATTACATAATAATTACAAGTTTAATACATTTAAATCTATTTGCTCGTCACAAAAGCGAACCCAGCTCAGCATATGCTGATAAAAAAACCAGCGCTGATCTTCCGTTGGGCCGTTTCGTGATGTCACGGGCGCCAAAGGCAAAAAAAAATAACAAAACTAAAAGTACAAAACTAAAACTGCACCAAAATGCATGGGGGAATGAGTATTGGTAATTTATGTCTATTTGTAACCGACTTCATAAAAAGGAGGAGGTTCTCAATTCGACTGTATTTATTTTTTAAATGTTGCGTGTTTTTAAAATGCTATTAGGTAAGCAAGTAAGTCTCGTGATTCCAATATTGAAACACATAAAACTTACGCATTTATTAAATTGCATTATGTTATAAGTACATACATGGTTGTAAAAAACGTTTACGCTTATTTGAAAGTATTGATCTTTATAAATTATTTTTAATATACTTATTTTAGTATTACGTGATTATTTACAAGTGTACCAGGTTTGCGAAATAAATCTTTAGGATTAAACTCGGATGTTGTGAAAATGTATGTCAAATTTGAAAATGTGCCAAATATTAATAACTAAATGTAGTTATTATATTATGTATAAGTTCTAAGTTCCATGACCTGTGGAGAAATCTGTGTTCAATTTTAATATTATGCTATGACCTTTTTTTGTTATAATATGATGCCAAAGACGAATAGATGTTTCCTCTATGTATTTCGATAAGTAAAATAATATGTTGCATTTCTTTCTTGACCCTTCTATTTTTATATACTATTTATTAACATTAAAATTATAATAATATATGCTACGCGAACGTAACTTTAATTAATAAATGTGTGATGTAACAATATATAGCTTTATTCATGACCAATAAACTGTTATATTTGAATACTCTTGTGCGACGTGGTAGATGAAATGGTTATTTATTCATTGTACAGGTATGTCCAACAGTGGGACATTATACACACACACGAATTCATCCCCGAAGTGGTATGTAGAGCCGCAAGCAGGGCACCCATTTTTCGCCAAGTGTGTTCCGACCCATGAAGTGATAGGGGGCTAGCCTATCGCCATATCGAGCACAAATTTCAGACTTCAGGCTAATATCGAGCAGAAAAACCGAAATATCACTTTGCCCGACCCGGGATTCGAACCCAGTACTTCAGAGTGCTGCCATATGCAATATGCGAATGTGCAATATGAATTTTGAATCTTTGTTCCTGATCGATTTCCGTTAAACAATAGTACGCTTTAGATTTTAACAATTTTTTTCCTTAATTTCCTTAAATTTTATTATGTCACCCGTTGCGAATAATCCTTAATTAACGTACACTAAGGTACATTATTGAAAATTGTGATCATATTCCAGCCCTCCAAAGAAATAAATATATACATTTTTAAATAGCATAATATCCTTAGCACCTTGATTTTAAAGGAAACCAAACCGCCTAATAATTAAAATAGAACTTGAACCCGCTGTCTTGAATGTTTTAAAAACCCGCTAAACACTCATCCTCATAATTTTATCATTAGTTCAATATAAGCTACATGGCATAATTATATTTTTATAAAGATTTAAGCAAAGTCATATACTATACTATATACTTAGTGAGTGAGACCGAACATCAGGGCCAAATTTTTTCTCCAAGTTAGTACCTTTTGGTAATAAGTCGCTGTCCTATTTAAAATTTCCGTATGACAAGTCGTCACAGTGTCCTTAGATACAAAAATAATATATTTACAGAAAATATGCTAATATTCGCATTATAAATGTGCAAACCATATGGAAAAAATGAAGTATTTTACATTGATGTTTTGCTATTTCACGGTAAATTGAATAACCATCACATAAGCGCAAAATTTTTGAATGACAATCTTCTCAATGTCCGAACTAACTAAAACTGGATTTAAGTATATTAAAAAGTAAATAAAAAAATTGGTTCTTTAAATATTTGCCTATTATTATCTCCTCTTACTAATAGTATTGAATATTGATTTGGGTCTAGATTTTTGGTTCAACTACAATGTCCACACAGAAATTGCGTCGTATTTTCTCCAGAGTGGTAGATGCATAGTTAGGTTGCAACCCGCTTTGGTAGTCTAGTAATCAATACATATCTAGGCCACGCGCCGAGCCTAGATAGGTACTTCCGGGCATAACTGCTTATCTTTGATTTGATGCTGTTTGTATTTATTTTGGTAAAGCTTTGTATACAAATTTTAAATGTTAGTGTATATAGATAGATAAAGACTTATTTCTATAATGAAGAATTTAGTGCTTACTCATGACTCGGTTTTATATATAGTGAAATTAATTTAATAGTAAAAATACAGATTATAAAAAAGATTTTAATACATACCCTTAAAGTCGCTCCAAAAGGGCTGTAAGCCGCTTATCAGTTGACGGTTACCGGTTGGGTAAATATTTGTTTTAAGACAGAGACTTCAAAACCTACCACGACGTCATAATTTACTATTTCGATAAATGGATAAATATTTTCATACAAAAAAGCAGATGAAACTAGAAAATGCATGGACATATGAATATTTAGCAAACCATTTTCAATTTCTATGTTTAAACTAATTTTTATTAACAAGAACCTAAAAACATTTTACCAATTTTCTGATTTAACCTAAATAGGTTATATTTTGGTCCGTTCTTTTGCACATATTTTGCTGTAGGGACGAAAATGATAAAACAATAATTACCAAAGAACATCGAAGAATATTACGTAACATGTCTAAAAATAACTTGATCCCAATACAATTGCAGATTGGGTTCCGTTCATCGGAATACCAGTTCGAATCCATATCTCAGTATATAATGTTTCTGCGTTGTGGTTATTGTCTCTCACGTTACTTGGTATACTTGCAGGGGGTTCAAACCATTTTTTTATCAAGAATTTTGTATAACAATTAATCTATTTGCATGTCTTGGACGTGGGAGGTTTACTGGAAAAGACGTGATATTTCGTTAGTTGATTGACGAATGAATCTGGAATTTGTGCCCGATATGGCGATAGGCTCGCCCCCTATCACATCATGGGACGGAACATACTTGGCGAAAAGTGGGTGCCCCAGTTGCGCCTCTGCATACCCCTTCGGGGATAAATGCGTGATGTTATGTATGATTGACGAATGGTATTATCGGTTAGATTTATTTCTCGTATAAAAATTTTTAGCAATATTTTTTTAAACAAATATTTATTTTGACTTACGCTTGTGAGACTAAGTGTGGTGATTGACTTGTTGTATAGTTTATTATTATAGAATTCATTGTTTAGCTAACATTTATATTTAATCGTGTTAACAACTGACCTGAGTAAATGAATAATCAGTAAAAGATGTGTATAAATGAGGTAAATAAGCTGAATAAAACAACATTAAAGGCCTTTGGTATATATAAATATAAACAAAGCTATTCACATTAATACTGCGAATCAAAAAAAAACTTTACAAAAAATATTTCGAATAATGTTCAAAATTGAGTAAACCTCGTTTGTAATTGTTTGTCACGACTGGCCAGACGGGCGGCATCAGCCTGCGCGCGGCGTCATGCGCACTGACAACCGCCTCACGTCGTCGAGCGCTGCCATTCGCGTCGCGTACGTGGAAAATGTCTATCCTGCCGTTCTTGCTGGATCTGGAACGCCCTAGACGCCTCCACGACCAGCACTTCGCGCTCTCATTGACACCAGAAGATGTCCTCACAATTGTCGCCCCGCAACCTTCGCGGGACTACTACCGCCCGTGGCGACAGCTGTCCCATCTCCTCCGCGATACCGGCTCCACCATCAAAGCCGATAAGGACAAGTTCCAGATCAACTTAGACGTGCAGCACTTCGCGCCTGATGATATCTCCGTGAAGGTGTCCGACGGCTTCATCATCGTCGAGGCTAGTCATGACGAGAAGCGGGATGAGCATGGCTGGGTGTCGAGGAACTTTACCCGACGGTATGCTTTACCTGAGGGGTGCAATGTGGATGTGGTGCAGTCGAAGCTATCGTCTGATGGGGTGTTGACGGTCACGGCGCCGCTGAAGCGTCCCCAGGCCACCGAGCGCATCGTTCCTATCATCCAGACTGGACCGGTGAAGACCCAGCTCGACGGCCCCAAGGAGAGTGGCGACGACTCGGGCTCGGCCCCGGTCGAGAACGGCCAGTAGTGCATCGGCAAGCTGCCAAGCCAGATTTAGCGATTGATTTTATTCTTGTTTACTGGTCGATTTAGCTTGTTTTATTTAAGGCTTTGGCATCAGCATTCCATTATTGTAAGTTTATTTATATTTGTCATGTCATGAATTAAACGCTCAAGTATGTTTATTGGGTTTTAATTGAACTTCTATAAAATGTGTTGTAATATAAATTCATAAAGTATGCAATGTAAAGGCTACTCTATGCTAGCAATTCAAGATAAAACTCACGTGTGGTGCATTCCCAAAGGCTAAGAGCCAAGGGTCTTCAACCAAATATCAACAATGTTTTTAGTACATCTGTTAGTCGGTAGGTAACACGTTATACAGGGTCATTATGACATCGCGTTACTAAATGAAACCACATACTTATCTACTTGGAAATAACACTTTACAATAAGTTACTGAGCCGTAGATGTAAAATAAAAAAGTGTAAGTTTGGAACAAAATAAAAATCTATAAAAAGTAATTTTAATTTTACGCGCCCTAATGTTACTACTACTACTTTAAGAGAATTCGTCGCAGTGGCAACATCACACTTTCAGTCAGAAATACTCTCACGCATATTCGCATTTAACTAAAAAAATATTAAAAAATTAGAAAACTAAAATCAGAATTTTTGGTGAAAATTGCATAATTTTCGGCACGTCAACAAAGGTGAAGACGATTACGTGGTTTCATTTAGTAACAAAATGTCAAAATGACCCTGCATAAATCCTAAGTGATCGTGTTTAGCCAGATTAAACCTTCTTAAATTTGATTAATGACTTGGTAGTAAGTATCTGCTGATATTTTAAATCTACATACTCATTACATATTTTAAGCTTACTTGACGATCTGCATGATTAAAAATGCTGAAGAGCCATTCAGCCTAACAAGACGCCTCACAACTGAGCGATTAAAACTATAAAGGCGCATGTCAAAATGTTAAACACAAAAACATCTAAAAATGTTGTTATATGTTATTTATTATATTTAATTTATGTGAAGGAATTTATTTGAAAAATAGTTATAGTATTTAGTTTTATGTTGGTGACCCGCCAGCTCCAATTGGGTATGTCCTGTAATGAGTGGGTGTGTGTTGAATAAAGAATAAATAAACTTTTATATAACATCTTATCCTGGTTCAAGATTTCTTCTGTGCTTATTATTACAGGAATTTTTTGCTGCAAGATTTGTCATACAATACAATATAAAGAAACAGCGCATACTAGTTATTAATGTAAGCCATCATATTTATTGATTTTTATAATGATCTATAATATTGAAAATGACATCTAAATCCATTTAACTATACATAAAAAAAAACTATTACATCAGATTTTAGGACAGCTGTGCAAGTAGTGTGTTTTTTATATTATCTACCTATATATGTAATATTATAGACACAATGGAGAATAGAATACTTACCTCTGATTCTCGTTTCCTTATTACCTCTTTAAAAAAAAAGAAACAAAATTTACATTGTTTAAAGTTACTAATGATTCTTCATAGACTGCCGCGATGGCGTAGTTTTATTTTGTACGCTACGACCATCGTTCTGATGACTCGGGTTTGAATCCCAGGCCAGGTTAAACGATTTTAGGTTTTTCAGCTCAGTCTTAGCTCAAAGTCTGGAATTTGTACTCGATATAACGATGAACTTGCCCTCTATAACATCATGCGACAGAACACGAATGGTAAAAAGTGTGAGCTCTAGTACTCCTTCCCTTATCTGATGTTCGTTGTTTTGTTTTTATTCAAATGAATCATTATGATACGCCCTAGATTTAGGAACTTTTCCAACAAACGTAATATCTTCAGTGTCAAGGTTGTTACTTAATATTACACCAACGGCAACGAATTAGCATCTCTCTAATGCAGTCTATAAATAAATTGTGTCTGTATGCACTTTGTCAATTTACTTAGCGTGTTATCGAGATCTTGAGATATGTTTGTCTAGAATGTTCTATCTAAATGGATAGCAATATTTTTTATTAAAATTGCTGTATTGTAAATTATTTTGTTGATCATTTATTTATTTATTTTATATATTTTAGCTGCACAACAAATGGCTTTCACTTTATCCATGAATATTCAATGGGAGGATAATGTATATAAGGCTTTTTCAGTATGTTAAAAACTCTAAATATTTACCCTCGTTGTTTAATCACAATATTGATTTGTAATTATGATAGGTAAAAAAATATGATTTGTAACAAGTAAATAAAAAACCAATACATTTTGAAGTATTTATTGGATATTTGCTTGCAATTTTCTCCTTTAAGTAAAAAAAATGCAACTATTACGAAACACCATTTTAAATAACAAATAAAAGTAAACTACAATATTATCACATATACAATTTATTGGAATAACTTAATATAATAGCACAGATTCAAATCAGTCTTTAAAATAATATTTAACAATAAAATTAATACACTTCTTCGACGCTCGCTGGTTCGGAAGATCCAATCTGCTTCTGCACAGGTCCTGTGTGAGTGATCGGCACTATTCTTTCACCAGCAGACGGTAAAGGAAGGACTTTAGGCGCTGTCACAGTTAACACACCATCCGACGATAGTTTGGACTGCACAGTGTCAGGCAAACAACCTTGTGGCAAGGCATACCTTCTGACGAACTGTCTGGACACGTAGCCATGTTCATCCAATTTTTCATTGTGTTTCCCTTCCACTACGACGTACCCATCAGACACTTTTACGTTTATTTCGTCTGGAGAGAAATGTTGAACGTCCACATTTACTTGGAATTTCTCGTTGTCTGCAGTTATTTTGGAGCCCATTTCTTTTAATGCCAACTGGCTCATGGCCTGCGATAGCTGCTCGATGGGTTTAAAGGCGTTTTCCCATTGTCTCATGGCTTGTTCCCATGGTTTCAAGAACTGGGGAGCAAAGTAATCCCGCGGAACTAGTTGGTTGAACGGTGAATATCCGAGAAGATGGTCTGGCTTGAAGAACTCCCTTTCCATCATGCGAAAAGGTCGCTCCAAATCGTACAAATACGGAATCATAGACATTTTCGTTAATGCGCAGTTTTCACTTTTCGACTCCTTGGAAGGTGTATCAATCGAAACTGCGATTCGGCTCACCGCCCGCGTATTTATACTCTTCTACGCCAGCGCCACCTAGTTACGGTAATGAAAAAGATTATTCGTGAAGCGAAATTTCCAGAAAATGCTACTGACTTGAGTAAACAACGCGAACACGAGCGATCTTGCTGGAACAGAGTATTTCGAAAACATTCGTATAATATAAGCAACAAATGTTGTTTAGCGCCATCTTTTGTCGAATAGAGGAACTACATCAAACATTTTAGCCAAAGGTGTGATATTCAATTCGAATAAACATAACAGGTAATCACAAAAGTTATCAAGCAACTTAATAATATATAGCAACGCATTGCTACTGCATTTTTTAAATATATCGAATACAGTTTCTATAATATGATTGGTGTTTTAAATTACCAGTATACTTACTGGTAATTATAATTATAACTATTATGTACCTGTATTCTGTTACTTGCTATGTAATAATAATAACGATTTAGCGACTTGTTACTCTAACTATTGGGCAACTGCAATTATTCTAAGAACACTGAAGAGTGATTCCTCTGCTTAATTTTGTTTCATTGTAATCATTAATATCGACAGTCCTTGAACTGAATCGCAAAACTTTTAATTTCATTTTTAACCTTGCGATCAACAATATACTCCATACACCTACTTTACGTAATTCATCTCATTTTAACTGTATTGTCTTATCACGATGTAGAGAATACATTTGACCTAATGCTAACCTACAGTGCAGTCACAGGTTCAAATATAATGACCTCCGAAAAAAATCTTGTGCGTTCAATCTCCACATCGATGCCCATGCATGGGAACACATTCGTTGTGGCTCTAGGGACACGGTTATTTGCAATGACGTTTTACATATAGACGCGTCATACACTAACAAAATTGCAAATAAACACAGCGCAGTATTTACTATAGTCACAGCCCTAACGGCTCGCATTGATACGGCGCGAGTGGGCCCGACGCCGCCCGAGTGTGCCCGAGCGTCGACCGCCCCGTCGCCATGACAATAGAATAAAATGCATTTATTAGTTAAAAAAATAAGTTAAATAGTGTATAATTATTAATAACGTATGAAATAAAACGTTTTTTTTTCATTCACAGTTGGAATATAATTTGTACATCGTCTAAAAACACACAAAGGCATTGTATTTATAAAAATACAAAAGTTAGTAAGCCGACTAGCCGCGAGAGTGGTTGGAGGTTGACTAAGTGAATGTCGGGCAATTACCTTACTTTCGTCTTGCCAGTATTGAGCTCGGACAACGTATCTATGTAATAAAAACATCTTAGGTTATTTGTGTATAACTCATGGTTGATTCACATTGAGGCCTATATAGGCCTCGCACAAAGGGCACAGTGGCTCTCTAGGTAACGACGTAACAGGCGATCTGGTCAAAAGAGGGTCAAGTCAGGTAATAGTTCGACCCACTCCAATAGTACCGCTACTTTTACCAGCTAAGATCATGGCTGCGACGAAGGACAACACGCGGATCAATGGGCAGGTAACAATACATGCAAACCGTCCCGGGAAGTAGTGCCACACTCGGATCGACGTCTGACGAAGCGCCTTCTGTCTCTAGACAGGGCCTCTCCACTCATAATGGTGGGTAAAATCACCGGACACTGCCCTTTAAACAAACACTTATATGTTTTAGGTATCACCGACAGCCCCCTTTGCAGGGGATGTCTGTCGGTTGATGTAACATCGTCCCACGTTATCCTGGAATGCGAAGGAGTAGCTGCACAACGGGCTGAAATCCTCGGTACAGCGGGGTAACTCCGAGGAGCCTGTGGGGGAACCAAGAAGATCCTGCGCTTCTGGAAGAAGTTGGGCTGGCTAGACCCATAGACGGCATCCCACGTACAACGGCCCGACCTACTACGGGCTAAGTGCTGACAAAGGAGCCCTTCAACATAGAACATAGTGCTCGGGCACATTTCCCGGCTATCTCCACTCCTCCAATTTTTCAATCCTAAGAGGGTTCCTTGTTCTTTTCCCACATTTCCTCCAGGGCAGGGCATTTCCTGCAGTCGTGAAGCCGGGGGAAACCAGTATGCCGTTCCCAATTTCCCTCGGTTCTAATTGCGGGGTCTGTAACCAAAAGAAATATATACACTGTGATGTTATAGTCGTTTTGGAACTGAAAATTTTAAATTCTGTATCAATAATAGAGTTTAAAAACAATATTAAAGATAGTTACTGTTGTAGGTACCAGTTATTAATTCGAGGGACTCGAGAACCGCGTGCGTTTCGTACCGCTATTGGTAGGTATCACTGACACGCGTTGGTATCGGTCATTGACAACACAACAGCGACAGCGACGCGCCATGCATTTGTAGATGAATAATTGTTGCGAGGTTACTGTCATTTCTCAAACTCAAACTTTTTTGATCCTACAAATTGTCCTTAGTAACCACATTTTGGTTCCAAAACGACTGTAAAATCACGGTGTATAATGACCAAGGGCGAGCTACGTATCAAATAACTAAGTATTAATAATCGAGGTTCCGTAACCACGATTAGACGAGCTTGCCGTTCGCCTACTGGTAATAGGACCGCCCATAAATAGTAGAAACACCATCCATATAAACTATTGTTTGGTATTCCACTGCACTCGCCATCCAGAGACATGAGATGTTAAGTCTTATTATGTCCAGTAATTACACTGGCTATAATAATGGGCGCCGGGGAAGGGTGCAAGTAGCTGCACTTGCACTCCCCTGCCCAGATATAAATCACAAAAAATATAAGTCCCTGAATAAATGTGCAACAATGTAATCTAATCTCTGTAACTACTGAACTGATTTTGAAAATTATTTAATTAATAGGAAACTAAGTTACTGTTGTGTGCTATAGGATACAATTTTGTCCCAGGATAATATTTATCCCGAAATAACTTTATCACGCGGACGGTGCGATATGCATCCTACTTTAACGTGGACTGGAGTAGAGTAGAAGTTGTTCCTCAGATGAAACAAGTTGTGACCTAAACCACCAGCGTGGATAGTGAACACTGCAGACAAGGTGTTATAACTCGCCTTAGTGGCCCACGTAAGTGCGTCGTGTTACGAGATCAGCCTGTGTATATTTGATTGGGATTTATGGACCACAGAGGTATTTTTGTGATAAAACATTTTCAAAAACCCGCGCGATTCGAATTAGGTAAAAAAAAATATGATATTATGTTGTGTAGTGCGTAAGTGCAGATGCAACACCCTAAAACTAATCTTGACGGTGCCCATGGCTACAATGTTCTTCTAACCGGAACACAACAGTGACTACACACTGCTGCTTGGCGGCAGAGATAGACATTGCGGTGGTACCCAGACGGACTTTCACATAAAATAAAATAAAATGCTTAATTCATCACATCCATGTTTATGATCGATCTAAAGTTAGGGAATGAGATTTTTTCATTGATGTTAAATGCTTTTCGAACTAACACAAATTTCACATCACCCTATATAAGTGAAGTGGAGAGCTCGCTGCTAGTAGTATATCAGTAGGAGAGCGCGAAGACGTCGTGTCGACATGTCTTTGTTAATAGTTTTTATATTGACCGCGGTTATCAGGTGTGTTAACTTATTATTAGTAAACTTGATATTCAATTAACGCTACTTTAATGGACACTTAAATATTTTTTTGATAAAAGTATCTACTGTCGATATATTATTTAGTATTTTAATCTAGCTTCGCTTTTAGTGTCGTAACTTGCCAAACAGATTACATAATTTTCGTTATTATTCTGCTCTTTATTCAAATTTACGCGTTATATACGGTTCCATGTGGTTTATTCGTTTTGCGGCAAACGTCAAAACATCTTCACCAACATTCATAACTTTAGTACTTAGTTTTTATTTGGGTTTGTGTGTCTAGTTCGTACGCAGCGACACCAAAACAATGTTTCGACAACACGTTTCACTTCGGGGTGGGCTCATCAGCGCTCCAGACTGAGGGCGCCTGGAACTTATCAGGTATGTTACCCATTTTTTTTATTATTGTTCGAAATACTGTGTACAATATTGAACATAACTTATATTAAAGTGCATACGATACAATGAATAGAAGATTTTCTCAAAATACAGGGAAAGGCGAAAGCATCTGGGACAGGTACAGCCATGATAATCAGGATCTAGTGTTCGACCACACTAACGCTGACGTCGCCACTGACTCCTACCACAAGTATAAAGACGACATCAGGAACATCAAGAAACTCGGCGTCACCTTCTACAGGTTCTCCATAGCATGGTCGAGGATCCTACCCACTGGACTTATAGAGTAATAATAATTTTAAAGTATTGGAATGGAAGATTCATAGACTTTTCCGGTTGTGCAACGTACCACCAAAATAATTGATACCATCTCTGTAACTGATACAACGGAACCGAGTGGAACTAGGACTGATCAGTATCACTTCACTGATAATGATTGACATCGGCAATGGGTGTGTTTAACATTAACACAGTAAAGTATGCTTCGCTGACACAGGACGAAAGAAAGAAAAGATATAGGTACATATTTTTAAATTCATAATATTCATTATATTAGAAGCACCAATAAAACATTTTATTTCAGTGAAATTAATGAAGACGGTATCAAACATTACCACGCGGTGATCGATGAATTATTAAAGGAAGGCATAAAGCCAATGGTGACCATGTATCACTGGGACCTGCCGCAGAGCCTGCAGGAGTTGGGAGGCTGGACCAACCCCATCATAGCGGATTACTTCGTCGACTATGCTAGGGTGAGTGAAGTTTGGTGTATATTCCGTAAGACATACCTGGAGATTGTGATAATTATGACATGAAATCCGAGACAAAAATAATTGGTACTAAGTTAAGGTCTTTTTCAATCAACCCCATAGGTCCTGCTTCAAAATTTCGGTGGAAAAGTGAATACGTGGGTGACTTTCAACGAACCGTATTCCTTCTGCCACGATGGATACGGAGGCCTTTATGCTCCTGGGACCCGCTCCAGTGGACGCCATGACTATCTGTGCGGCCACAACGTGCTAAGAGCACACGGCATGGCGTTCAGAATGTATGAGAAGGAGTTTAGCCATCTTAAAGGTATACTGTGATCATTTATATTGCATCCTAGTCAAACGTACCAGCAGTAAATGATTAGACTCTGAAATCTGCGAAGTGTTTTGAGGAAATAAGAACGGATTTTGTTGTAATGAATATCTGCCTTATGTATAGGTGTTAATACATGCATAATATATAAATTTACGACTGCTTTGGTGGCATAGTTGTAATGTGTACGCGGTACGACTACTGCGCTAAAGTTCTGGGTTCAAACCCTAAGACGAGCAAAAAAAAATTTGTAACTAGGATTTTCCATCGTAGAAATTATGCAGCTCAGAGCCAGGATATTGGCGTCGCGGTACCCCGGTGCCTCGAGAAGCATGTACAGCCGTTGGTCCTGCGCCTGATCTCTCTCCAGTCATGTTGGATTGCCGTCTCACCGGACCAGGAGAGTAAAGGAACAGAGAAAACACTTATGTATTGCGCACACACTTGTGCACTATAATATCTCCGGTTTTTGTACGTACCTGGCTAATCTCCATTGAAATTGGCCGCCGTGGCTGAAATTCGGCTAAGAGGGATTCATATAAGTTTAGAACTATTTTTTTTTTACCTATAATAGCAAGGTATATTTCATTGCACCCAATGGTAAATACATTATGGTTCAAATAGGTATATCGTCCATCTTCGAGATGTATACATCTATATAGGCTTTACTATGCATATTATGGTGTTTACTGTTCACTATCCACTCCAGAAATAATGAATACTCGGGTATTTAACCATGTTCAGATTTCATATTATAAATGTTAAACGCATTGCAGCTTCGGTGAGCATAACCTTGAACATGTCATGGCTGGAGCCAGCGACTACATCCGTAGACGATCAGGCAGCTGCAGAGCGCGCTAGGCAATTCTCTGTGAGTACTTTAATCTCAATAATTGAAAAGGTATGTGAAGTGCAACAATTCGAACGATAAATTCACAACGAATACACACATGATTTTAGAAAAGTCAGAGGTGTGTGCCCTTGGGATTTGAACCTGCGGACATTCGTCTCGGCAGTCCGTTCCACACCCAACTAGGCTATCGCCGCTTGATTGATTACGTTTTCAAAAATATAATTTAACATAGGGCTGATGTTTTTATTTTAATCGATTAAATTGTAACATTCGGATTAATCAAGCGTATAAATGGTCTTAATATACTTATACTACTTCTAAAATCGACTTCTAAATATAAGGTATAGCCGATCAAATGAGTCCCTGTAGCGGACTGCTGACGTCAATGTTGCCATGGACGCAAGGCGACCTTCGGGATTTTATTGATCCTCTTGCAAGTTATATATTTAGATTTTCATATCTTAGATTACTAATCAAAGACCTTTTCATTATAGTTTGGCTGGTTCGGTCATCCAATACTTTCTAAGGATGGAGATTACCCTCCAGCGATGAGGGAGGCAATAAACCGCAACTCCAGAATCCAAGGCTTTAACCACTCACGCCTCCCAACCTTCACGCCAGAAGAGGTAGCCATGATAAAGAAGTCGTACCACTTCGTGGGATTAAATCACTATACAACATTTTTGGTGAGATTAATACTTGCCGGAATTTGTAAGGTTATTGACACTTTGCAATTCTATTGAAAAATCCAGTATATAAAAACTGAAGGCAAACAGGAATCCACATTTTCATAATTACAGGCGCTCGCTCATATTATGACTAATCTTTATTTATATTATTTCAGGTTTCAAAAAGATCTGGTATCATCGATACCAAACCATCATACGAGAATGACGTCGGAGCGATATTACGTCAGAGCCCGACGTGGCCTAAAACGAATTCCTCGTGGTTAAAAGTAAGTAATGAAAATTAATTCAAGATAGCGTAGGTTTCTGTTAACGGAAAAAAATATTTGTGAAATAGGTAGTGCCAGAAATAACCTTCTACCGACGAAATGTACCTACCGTATCTAAGATCCCGTCTCCAGGTGGTGCCGTGGGGCTTCAGGAAAGCTTTGAACTGGATAAAAAACACCTACAACAACCCGCGACTATTTATCACGGAGAATGGGGTGTCGTATGAAGCAGGCCTTCAAGACGTGAAGCGAGTGAACTACATCGAGGCGTACCTGCGCTCGGTACACGACGCCATATACAAGGACGGCTGCAATGTGTTCGGGTACACTTACTGGAGTCTCATGGACAATTATGAGTGGATGAGGGGTTACTCGTAAGTTCGAATTTATTTACTCTTCCTTCGTCTAGTATACCAATTATGAGTGGATGTGGGGCTATTCGTGAGTACAAGCTTAAAAACCACAAAGACTTGGTAATATTCCGTTAATTCTGAGGATTTTTTGTATGTTATGTTTTCTAATAGACACTGCTCTAGCCTCAGATATTGAGATACCGTTGAAGGTATGAAAGGGAAAATTCTGTACTTTTTTTGTAAAACAAGTCGTAGGGGTTAGCTGCATTTTGTCTACATGGCTTGCTTCACTAGGTTGTTACCACCAACTTGCATAAAACTGTCATGAACTAACTATAAAATTTTCTATCCTTTTTGCACATGGCCCGAGTCTTGATGTAGAAATGTCTATATTTTATCCTGCTATCCTTAATTTATTAATGTACGTTTTCATATAATTCCAGCGAACGTTTCGGTCTGTTCGAGGTGGACTACAAGTCCTCGAACCTGACGCGGTCGGCTCGCCTCTCCGCCGCCTTTTACTCCACAGTCGCCAGGACCAAGTGCATCCCAGACAACTTCAATTACAACTTTAACAATGATACTAATAATTAGAATCTGAGGTTACTCTTGTTTTTAATTTAAAGGCCCTATGTAACACCATACACTTTAATATATTTCTTTCCATCCTGTATTGTTAATTAAACCTATACTGGTTTGAGTAAAATAATACTTAAATAGGCTAATATAATTTCGCAATAATTTTGCGAAAACTCGATTTTATAATTTAGTACTGATATCAAATGATGATATTAATATCTATGTTATATAGGACCTATAAGTGTTAGACAAATAAATGAAATAAAATACAGGACGACTTGTATCTGCTTACGATGTACGTGTAAGGAAGAATTATATAATGTTTTAGGTTTAACGATATACGCGGTAACATTTAGGTAGTCCTCGTCCTTACAACACACATCACATATTTTACCCCCGAAGGCTTAGGCAAAGGTGCAATCAGGGTACCCACTTTTCACCAAGTGTGTTCCGTCTTGTGATGTAATAAGGGAGGCAAACCTATCGCGATAGGGGACAAATTACGTACCAAATAGCGGAATCTAGTCCCCCTCTCATCCAACTAGAAACAAAACAATCTATAACTTACTTTGTGAAAATAAAACTAATTTGTGAATCATGAGGAAAAAATCTATCGCGATATCGGGCACAGACTCCGTATTCCGGGCTGAAGCTGGGCAGAAAAACCTAATATCACTTTGCACTACCTGGGATTCGAACAACGTACCTCAAAGCGATGTCGTACCGCGCACGCAATACAGCTACGCCATCGAAGCAGTCAATAACTGCCTTTAGTTGTTTAAAAGCGGAAAGAGGCGAGGACGTCGCCATGGGGGGACAGGTAGGGGCTACTGCCCCCCTCTAAATATTGAGGAATGACGTACGCAAATTATTTCCATTCCTAATATTCCGTACGCTCAATTACGCTCTGCTCTATGTTATTTTTAAAGCGGGAGAGGGGGAACGGGGAAGGATCGTGTGCTCTCGACTTTACCTACAATCATACTTTTCTCATTCACCATATCAACTGGCCCCTCCTTCCCACTAGGCCATCGGATGATGAAGCTCTTGGTAAGGGGTTGTCTATTCTGCCCAACGCTAGGGTAAAGTCTTGTGCATAAATTATGACGTATCCAAGTCAAATTGTTACTATTTTAGTATATGAATAACAATGTTATGATAAATTATAGCATACGCTACAATACCTACAGTCGGTGACTCTAAAGTTCACGTCGCCTGATAGTAGTTTATACAGGATGTTTTTAGACGTATGCGCGATCTTTAGTTAATTTTATACCTGAAAATTAATTGGCAAATAAATTCATAAAAACTATTTGAAATAAGCGTGTTATGTGTTTTGTGTTTAATTTACAAAAATAGTTAATTTCCTAGTTCTTTGTGGTATTTATAAATAAGTTTCATGTTATTGTTATAAATTTACATATTATATGTTGTTTTATAATATCGTGTCGCAGTCTAATAATCAGTTTTTATAGGCTACATAATATAGGACATCTTTTGTTACCCTAAAGCTTTTATATTGCTAAATCTTTCTTATATAACATTTGCTTTCATTACATAACTCTAAACTATTAAACGATTTATATTCGAAATTTAATAAAATTGCAAAACCTTATTTAAGTGTGAATATAACTCATTATTTCTAAATAAATATATTATTAATCAGATGAATGAATGAATCGAGGCAAAGAACCCTAATGAACCCCTTCGAGCTGTCGAAGTTTTTAAGTTACTAATGCATATGGTGATGTTATAATTTTTCATAGGTAAATTGCTAATTAAGATATTTTCACCAGCTTTTTATCCCACGATGTGACCGTGCACGAACCCAAGCAAATGAGAGACTAAATAAAATTAAAAGGAAAACCAAACTATATTAGAGGTATTAGAAAGAAGTATCAACCTGTATATTTAGTGTATGAAGTTGCAAGCTATTTTATCAGTAGCTCAGTGAATAGTGTGCAGCCCCCGCCGCCGCCATGTCTAAGTTAATATTATTTATATTATGGGCAGTTATCAGGTTTGCATTCTAGCTGTTTTATGATTGATTTATGTTTTGTTTGACTATGATGCTTGTGAAAATTAATCAGGCTTTGAAGAGACAACGAAATGTTATATTGAGTTAGCCTATTTACCTACATAATTTACATATATGGATTGTTTATTTCTAGAGCTTACGCTGCAACACCAAAACAATGTTTCGAAAATATGTTCCCTTTTGGAGTTGCCTCGGCAGTGTTTCAGACTGAAGGCGCCTGGAACATGTCAGGTATGTTAATAAGTTACCGCAACAACACCTGAATGTCCCGTAACTGTTTTAATCAAACCCGCGTTCTTTCGTTTCTCAGCGGGTTACTACCTAAACCAACGAACAGTTACATCACCGAATTACGTATAAAATAGCGGAATATCACCCACCCTCCGTGACTCGAATTGACAACACATAATGATTATCAGTTGATTAAGTAATAATTGTAAGTGAAATATATTAGGAACATTTTAAAATCATTTGGAAATAGAAATATGTCAGGATAGCGACCACAATTCATTATGTAGCGCGCGATAATTCGAAATTCTGAGTAGTCTGATCGTCGCTTACGGGTAATGAACTGAAATTAAATGAAATATTTTTTTGGAACCTACCTGTAAATTATTATACATTATCTAGATTCCGTCAATATTAACTCTACCACCAATTCGGAAAGCAGTTCTCACTAAAGAAGAAAGGAAAACAAGAAACTTTGGTGTTGCTCTTTTCAAAATCAGTTTAAGGTATAAACAACGGTGTACGATACTAAGAAAGAAAAAAATACGATTGGATTTTTATTGTTGTTTACAGCAATTCATCTAGTTAGTTGTTGCGCTTAGCGACTTCTTTCTATACATTCAGCTAATAATGAGTCTATCTCAATCTTCTGAGCAATTCATCAACCAGTTTTACATGATCCAGGGAAAGGCGAGAGCATTTGGGACAGGTACACCCATAATCATCCAGAATTAGTATTCGACCACACCAACGCTGATGTCGCCACTGACTCCTACCATAAATACAGAGATGATGTGAGGAACGTCAAGAAGCTTGGCGTCACCTTCTACAGGTTTTCTATAGCGTGGTCGAGGATTCTCCCTACTGGATTAATAAAGTAAATATTGATTGCAATATGTATATTGCTATTTGACTTCTTGAGCAAAAATAATGAGAAAGACATCGATATATGTATATGTACTGAAAGACTTATACGGTAGAAATGCTGTGATTTGGTAGAGGCTATGAAGTAACATAAATGTAAAATAGCTTTACTTTTAGCATTACAGACCTGTACCTCATTTGCCTTCGATTCCAATAAAAAAAATATATGATTAAGGCATAGCTTCTGAGTGTGTAATATAATTAAATGAAATATTTATTTCAGCGAGATAAATGAAGAGGGCCTAAAATACTACCACGAGCTGATTGATGAGTTATTAAAGGCTGGTATATACCCGGTGGTGACCATGTACCACTGGGACCTGCCGCAGAGCCTGCAGGACTTGGGAGGCTGGACAAACCCCATCATAGTTGATTACTTCGTCGACTATGCTAGGGTGAGTGATGTTTTCTATTTTATTATATGATAATTTTTAAATCACTATGGAAAAATAATTACACGTGTCACGAGGATTGGCATAATACTTTGCCAAGATAGCCAAGTTGTTTTATACACTATATGCCAATCGGTAGATATCTTAGTTTTTGAGAAACAAGAAATTTTATCAGTTTAAATGTTATCTATTTTTTGTTCTCATAGCTACTATTTCAAAATTTCGGCATTAAAGTAAGTCACTGGCTGACCTTCAACGAGCCCCGTTCTTTCTGCCACGACGGGTATGGTGGTTACAATGCACCTGGAAGCCGCTCCAGCGGACTCGAAGACTACCTGTGTGGTCACAACGTACTGAGGGCGCACGCTATGACTTTTAGAATGTATGAGAGGGAGTTTAGCCATCTTAAAGGTACCCTTCATTCGTTTTACTTTTCAGACTGAATGGCAGACTTATTAACTTCACTTTCTAGTCTAGATATTATAATGTTGAACGCCTCCATGAGGAGGAGTTTTTTGTTAATAGTGAATAAAAACAATGTAGACTCACCATGGACGTATATTCTAGTCTCACTCGTATTGAAAACTGGAATAACCCGGCTGATTCTTGCAAGAAACTTATATACAGGAGTAAATACGGCGGGTTTTGCAGCATATTCATATCTGCATTCCGCCATGATAGAAAATAATATCCTGCCATCTCCCATCAGCAGTTTTATTTAATAAAATGTCTTACAGCTTACGTGGGAATAGCTCTGGACATGGTTTGGTTAGAGCCAGCGACGACATCAGCAGACGATCAGAAAGCTGCCGAGACAGCAAGGCAATTCACCGTAAGTGCTTAAACTTTTGCTAAAATTTTGGAAATAAGCGAAGTTATACATCTAAAAAGCTGGTTTCTAGCCTCACCCGACATAATGTGCCTGACAAATGTTAAGTACCCAACATCTTTCAGTGTCTGAGGGCGCACCGACTATTCTACAAAGGACTATGACGAAGAGATTTTTTTTTATTGCAGTGAATGACGAGGCGGGTTTGTCGCACGCCTGATGGTAAGCGATATGACCGAAGAACCACCAATACCATGCAGAATTTAAATTCCAAATACTGTGTGGCACTCCACTGCGCTCGACATCCTGAAAAATAAGACGTTAAGTCATGCCCAGTAATTATACTCTGGCTACAATGTTCTTCAAAGCGGAATACAACATTACATATGCAACAGTGCATGCACAGCTGTTAATTGACAACATGCTGTTGTTTGGCAGTAGAAATAGAAATTGCAGTAATGACTTTCCAGATAGCCTTTTGCATACAAAAGACCACTAGAAAAAATCTACCAAATGCTTTTGCGTCTAATTATTATTTAAATAATATTAATCAAAAATTTTATTGCCTCTAGTTTGGCTGGTTTGGTCATCCGATCCTTTCTGAAGAAGGGGACTACCCTCAAGTGATGAGGGAGGTAATAGACCGCAACTCCATACACCAGGGTTTCTTCCGCTCTCGCTTGCCAACGTTCACACCAGAAGAGGTCGCCATGATAAAGAAGTCGTATCACTTCTTGGGATTGAATCACTATACTACCAAATTAGTAAGTTGTAACTTTTCAAGTCAAATTTTCAATACTATTTAGCCTTTCTTTCTTTGTTATTCTTTATTTCTAACTTTCATTTCGTTTGAATATGGTCATAATACACAAGAGCTATTTTTTACAGGTTACCAAAGGTTCTGGTAATATTAGTAACAAACCATCATACGAAGATGATATGGGAGTGAAAATGAGTCAGAAACCGACCTGGCCGAAGACCAATGCCACGTGGATCAATGTAAATATAATACATGGCGGTGAATATCACGCACATTGAGAAATCTTGATGCGTATTAATTACTGCCATGTACTGTGACAGTAACTAAGTACCTATATTTAGGGATATTGTATCTGTAGGAAGCTTTTACATTTTAACTGAAGAGAATTATAATTAACTCAATAGTGCTAAATAAATCTCTAGCAAGAAAATCACAAACTATAAAAAAATATTTCTGAGACTTCAAAAGGTTCGTAACAAACCAGACATCTGGTCTGATCTGATCTTCAGGTGGTGCCGTGGGGCTTCAGGAAAACATTAAAGTGGATAAAGAACTCATTTAACAATCCTCCAGTCTTCATCACAGAAAACGGCGCGCCGTTTGAAGCAGGCCTGCAAGACGTGAAGAGAGTGAACTACATCGAAGCATACCTGCGCTCGCTACACGACGCCATATACAAGGACGGCTGCAGGGTCATGGCTTATACTTACTGGAGCCTCATGGATAATTATGAATGGATGTGGGGCTATTCGTGAGTAGCTTTTAATATAAGACTCTAAACCTGTAACAAGATAAATCATGATATCTTTGTGTATTGTAAATATTTGCCCACCCACGAAATGGACAGATGACCTCATAAAAGTCCCAGGAGATTGCTGGATACAGGCAACTACAATAGTTAATGTTCATGTTCAGCAGTAGACATCCTGCAGCTGATGATGATGAAGTATTCATGTTCTTTCTTCCTGTATTCTTTGTCTAAAGCATAAATGGACTACTCTTCAACTAGGATTGAGTCCACCTTCAATCCTATCGTGTATTGGCAAATTTCGCAGTTCCGTTTCCTAATTTCAATTGATATGTACTTAAATAGCATCTATTAATGTTCCAGCGAGCGTTTCGGTTTATTCGAGGTGGACTACAAGTCCTCGAACCTGACGCGGTCGGCTCGCCTCTCCGCCGCCTTCTACTCCACAGTCGCCAGGACCAAGTGCATCCCAGACAACTTCAATTACTACAACTACTATATTATTAACTAAAATATGCTGTTAAATACTGTCTACTTTATTTTAATGCTTTATCTAATACTAGTCTGTTACTGTAATATTCAACTGTAATTTGACTTCGGCTCATGGTTTTCAAAATTGTATTCAATAAAGTTAATGTAATGCGTACCTATCTAGAGTACCAAATATTAAGTGCGTTGCTGATGATAGGACATTTGTATCTTCTTAAATAATGACTACCTGTACATCTGGATTCAAATATAACGGCATTACTTTGCTCGCTGGCGACCGATAATCATTTCTCGTCAATGGACACTATCTAGACCTCGGTACGGTAACCATCAGGTGCACTGAGGTCACTTTGTCGTGCTCGTATGAAAAAAACTTTAGATAAGTAATGTATATTCGAATGAAAACAATTTATCTACTCAAAAACGTTTGAATATTGAGTGAACAATACATACAAAAATGATACGATAATATTCATAGACTACAGATCTTAATGCAATTGTAAAAATCAATCAATTATTGAATTATGTGGATTATAATTTGAACAGTCTTTCCTAATTAGCTGCTTGCCTGCAGAAAAAGCATCGAATGTTCGTGGATAAAATAAAATATCATTTTGGAACCAACTTCAGAGAGATCAAGATTTATGATTACTTTGATTATAATTACTAACGACGTATAGATCGCGCTGACAATAGCAATGTGAAAGCTTTGAAAATCTTGGATATTGCTACAGTTTTTAAAGCAATCGTGACGTTTAGAAAATTGCTGGCTAATACATGCAATAGTATAGAAAAGACAATTATCTAAAACCGGGATTAAACTGGGGCCAGCTGTGTACTTATAAAACCCTATTAGTTTGTATTTGCGATAATGACCAACAATATTATTATAAATCATAACATGCGTGCGCGCAGGCAATGACTCCACAGTTCACATCGACTGATAATGGTTTATACGGTATGATGTTTTTGTATATAAATCTATAGTTTAATTTATTGGTGATATCTTATTTCTTATGCCGTTGTTTTTTAACCTATTTTTTTCTAGGAGTTACTGAATTATTTGAGATGTTTTTTTATTACAGTTCAGCCAATTTCGAGTTTTTAAGTCTTAGCAATACTTCAGTCACCGCAAAGTCTGCAAATCAATGATCCCAAGAGTGTTTAGAGGTAGCACACATGGTGCTTAGTTAAACCCGCTTATCTGAAATTACTATATTAGACATATTCCAATAACTATTATTCCTTACAGACTCAACGGTTCTACCGACCATCGTAGCTTCTGCTTAACTAATAAGCTTTGCTGTCAAATTTAAAACTACGAAAAATTACCCACCCTGTATAAACAGTGGTTGCAGTGGCGAGCTATCTGCATGTAGTAGCTCAGTAGAAGAGTGCGAAGCCCCCGTCCTGACATGTCTATGTTACTAATTTTTATATTGTGCGCGTTTATCAGGTGTGTTTCATAGATTTTTACAACTTGTTTTTCAATGTGATTAAGGAAAATTGACCTTTGTTTCTTTGTGTTGTTTGTGTTTAGGCAAATAGACAAAACATATTTTCGTCTCTATTTTAATTTTATTTGTCTTGAGGCAGAATTAAATTTCACTGTAAATTGTGATCATCTGATTTATGTACAGATGAGACATACTTTTGTAAAAGTATTTCGATATGGAAACCGTGGTATTGTCTGTAAACTGCACTAGGCCGTGTAGTTTCGTATTTGTGTCTAGATAAATTGATTAATTGTTTGTAGAGCTCACGAGGCAACACCGAAACAATGTTTTTCAAATTTGTTTCCTTTCGGGGTGGCCTCAGCAGCGTTCCAGACTGAAGGCGCTTGGAACGTGTCAGGTATGTTACAAAATATCATCGCAATGCCTCTTTCCAACCATCTGAAGAATGACAAATCAGTTTTCCTTGAGACTCGCCGAGCTTCACTGCTCGGTGTCATAAAATGCGTGCCATTACTTACCGTGGCTTGCAGGAGTTGTAGTGTTGTGTGTGAGGGCGGAAAAGTCTCCATCTGAAGAATGGCAAAGGTCATCACTACCAGCCAAAGGATGTCTATTGCTAAAATAGACTTCAACCAAAGACTTCTAGATCTATTGATCAGTCTGGATGTAGCGACTTTACTAGGTTGTCTGACCACCTAAAATGCATACCAACCACTTTTTTCTGTCATGGATGCCCGACAACAACTTTATCTAATAAACTCTCAGTTGCTATAGTAAACAAGGCAATTAGCAAGTCACTGCTCTTTAATAATAACTGTCCCACTGTGTACACTTTGTCTACTACTGAAGGTTTAGACTTCAGTTCATCACGCTTGTCTAGAACGCGTTGGCTGACATCACGTATCAAATTGTAATGGAGAATCCTTTAATACATACCTATAGATCTCATCACTTCATGGTATTTATTTAAATTGATTCTTCAATCAGTTTTTCTACCCAGTTTTCGATCAACTAATATTTCTCTGTTCTAGGCAAAGGTGAAAGCATCTGGGACAGGTACACCCATGAACATCCGGAGCTGGTGTTCGACCACAATAATGCTGACGTCGCCACTGATTCCTACCACAAGTACGAAGATGACGTGAAAATTGCCAAGCAGCTAGGCGTCACCTTCTACAGGTTTTCCATCTCGTGGCCGAGGATACTGCCCACTGGCCTTAGAAAGTAAGTGTAGTATATATTGAATTTATTGCAGGTAGTTAACTTTCCAAATTCAAAGCTATTTTGGTCTATCTGCTAGTAGTTTTGTACGCAGGAAACACCTTTCTCGAATTGAAAGTCCAACTTTTTAACATTTCAGGATATGAGTAGACTATATGTCAATCTATGGTACATCCCGTATGCTAAACTTCAAACTTTCCCATTTACAAAAATAATAATTTAAGCATTTATAGAAACAGAAGGATCATTAAAGTCGTACTACATTTTAAGGTTTGTTAATTACAGCAAGATAAATGAAGACGGTCTGAAATACTACCACAACGTGATCGATGCGTTATTGAGGGAGAACATAGTCCCGGTGGTGACCATGTACCACTGGGACCTGCCGCAGAGCCTGCAGGATTTGGGAGGCTGGACCAACCCCACCATAGCTGAATACTACGTCGACTATGCTAGGGTAAGTTCCACTATTAATCTCATTGTCTTTTTACGGCCAATATTTTAACTTACATGATGGATAGTTATCATCAAATCAGTTAATATCTGAGTTGATATTTTCATTTTCAACTACATCAAAGTAAGAGGTTCTTTATTTAAAGAAGGATGATGACGAATAAAACGAAGTCCAAGAAAGATATTGAAGTATCATATTATTTTGCATACTAGCATATACTCAATGAAACTCTCTACACACGTAATACTCTGTACTTACTAAGTATAATACCTCATTGTCATACAAAATTTCACCGTAGGTGCTGTTTGAAAACTACGGCCACAAAGTTAACACTTGGTTGACGTTTAACGAGCCCTTATCCTTCTGCCACGACGGGTATGGAGGTTACGATGCCCCTGGAAGCCGCTCCAGCGGGTTCGAAGATTATCTCTGCGGCCACAACGTGCTGAGGGCACACGGCATGACTTTCAGAATGTTTCAGAGGGAATTTAGTCATCTTAAAGGTATTTTTACCTTTATAATAATTAAGTATAAAAGCTATGACAGCTAAAGTACAGTACCTACAGTACATAACATTTTCAAACGTAACATTGACATACCTAATATTTTGATAACCAATAATTCGAATAATAGGTACATTGTTCTGAGTAATAATACCGTGGCTGTGTAGTTACGCCTACCGCCATCTTGTGAACATTTTGTATAACGCCCAAGGTCAACGCTCAAGGACAATGGCTATACATGCGTTTTTAACCCAAACGATTTAAACAAAGAGTATATGGTTTTTATGTGTCTGTGAAAGGTTTTAATCAGTCTTATACGTATGGGTAATATGTTAATTATATTTTGCAGCATCGGTAGGAATCACTCTGGACTTGTCTTGGCTTGAACCGGCAACGACGTCCGCAGACGATCAGGAAGCCGCGGAGACCGCAAGGCAATTTAGAGTAAGCAAAACATTAAGTCAAGAGAAAACAAGAGTTCGAGGTAGATGAGCTAATCAGATTGGTAGCATTGATTTAAGTTTAGGGAAAACAAGATTCCGAGGTAGTTGACCTAATCAGATTAGTAGCATTGATCAAACCACCTTAATGTGTTGGTATGCAGCACCAATAGTTAATAGAATGTATTAAAAGTAAGGAGGGAATTGGAATACAAAAGTCTCCAAAATTATCTAAGGATTATTCTATTAACTCCACTAGAGAAGGCTGATGGAAAAAATCCTTTTTTGGTGGTTAAGGACACAGCAAATGAACACTGTTTTGATTCAATTCAATATGTTCATTTAACCGATATAAATGTATTATCCACAGTATATAAAAAGCTTATACATTTAAAATTGTTAAAGTATTAAAATGACCTCTCTTCCAGTTTGGCTGGTTCAGCCATCCGATCTTGTCCAAAGAAGGGGACTACCCACGAGTGATGAGAGAGTCAATAGACCGCAACTCCAAACGCCAGGGCTTCTTCCGCTCTCGCCTGCCGTCTTTCACGCCAGAAGAGGTGGATATGATAAAGAATTCCTATCACTTCTTGGGATTGAATCACTACACTACGTACTTGGTAAGTTTTTGTGCCGTCTTGGAGTTGTATTTACACTGCCATTGTTGAGCGGAATTCAATACAACGCCGAAGTTATTTGAAGCTTTGAGGAGTGTTACTTTATAACACTAGTGGATAGCGTTCCTGAAAAATGTCTACTAATAAAATATAAAAGCACAGTTACCAATAGGCAAATTGAAAGTGTCTCTTAGAGGCAAAAACCTGTTTTCAGGTGAGTAAAGGATCTGGCAAAATCAGTACCAAGCCATCATTCGATGACGACATGGGAGTGAAGATAAGCCAGAACCCGTCGTGGCCGAAAACAAATTCCACATGGCTTAGAGTAAGTTGTACTTATTACTTATTCTGGCAAAGCAAGGGTAATGATTTTTAACATCCTGTGTATGTATCCATTTTATGTTATATTCAAACGTCGCTCCTTGTGGGAAGAACTCCTTGTGGGAAGGTCAATCAATTTGTATTTATTATGGAATGGTTATTAGCTCCAAATTTTTTCATAATTTTTATTAAGTTATGTAATCAGTTGCCTTCCTTTGACTTCCTTTATCGTGTACGAATCTAGGTAGATACAATTGGAGTAAAAAAAATTAAATTACATTAATTAGCCGATCTATCTCCAGGTGGTGCCATGGGGCTTCAGAAAAACTCTGAACTGGGTGAAGAACTCGTTCAACAACCCGTTACTGATAATCACAGAAAACGGCGTACCATTCGAAGCAGGCCTGCAAGACGTGAAGCGAGTGAACTACATCGAGGCGTACCTGCGTTCGCTACACGACGCCATATACAAGGACGGCTGCAATGTGTTCGGGTACACTTACTGGAGTCTCATGGACAATTATGAGTGGATGAGGGGTTACTCGTAAGTTCGAATTTATTTACTCATTTTTCTAGTTTACCGACACAATGAAGTGCTTTTTATTTTTGTTTTATTGGATTTTGAATATCATTTCAATGAAGACAATGTCGATAATAGTTTGACAGTGAAAAAATTATCTGTGCTACTCTTAGCCATAGCTAAATTTTTTCATATTATCATCATCATCATGGCATATCTGCGCCGACCCCTGGAGTTATGACAGAGTAAAAGTTGAGCCAAATTCATTCTGTAATATCATCACGTCTCTTTCCACTTTCAAGGTTTTGTTATGCACCCTCATCGCGCCATGGTACATGTTAACTGCTAAATTACTGAGATGACCCTGACGTGGCCATCTACTGGGCATACTTCCAGATTTCGAGTTGATACTGAGCAAACCCCATAATAGTATCCAAGACTTCAGGACCTTTAAATATTTCCTTCCAGCGAGCGTTTCGGTCTGTTCGAGGTGGACTACAAGTCCTCGAACCTGACGCGGTCGGCTCGCCTCTCCGCCGCCTTCTACTCCACAGTCGCCAGGACCAAGTGCATCCCAGACAACTTCAATTACTACAACTACGATGTCACTAAATAGGTAGGTTATATTTTATATAGGCATGGGAAAATGATCCTACTGCACCTGATGGTAAGGAGAGTGGGGTCCAGAGAAAGTGTCGGTCGAAAGGTGATTATCTGTCGTCAGTCGTCACAATTATTCCGGCCTGTTTGAATCGATTTGTATGGTATTTTTAAATCACTGGCAATGAATTACTTTGCTGGTGGTAGGGTATATTTTATATCCGCTCGGACAGCGACCGAGGGTCAACCGACCGGTTCAGTGTTAAAACCCGCCATACTGACCCACGTAAGTGTGTCGCGTTCCGGGATTAGCCTCTGTATATCCAGTTCCAACAGGCCGGCATAATTGTGTCGACTGTCAAGGGGTAATCACGTCTATTGGACCCTACTCCACCTACCATCAGGTGCAGTGTGGCACTTTGCCGCGCACTTACAAAAAAAATAATACTTCACAATGAAAATATCTTCATCTATTGTAAGTACTAAGTATACAATGAGTCACGTTATTGCTTATCGATAACATTCAAACTCACGCATTTTATTCCCCAAGGGGTAGGCAGACGCGCAACTGGTGCACCCATTTTCCGTCGTGTGCATTCCGTTCATGTGACAGGGGGTGAGGTTATCGCCATATCGAGCACAAATTCCAGACTCCGGGATGAGACTGAGTAGAAAATCTAATATAACTTTGCCAGACTCGTGGTCTTTCCATATTAAACATGGTCTTTTCATCTTAAAATTACTCAGTCGCAGCTCGGAGTCAGGAAGTTGTCGGTGTGATACCCCCGTGCCACGGAAAGCACTTTAAGCCGTCGGTCCTGCGCCTGATCTCTCTCCTGTCATGTCAGATTACCGTCTCACCGGACTATGAGAGTGAAGGAAGAGAATGCTTGTGTATTGCGAACACGCTTGTGCACTATAATACCACCTTTGTTGAGATTGGCCGACGTAACTTTAATTCGACTAGAAGGTATTCAGGGCTTACTATCTTATTCGCGTATTAATCATCAGTTATAGCAACTTGCTTCTTCCCATCGCCGTGGTAGTAGTCCTTCAGGATTTGCAGTTGGTTACCTAAACGGGATGGTTAATTTAATACTCATCTAACTTTGCTGTTTTAATTTTAATTCGTCCGGATAGCGGTACAAATTGTAAAACCCGCCATAGTGGTCCACGTGTTGGGATCAGCCTGTGTATATCCTATAACAGGCCGGCACAATTTTAACAACTAGGGCAATCATATCTCATCAGTCGACACTAACCATTCTGCTTACCATCAGGTGCAGTGAGATGTATGGTTCCAGTTAAAAAAAAACTTAATTTATATTTTATCAAACTACCTATCTTAATTATTTCAAACACTAGCTTTTGCCCGCGGCTCCGCCCGCGTTATAAAGTTTTTCAGGCTGAAGTTTTCCGTTATAAAAGTAGTAGTTTCCCGGGAGCCTATGTTCTTCCCAGGGTCTCAATCTGTCTCCATACCAAATTTCATCTTAATACGTTGGGTAGTTTTTTGAGTTTAACACGTTCAGGCAGACAGGTGCAGTGGGGGTCTTTGTTTTATAATATATTTTTTAGAACTTTTTAAGAGGAACAATCCCGTCATACATCATTGTTGCATAACGTTTACGCAGCGCACGCAATGGAAGCTCTCAAAACTAATAAATTGTCCCCGTTTTTGCAACATGTTTCATTACTGCTCCGCTCCTATTGGTCATAGCGTGATGATATATAGTCTATATCACTCCACAAATAAAGGGCTATCCAACACAAAACGAATTTTTCAGTTCAAACTGGTAGTTCCTGAGATTAGCCATTACTGCTCCGCTCCTATTGGTCATAGCGTGATGATATATAGTCTATATCACTCCACAAATAAAGGGCTATCCAACACAAAACGAATTTTTCAGTTCAAACTGGTAGTTCCTGAGATTAGCCATTACTGCTCCGCTCCTATTGGTCATAGCGTGATGATATATAGTCTATATCACTCCACAAATAAAGGGCTATCCAACACAAAACGAATTTTTCAGTTCAAACTGGTAGTTCCTGAGATTAGCCATTACTGCTCCGCTCCTATTGGTCATAGCGTGATGATATATAGTCTATATCACTCCACAAATAAAGGGCTATCCAACACAAAACGAATTTTTCAGTTCAAACTGGTAGTTCCTGAGATTAGCCATTACTGCTCCGCTCCTATTGGTCATAGCGTGAGGATATATAACTTAGAGCATTCCACGAACAAAGGGCTATCCAACGCAAAAATATTTTTTCGGTTTGGCCCGGTAGTTCCTGAGATTAGCCATTACTGCTCCGCTCCTATTGGGTATAGCGTGATGATATATAGCCTATAGCACTCCACGAACAAAGGGCTATCCAACGCAAAAATAATTTTTCAATTTGGACCGGTAGTTCCTGAGATTAGCGCGTTCAAACAAACAAACAAACAAACTTCAGCTTTATATAATAGTATATATTACAAATAATAAGAAGCAATGTGTATGAAGTAGTTCTTGTCAGTGTTTTAGTCCGCCATGAAGTTAGCTACGTGCAACATCGTTTGATAACTTCAAGCCGGTTTTAACAATCGATTAGGGCCATCAGTCGATTATAACAAACGATCTAAATAGCTATCTTTCGATCGACCGCGAAATATAATTAATCACAATAGTTTGACATAAGCATAGAAGACATAGTGGGCTAAAAAATTGCGAAACTCGTTCTTTCTTGTGCTGCGCCATGACTATTCACTTAGTTTATTTTTGACATTGAACTTCAGATAGGAATTGAGATCAGTCAATGCTATCTGTCTTATGAGTCGGTATGATGAACTATTATAGCTATTGAATATACTGCAATACTAATAACTACAGTCTATAGACTACATTATCAGCTAATTATGGAGCTGGATTTTTTGTGTATTTTGTAAGTACTTGCCACTTTATGCATTGAATGGTTACGCTATGTGTCACTATTTTTTTTAAATATTTTTGTGGTGGAAAAATAACATTTACAATTTTGTTTCAGATTCGGGTCATAAGCAGTGATGTAAATTGATACTATATCAATAAGATTTGTAGCCATATTGTGTAAAATATTGTACAAGATGATTTACTTTTTTTTTCTAATAAAAAAAATTGGGATCATAAATTTAATAATAATACTGGCATCGAATAATTTCAGTTTAAAAAATTGTGTTACTTTATATAACCTAATATTTATACCAAGTATGAATATAGGAATTTGTGTGAAAATAAATAATATACATAATTGGTATTCTCTTTTAATACCATATCAGTAATATGTAATGTAAACTTTACAATATCAATTACATAACATAGTACATAGATTAATATTACATAACATAACCAAAAAATATTTTTGGTCCCGATTATAAATAGCATAAAATCATTTAGGACTGATTTTCCAATCGTCAGTACATAGGATTATAACACCAACAAATAACATTGAATTTGTATGGATAAATATTTTAATTGACATCTCCATTCAGTCAGGTTATATTTGATGGGTTCTGACGTTGAAAAATCAACCTTGTAGCACCCTGTATACGCTCCATAATCATCTGTCTACTGGTTCACGACTGAGGCATCTTACATTGGCTGCACTCCTCCATTCCGTCGCTGAACTCCTCGATCTGGAGTGTCATCTCGAAGAAGTTGTATTTCTCGTGGACCAACCTGGTGGCCTCTTCTAGAACTTTCTGCGGGCTCACTCCGCTACCTGGAATGGTATGCGATTGTGTTAATAATAAAGTAAATTTCGTGTATTGTCTCCATGATGTAATAAAATATTGTTATTGTGGTGGTTGTAGCCAAGCCAAGCCAAGCGGCGATAGCCTAGTTGGTTGTGGAACGGACGGCCGAGAGGAATGTCCGCAGGTTCAAAACCCAACGGTATCTCTAACTTTTCTAAAAATTATGTGTGTATTCTTTGTGAATTATCGCTTGCTTTAACGGTGAAGGAAAACATCGTGAGGAGACCTGCATACCTGAAAAGTTCTTTATTAGGAATTTTCGAAGGTGTGTGAAGTCTACCAATCCGCACTAGGCCAGCGTGGTGGACTAAGGCCTATTCCCTCTCAGTAGTAGAGGAGGCCCGTGCTCAGCAGTGGGACAGTATATAATACAAGGCTGACATTAGGTGGTGGTGGTAGTAGTATTGGTGATGGAGGTGGTGCTTACGGATGGCGAGATGTGCAGAGAGCGCGGTCTTGTCGAGGGAGAGTGCCCACAGGCGCAGGTTGTGGATGCGGACCACCCCCGCCAGCGACAGGAACGTGTTCGCCACCTCCTGCACACAACACAAAACCAAAACATTATAATCATTGCCATCCCAGAGATATCCTAGGAACACAAATATACCATAATAAACTTAAAATAAATAATGTCATTCACAGAATAACAAAATATTAATGTGTAGAAAAAAATATATTTAACATCAGCCTTTATAAATCTACCTTTCTATTACCTCGGAAAAGTTACTATTACTTTGTACGAGTGAGTTACGAATCCGGTACCATAGCTTTAAACACCGTGTTTGAACCATTATTAAGAATCACATACTTTAATAAAATACTAGTGATCGTCCAATGGTTAAAATTCTACCGTCGAATTTTATATATGACGACTACCTATACATCGATACATATACATAATACTTTTAGCTTTTCCATCACCATCACTCTACCTCAGATAAATGTCAATTACAATCCTCAGCAACTTCAATATTTTTCCAATATGTTACCATCAGTTCTCTTTTTGGATGTAAGTATACCTGGAAGTCAACTCCTCGCGGCGAACCCTCCATGAGCACCAGCAGCGTGTCCTTGATGATGTTGAAGGTGGTGATGAGCACCAGCACAGAGAACAGGAACGTGCAGATCGGGTCCACCAGACTCCAACTCGGCTGGAATGGGCAGTTGAGCAATACAATTGTTTTCATTTGATTGGATACCTTCGAGGGTAGTTTGTTTGACCCTCGTATACCGTCAGATAAACAGTTTGATATCCCCTCTAGTAACAAATCAAGAGTTCACAGCATGGCAAATTCTACCATACTAGAGGGTCCGGCAGATGCCCTGCCATAGACCGGATTTTATGTAAACTACCTTTCATCTTTTTGGAGATTTCGGAGATTTGCGTTTACAAACAAAACAAAAATATCACACAAATTGCTAACTTTTCCCGTTGTTCTTTCATAATCCTTCATCGATACTAACCTTATCTGATAATTAGAAACAACAAAAACGGAATCAGTTGAGCAGTTTCTAAGTCCTATATACAATTGGTAACAGATTTTTATTTATTTATATGACCGTCCAAATACAAAATGACCCTCCCCCCTCCCAGTTTCCCAGTAGCAGCAAGCAGCAACCCACCTGGAAGTATATGACGATGGCAGCGATGAGCACGCCGAAGCTTTGCAGGAAGTCCCCGAGCACGTGTATGAAGGCGGCGCGGACGTTGATGTTCTCGGTGTGGTGCTCGTGCTGGTGCGAGCTGGAACTCTCCACGTCGGACTCCGGACGCTCCTTCTGTCACGAGACAATGTTAGCGATTACCAGACAAACACATCAAATATTATGGAATAGGTAGGAAGATGCTAGAATAGTCATGACTATCGTCTTTTCTATTCCATTCTACTGTTGGACATAGTTCTTCTCCAATATTTGGCAATTTTCTCAGTTTTATGCTTTACGTAAAGGTCACTCCATCTAGCTGGAAAGCGTCTGACACTTAGCTTGCCAACTCGTGGCCATTTGGCGGAGACCACGAGTTGTCAGAGCGTAATGAGCTATCGCGCTTTCTCTTTCCCACGCATACAGCGTTACAGCCGGTGACGTCACAGTTCGTTATGTTGTTCTTTCCACCATATTACAAAGCTTTATAACTTATTTTTTATTGTGTAAATATTGAAAATTCTTTTTTAATTAGGTTATGATAAATGCCTTCAAAAATTAGTCAGCTACGGTATAGTGGACCAGTGGAATATGGTACCTTGTTGTTGAGCACTGGGTTGGAGCTGCCATGCGAGTGACCGTGTCCACCGCCGCCGTGGCTGTGTCCATGCTGATGCAGCGTCAGGCCCATCCTGCGACACAATACCTCAACTTAATCTGCCTAAACTGAACAAGATCTGACGTATAATTTGTACTAATTATTAACCACCGAACAACTTATTATTATAGTGGAAAACTGTAAGCTGTTATAATCCTCAATAACACTGAAGTTAGTTAGTTAGTTTTATTTCAGAGTAAACTTCTACAAAGTAAGTTTAATATTGTTTTGTATAATCAATCATTATCAAAGTCCCAAAAAATTCCCTGATGCTATTAAATTCCACTAATGCTCTATTTGCAATCCAGTCAATGTACACCATCAGTTCACCCACTTTATCATCATCTTCACCACTCACACAAGATTAACGGCGACACCAACGGCCGACGTGATCAACATCACGGTGGCGTCTATCTCGAACTCCTTGTATATCACTCTCTGCACCGCCATGTAGACCAGCACGCCTGTCACAACCCAGATCAGCAGGACCGAGGTCAGGGCACCTATCACCTCGGCACGATACCAGCCGAACGGCATCCTGGAAGAGACAGATTGACTACTTAGGAAATGGTCATTACTGAAATTTAACACCTGGATAAAGTGGAAGACTTTGGAGACTTATTGTATTGTATTTTATCAACCGATAATGTCCCATTGTTGGGCAAATTAACTACTTAGTAAATTGTGATTACTGAAATATTTTTAACATCTGGATAAAGTGGAAAACATTGGAGACTTGTTGTATTGTATCAGCTATGATGTCCCATTATTGGGCAAAGACCTCCCCAAGACCCTTCCATGAATCACGATCCTATTGGAGACTTCACACTTCTTTTTAATCTGTTGCCGCCTTTAATTTGAATAATAGTGACAATGAATAAAAAAATGGAATAATGGTAATCCGTGGTAAAGCAAATATGTTCCAAGCGCCATTGGGTGAGTTTAAATTATAATTCATTATCACCAAATGTGTTTTCAAAGGCTTTCCTACATTGTACTAAGTATCTTAAAGAAACAAATAAACACACATTACCCCTTTACCTTTGAAGGGATAGACAGCAGCCACGGCTCCCACTGTTCCCAAAGTGGTTCTGTCCCATGGTATGGCCTATCGCCATATTGGGCACAAATTTTAGACACCGGATAGATAATGACCAGAAAAACCCAAATCTCACTATGCCCGACTAAGGATTCCAGCCCGGAACCTCAAAGCATTGGCATTAGTTATACACCTACGTCACAGAGGCCTGACTACTATCTCATCCTTAAATCTTATTGAAATACGGTATTGAAAGTGTTGGCAAACGGATTATAGGCAGGGTCTACTTACCGTCTGGTGGCTGGCCGGCCCGCTACCCAGAGGGAGAACAGCGATATCATAAAGCTGGCGAAGTCTGTGAGCAAGTGCGCAGCATCCGTCGCTATCGCTAAACTGTTTGATAAATAACCACCTGGAAATCACAGGGGTGATGATTAGATAAGTTTTCCAGGATGATTCTGGTGAATACTATCGGATTATATATTCTAACTCACCTACGATTTCACCTATCATAAATATAACACATAATACGCTCGCTATGATCAGTTTCCTTCTGGCGCGTTTGTCTATTTCTTCATTCCTGGATCTGTGACAATGCCCTGGAAATACAATAAAAATATTCGTCACAAGCATTACTCATAAATTACCTTGAGATATGAACAAAACAAAACTTAAAGAGTATTCAGCGGCCGACGTTTAGAGATAATCAAATTAATGGCTTATTTTAAAATAATCTAATTATCTTTACTGTAATGGTGGTAGGTGGTAGTCCGCCTGGGTAGGTACCACAATGTCTATTTCTACCACCCAGCAGCAGTGTATAGTCACTGTTGTGTTCCGGTTTGAAGGACATTGTAACCAGTGTAACTACTGGACATAAGACTTAACATCTCATGTCTTAGGATGTCGAGCGCAGTGAAATACTAAACAATACTTTGTAACTCAAGGTGTTGGATGGTGTTTCTACTGTTTATGGGCGGTCGTATCGCTTACCATCAGGCGAATGGCGGGCTTGTCTCGACATTCAAAGGAATAAATAACGTTTTTAATGTGTTCATTACAAAAACTTAAGATATCTGGTGTCATGTCACCATGTGTAAAATTATAGTTAGGGATAGTGAGGAAATTGCATGATTTTGTTTTAATATATAATTGATCCGTGGTTCTTTGGTAGATATTTGTTTACATTATTATTATGCAAGGCTTATAAACACATTACATTAGGTAGATACGCAGTGTCATGGCCATCTTGAATACAAAACTACTGACACACTCTTAAAGAGATTAGGTCAACGACAGAGAATTACGAGTAACACGAAATTTGGTAGTCACGCAATCACAATTATGTGTCTCAAATTGTAAAAACTATCTCGACGATTGCCAGAATTATGCCGGTCTAGTTTACTATGTACACACTTGCTGACATTAAAAAGAGCATCGCCAAAACGAAGTAACCACAGTACACAAGATGTTAAAACCCGCCATAGGAGCCCACGTAAGTATGTCGCATTCCGAAATCAGACTGAGTATATCCGATTCAAACAGGCCGGCATAATTGTGTCGACTGTCGAGGGGTAATCATCTCTGGTCAGTCGACATTCTATTGAACCCCACTCCACTTACCAGCAGTGGCATTACTTTGCTGTGCCCGTATGAAAAAGGTGCTAACGATTATAGAAAAGAGTCTTATTTTTTTTTCTTTCCTATGGCCTGGTACGATCAGCAACAAAAGTCGATGAACAAATACTAATTTACGAAACACCTGAACATTGAAACGAACCACAAATCACTTACCAAAGACGAGTACAGATTAAGGTTATCATTTCAATGTTACAAAAGTCGCTTAACATTTTATAGCTTGACAATGCATTAGTTGAGGAATCTCATTATTGAATGTATACTTCTATACTATTATATAAAGCTGAAAAGTTTGTTTGTTTGTTTGACCGCGCTAATCTCAGGAACTACCGGTTCAGACTGAAAAAAATATTTTTGTGTTGGATAACCCTTTGTTCGTGGAGTGCTATAGGCTATATATCATTACGCTATGACCAATAGGAGCGGAGTAGTAATGAAACATGTTGCAAAAACGGACAAAATTTATTAGTTTTGAGAGCTTCTGTTGCGTGCGCTGCTTAAACGGTTAAAGTTATGCAACAATGATGTATGATGGGATTGTTCCTCTTAAAAAGTTCTACATAAATATATAATAAAATAAAGTCCCCCGCTGCATCTGTCTGCCTGAACGTGTTAAACTCAAAACCTACCCAACGTATTAAGATGAAATTTGGTACGGGGACAGTTTGAGACCCTGGGAAGAACATAGGCTTACGGGAAAATATATAGCGTGACTTTTATGAGGGAAAACTTTAGCCCGAAAAACTTTATATCGCGGGTGGAGCCGCGGGCAAAAGCTCGTACACCATTAAAAATATGAAAACTAATCTGACGTTTTCGTTGAAACCTTCGAGGAGAATCTCCTGTCAGAATAATTTTGAATTTACACATTTGTTTTTAAACCGGCCAGTGCTCTATAAAATAGGATGTTTAAAATGTAATTAACCTATTCCTATTAATGTTATAATATTACTTTCTAATATATTATGATGTTTTGTTCATACTTAAAAATGTATAATTCTGGTTATTAACTTCAATATATACTATTATATAAACCTAAAGGGTTTGTTTCTTTGAATGCGCTAAACTCAGGAACTACTTAACTGATTTTGAAAATATTTCACTAAGCTACATTACTCTTAAGCCCTACACGCTACTTTCTATGCAGGGTAAATATAAAGCACGACTTTTATCTTTGAAAAACTTTTTCACGCGGGCAGAGTAGCGAGCCAAAGCTAGTATGTTATAAAATAACAATTTAATTAACATCCTGGACTGTTGTATTTATTCGACAATGTTTTGATAGTAAAAACGCGGTGCGCTGCGCTTCGCGATATTGGTGTCTTGAAGCTTGACGGGTTCAATTTAACGAATAGAAAAAAAAAAGCTTGCATATAAAACAAAGAATCTGCTAATTTCAGCCACATTTGTATTTATTACAGATCATAAAAATTGTCGCTAGTAATGTTTAGCAGTTAATGGTTTGACAGCGTTCAGCTACTTTTGTAGTTCAATTATGACAAGTTGTTTTGTTTTTAAATTAATCAGCAACTTATGGTAAATGATAATGATTAGGAAATATTGGAAACAAATTATGTTCAACGACTTCTGTTGCTGACTGTACATGTAGTTAGAATACGTAATTAGTAAGAAACTCGTAACACACCATCATTCATAAGTCATTGTGTGGTAATTTCCGCGTCTGCTCGAAGATTATGACGTCAGACGCATGGCATACTAATTTGTTGCATATCAGTATTTCAAAGTAGGCAATAAAATTTGTTTAAATTTGGTTTACTAATATTTTATAATAACTTTTAACAATTAAGAAAAATGGTATTAAATTATCAAAAAAATAAACCGCCTTCAATAACTACCAAAAAACAATTTAACAATTATGTTATTGCACGACCTCATCATAATCATAACATTTTTAAATTTCTATAATTCTGTAGGAGCGACATATTTTGTTCAGTTATAGTAGTACACCTATTTACTTAGGTACTTAACGGATAATGATACTCACTTTCAGCTTCTGAGATGCTGCCATTCCTCCTGTCGATGTCGTCTCCATCAGCGCTGGTTTCGATAACAGCACAACAGCCAGTAGAGGGGTTGCCGTGTACGCAGAAGATCACCCGTCTGCCGCGCGCCGGGCTGTCTGTGCCGTATGACCCTTTGCCATCTTTGAAACTGGAAACAAAGATAGTATAATATAATAACAGCATTCATATGTATATAGGTACTAACTCCATGGTTGGAAATGGACCTGCTGTTATTCTTCAGGCTTAGGAACAAAAGATATGACTCGTTTTGTCGCACATTTAAAGGCAATAATAAAAAGTAGTATATAGCTGTAGAAAGAAGTACATTCAACTAATACAAAGTATAGCAAAAGCCAGAGTAGCCTGACAAAACCTAAGCGGTGGAGCTACTATCCTACTGCTTTAATGAGAATTTAAGTTTCTTTACTCAACCAGCAGTTGGTGGAACAGTCGTTCGACGTATTGTACTATTCAGATTCTTCCAAATATTGCTTTACAAAATACTAATGAAAAACTACTGTTCTAGTTTAATAAAAAACTAACTCCACGTGCTAAAGTATGTATGTATATCGATAAATTTTTAATATATGGCATAAACAAACTACATTTTGTGCTGACACGTTTGTGGAGTTCTGTGAAAAATAATAAAACCGCAAAGCAAAATATATTGTTAATACGTTAACATACGAGAATACGGCGCGAAGGTTAACGTTTTTTATATTTCAAAAAGCATCGAAGATAGCAGATTGCATCGCTTGTTTTCTAAAACACCACACGTACCTAATATAATTTCAGGATCATATAACTCAGTGTTTAACCTAATCGATTTCCATTTCTTTGACAGTCAAGTTACCATACCTAAGAACATAAGTGTCAATTTAAAAATAAGCTGGCAAAATATATTTCACGAACGGTTTACAAGTTTTAAATAACAATGTTTACAAGACCGCGAGAAATGCTAGAACACTACAAACATCAAAATAACGCAGAAGCGTAAACAGAAAAACAGAAGGAAACTCATAAAGTTCACGTGGTTAGTAAACACGAGCAAATAACAGCAACGCGCCTATTATAATATTATCAACCAATTTGTGCGTAATAGTGATTGTTGGAAATGGAACAATGGTTCTTGTTTGTGTGCGCGCGCGCTCCTATTGCTTATTTATAAGAGTTCTATTGTATAACGCAGTTTTATAAACGACTGATGTAAACAAATTTTGATATTATCAGCCTTTAGGCACATTCCAAAATTCGGTACGTCCTAAAATATAGAAATGGTTTTATTATAATTAATAATCATGGATATTTCGGCCTTTAAAATTTAATATGACGAAATTTTAAAGGCAGAAATATCCATGATTATTAATTATTTTTACGTTTTTCTTTCAACTGCGAGAACTAATCACTAACTAGACGTGAATTTAAATTCTTTACTTGCCAATACTTGTTTAGTTGCCCAGATTAAAGCCGAAACAAAATGTATGAAAATGGACCTTGAGGTATCGCCTTAAACGCAATGTGGGCTACACGAAATTTTAATCCTTCCAATCTGGACCTCGGTTTTTTTTTAAATGGCACGTTTCAAAATAGCAGTAACTGTACATAAGCATTATCTTCTAAAAATGAACTACACTATTCATATAAAATAATTAGTTTTTTGTCTTTACTTCTACATACATTTAATTTAAATATTGTAAAAATTGTATGTAATTGATAAAATTATAATATTGAAATTTTACTGATATCCACCACCCGTATTTTGTTTAACGTGCATGACAAAATGACCCCACCTGCACCTGATGGTAAGTGGAGTGGGGTCTAGTAGAATATCGACTGACGAGAGATGATTACCCCTCAGCAGTCGATACCATTATGCCGGCCTGTTGGAACCGGATATACACAGGCTGATCACGGAACACACGTGAGCCGCTATGGGGAGTTTTAACACCTTAAGTATGGTGGTCGCTATCCGAGCGGATATAAAATATACCCTAACACCTATATAATACAAATTCTTTTATCCCTAATCTTATTATCATTAAGTAATACGGCAATAAATGATAACGCACAGTAATCCGCAAATTGAACTGCGTGCACATTACGAAATCCACGAGGTATAACAGTGCGCCATAGTATTATGCATGTTTGTTTGTTTACTAACAACGATATAGTTAATTAAGCATCAATTATTTAACTTGTCCATGCGTACTTGATAAGTATTAATTATTCTGTGTTTACTTAAATGTCAACGCGATTACTTACACGATCTTTTTTCCTTAATAGCTTCGTAGTTTAGTTGCATTTAGCCAATGTCAGTATTCACAAATAACGTATATAAAACACATCCGCCGCTTTCAATAACCAATGAAATTTTATCTTTTCAAGAGATCGCGAAAATTGACCAATGGGAGTTAAGATATTTCGACATACTTATAGACTTATTTTAATTATTTTATCTTTGGGATCGGATCGAATATTGAGATTGGGATTTGAAATCGGCTATAGAAAAAAAGATTTTATTGCTGGGACAAACAAATTATAAACACAAATTACATAAAAAACAGGATATTGACATAAAAGGATTTTTTAAATTTTTATAATGGTTTTTTATATTATAACTTTCGAAGATCCGTGACCATGTAGGAAATAATAGTTTTATTGCGATGTCTAACATTCATGTCATCATCATCAGCCGTAAGATGTCCACTGCTGAACATGGGCCTCCCCGAAAGATTTCCAGATCGACCTATAGCAAGCGGTCCGCATCCAGACATCCAACATTCACGTAAATGTATGAAATCATTAAGCATGCTATTGTACTAACAATAGAAACCCTCATAGGTACAGCTTTGTACTGCAATACGGTCTAACGTATACTGCAGCGCTGATTTTCAACACGGATCAATGATGTACGGATACTACGTCGGCATATATAGTAGAATGTAATTTTCAAAATTCAGATACAGTGTTGTCATTTTCTAATGTCAGAAAAAAAAAACACTAAAATGTATGGTAAAGTTTCGAAGTACAAACGCATTAAAAACTTTGAATGTAGGTAATATCTTAACTCTAATAACAAGATAGTAATATGTTATTGTACAATTAATGTTATCTTCATAATAATCTTGATCGATTGTGTATACTAACATTTGAAATACGTTTCAAATCAAGTTCAAATGTATTAAAATATAGGCCGTCTTGCTACACATTTACTACAGGGAGTCAATTCTTTAAAAACAACCAGTCTTTAATTATTTTTTTTTTACTCCTTCAAGTATCTTCATGTTAAATACAACAAAAATATACTCGTTGACTAAGACAGGTTGCTTCTTACGAAAATTTTTATGCAATATTACACTCTAATGCAATTGAAACATCACTATATTCAATTGCATCCAACCGGATACAGTTACAACACTGCACCTTTAGTTTAACAATAAGCTTTTTATCGACCTAAAGATATTGTAAAAGGAAGGAGGAAACATAACTAAATTATTTTAAGTATTATAATCTAGAAATTACCCAAAATATAATAAACCTCCTCCAATATTAGCCTTTAAAATTTCTCTAATATAAGCTTTTGTCACTTTTCGGATTTATACAGTAGTAATAATAAAAGTAATAAACGGCAGGTAAAAGGCGCTACAGACCTGCCTCAGTGACGTCACTACCATTACAATGCACGTGTGCGAGAGAGAAAGCACGACGTTCCAACGCACACAATGGATTATACAACAGTCTTTACAATATTACACGTGTTAGCCCTTTATTCAGATAATATACTCTTATTATAGCTCATTGTTGAGTAAAGAAATTACAAAAATAACAAGAGACATAAGCCTAGTCTTTGCACGTATCTTAAGCATAATAAAAAAAAACACCGCCCACTATACAATTCAATCGGATTATAAGCGATGTATGTGTAATCCGCGTATCAACTCAATATATTCTTATCGTACAGAAATACGGTAAAATTATGGACAGTCGATAATGATTAATAATAACTAAATATTTATATTAAATACCTATCCAAAACCATTCGAATTCTAAGAGATATCGAAGTTAGGTTTTTTATAATGAGCCACGGCAAACTCAACTGCACCTGATGGCTAATACAATAGGTTCAAGATAGAGACTGACGAGAGACGGTTATCTCTCGCCAGTCAACACAATTATGCCGGCCTGTATGATACAGGATGTACGGTTGATTCTGGAACGCGTCACCGGACCACTATGACGGGTTTTACACCTTGGGTACGGTTGCTATCCGAGCGGATACAAATATCCTACCAGCAAGGCATTTTTAATAAGTCGTTGAAAACTAGAATACTGGGGTTTCATTATAAGTTAGTATATTTATCAACCTCGCCTGCTCTTTGTACCTCTTATCACCCCTTCATTACTAACCGCAGGACGTCGTCTACGGCTAAACATGGGCCGCCTAAAGATTTCCAAATCAACCTATTGAATCGCCCCTTACTCTAAAAATAAAGCTAATAAGATTAGGGCATAATTTCAGGTTTCATTTATTGTAATATCACCCTTATATACAAGTATCCTCTACTACAAAAGGTTCAGGCTACCCCCCTGGCCAATAATTGTTAAATTATCATAACAACCATTGCCTTATTGAGGCAACATTAATGCACGTTACAAAATCTCCGCACGGAATCTAATCTGTCCTAACTTCAAGCAGGACACGCGTAGGGTTTATTGACCCCCTCCCGACCTTGATAAGGCGCGTTTGGAACGAGGAAACCGTTTCTATCACATGATAACACGAGGTCTTGTAGTGATTTGAATTATAAATGATATATTTAATCTACATCTAGCAGGGTGGGCAGCGTTGCAACTAATTACGTAGCTGTAAAAAATAATTGCTTATCAAGGATTTTATATCCTTAAGATTTCTTATTATTTCAATGTTAATTTCAATAACGATCTTTGTACACAAGATGTAAAATCCGCACTAAATGGCCCACATGCTTAGCGTATATCAGATTGTATATGTCCGGTTTCGAACAGTCCTGCTTATGTCGACCGTCGGAAAATAATCATGTGTCGCCAATCGATTTATCTGGAAGCCAATCGACTTTAGATTCGATTCCTACCGGCTTCCCTTTATTTAGAATTTCATTATCATTAGAACGATTTACGGACCGCATTTAATTAGTATCGATATATTGTCGGGTTCCCTTTCGAAAAACTTCACCTTTCAACACTAATCCACTTACCATTAGTGGATTGGAGTGATTATGCCGTAGCTGAACAAAAAAAATAAAATTACTCCAAGCAAATCCATCAAGGCAGAGATGCGATCAGTTACCACGTCTAGCAAACACTATTTCGATGATGTCATTAGCAGCGAGCCTACCGATCTAACGGGAATAAATTCCGATCCAGGACAACGCACATGCTTTCAGTATAAAATGAACTCATTTTAATCGCAATTTGCAAGGATCGTGTTTCCTATAAGTACTAATTAATAACAGTTGCTAAAGTTTGTGAAGGTATTTGTCAGAAGTAGAATTAATAATCGCTGATTATACAGGGTCATTTTGACATTGCGTTGATAAATTTAACCACATGTTTGTCTTTATATCTCCTAATATTGTCAAAAGTCATCCACGAATAAAGAATATTTTAACCAAAAAACGCAGTTTTACTATTCCGATTTTATCATTTTGTACTTTACTGTGAACATATGTTTGTGAGTGTATTTCTAACTGAAAGTGTGATGTTACCGCTGCGACGAATTCTCTTATAGTAGTAAATATTGGCATTGGGGCGTGAAAAATTAATATTACTTTTGATTGATATTTATTTTGTTCGAATCTTACACATTTTTACTTTACATTTCGAGTAACTTATTATGAATGTTATTTTCAAGAAGATAAGTATGGTTTCATTAAGCAACGCAATGACAAAATGAATGACTGTGTATTTAGATTAAACTTAGCACACAGAAAGACCAAGGCCTAGACTCAAAATAAAGGCTATTTTCATTCTGAGTAAGTGGTGTATGACTTTTCTACCAGGAAGAAACTTCCAAACATGTGAAGCCGCTAGCAATTCTTCAATATAAATGTTAAAAACTAGGCTTCATATGATTGATTTCGAGGTTATTTGTCATGTCATGGCGATGTACCGTTAGCAAAATATGCATACTTATAACGCAGACCCAAAAATACGTGTATTCTAACGGTACGTCTAATAAGCATGACAAAAAGCTGGTCAAAACATCGCGGCGGGAAACCCCGCATGTAATATTTATGTTTGTATTTTATTACCATCTAATATCAATCAATTTTGTTAAAAAAAATTGCTTAACTTTTTATTATAATTGACTGATCCAGTGTTTTATTTAAATCTATAATACTTTTAAATACACCTCTGACTTTTCTAAGATTATGTATGTATGTGTGTATTTGTGAATTATCGCTTGCTTTATCGGTGAAGGAAGACATCGTGTGGAAACCGGCATACCTAAGAAATTCTCTATGGGAATTTTGAAGATGTGTGAAGTCTACCAATCCGCACTAGGCCAGCGTGGTGGACTAAGGCCTTATCCCTCTCAATAGTTAGAGGAGGTTCGTGCCTCACAGTGGGACAGTATAATACAGGGCCGATGTTATGTTATAATAGTTTTATTAAGGGAAGTTTTTAAATTATAACGTAGGTATGAGATAATCTCCGGAATCATAGGCTCATAATCCTATTCTAATATTTTATAGTGCAAGAGTTGATGAGTTGGTTTGTTTTGTAGGAGCTAAACTCTGGAACTACTGAACCGATTTTGAAAATTCTGTCACAAGTAGGAAGCTATTTTACTCAAGAGTGTTAGAGGGTAGTTTTTATCGCGGGAAATGTTTAGCGGTTTTTTTTCCGGTAAAACTCTTTCACGCAAGCGAAGCCGCGGGCATAAGCTAATTGCTTACAAATTTAAAAAAAGTGTAATGGTTTTTAACACAGCAACCCGAGTCACAAATAAAATCTAGTAAGTAAATGAACAAAAACTATTTACATATATTATATTAAAAGCGGCGATAGCCTAGTTGGTTGTGGAGCGGACTGCCGAGACAAATGTCCGCAGGTTCAAATCCCAAGGGCACACTGAGGCACTGGGCACCTCTGACTTTACAAAAAAAATACATGTGTATTTTTTGTGAATTATTGCTTGCTTTAACGGTGAAGGAAACATCGTGAGGAAACCTGCATACCTGAGAAATTCTTCATAGGTATTTTCAAAGGTGTGTGAAGTCTACCAATCCGCACTACGCCAGCTTGGTTGACTAAAGCTTAATCCCTCTATAGTAGAGGACGCCCGTGCCCAACAGTGGGACGGTATATACTTAATACAGTGCTACATATATTACAATAGAAATAATGTATTCACAAGACGTGTGAAATGAAATACACTTGAACGCGATGAGAGCGTGTAAATGCTAGTGGTTTCCTGTATCAGATACTAATAACAAAGAATATTTATCAATGTTGCGTACAAGTACCTAGATGTACAGTCGCCCACATAAAAAGCTGTACAAATTCTAAACTTCAAAACGGTTTATACACTTTTATGTTTGTTTATGTGTGTATTATATGTGTGTGTGTGTGTGTGTTTTTTATACATATAAAGTGGATGTTATTATTCCATTAATTTTATAATGAAATATCCATAAAATTGTTGATTGCATGCATCTTCCAAAATACACACCGTATTAATTTGCAATCAACACAAACGATAGACAATTAAATAAGTAACATCTTCACTTAATGGTAAGTGAATTAGGTTTTAGATAGTATCAATTATATCAGCCGATTTATTTGTATACAATACATCCAAACTTTAACTTCCAATAAACACACAAACATCTCCATAAACTTTCATATTTATATTGGAAGTATAAACAAGCAATGCATCGTATCATATTTCTGCTTAATGTCCTTAACTTGAGTACATGCTTACTTATCAACAATGTAAAGTACATTACAATTACAATAACACTCATTAATAAATAGGAAGCTATGATTTCTGCTCATTATCGATTGCATAGCAAATACTATTACAGTACTCGGCAGTATAAAACGAAATAATAAATATAGATACAATAAACGACAGTGATCACACATAGGCCTAATTTGTATTTTAATAATAATAATAATAATATCAGCCCTGTATTATATACTTGCACACTGCTGAGCACGGGCCTCCTCTACTACTGAGAGGGATTAGGCCTTAGTCCACCACGCTGGCCTAGTGCGGATTGGTAAACTTCACACACCTTCGAAATTCCTATAGAGAACTTCTCAGATGTGCAGGTTTCCTCACGATGTTTTCCTTCAACGTTAAAGCGAACGATAAATTCACAAAGAATACACGCATGATTTTAGAAAAGTCAGAGGTGTGTGCCTTTGGGATTTGAACCTGCCGACATTCGTCTTGGCAGTCCGTTCCACACCCAACTAGGCTATCGCCGTAATTTGTATTTTATCTGACTTAAAATGGAGATAGAAACCAAATCAGAGATAGCCCAAACCTTGACTAATGCAATTTATTCGAGGGGTGTTTTTTTGTACGATCACGGGAAAGTGTGCCTTGATGGTATATGGAGTAGGGTCCAATAGAATGTCGACCGTCGACACAATTATGCCGGCATGTTAGAACTAGATATACACAGGCTGATCCTGGAACGCGACACACTTACGTGAGCCACTATGGCGGGTTTTAACACCTTGTGTACGGTGATCGCTATTCGGGCGGATATAAAACATTTATGAAGTAAAGCTTTAAATACAGACTGAACATTTAATCCAGTATATCGCCTAAAATTTAGAAATATTTACAATATTATAATGTCTGTCTCTTCACGGAATTTTATACTTAAATAAACAAATCATAAATCGATGCAACGTCCAGTTCCGTTCAACATCCAGTTACAAGTACCTTATACCTTTATATCCTACACAGAATATAATGCATTTATCCCCAAAGAGGTAGAAAGAATTGCAACAAGGGCACCCAATTTTTGGCATTTATACTCCGCCCGATGCGATTGGGGCGAGCCTATCGCCATATCGGGCACAAATTGTCGACTCCGAGCTGCACCGAACAAAAAACCCAATATCACAGCCCGATGCCTTAAAAATGTTTAAAATTAGGTAATTATTGTAACTTACTTTGATCATAATTGAATTAAAACAACTACATACTCAAAAAAGGTAAATTAAATCTTCCGACCAATTGATGACCTCTTTCGGCATTATTCTCAGATTTATAATTTACGTAAACTATGATTCATTTGCTGACGTAAGAGCTGACACCTAACACCACCCTTGGCCTGGATCCTTTGCAATACGGGTCACAACTTGAGTCATAAAACAATTAACAATCAGGACCAGGTCAATATTAGATTACAATAGGACCAAGTGTGCCAGAATTATTGCTATCTTACTTTGCGTCTGCCAAACACAGTTTACTGTCTCTGTCCGGCTTGGCCTCATCCCTGATGCCACTGACAATTGTACTGCGTGGTCCAGGTGTGTTGTTGGATCTACCGACAGATATTACGATCAAAAAATAGGAAACTTCAAGTATTAAAATTAAACAATTTTTCGGATTTTATGGCGGTTTTTATATTTTAATTTTCTCCCGACATTTCGAAGAGTGCAGCCTTCGTGGCCAGGAACGGACTTTTTTTATTTACTAGTATCATAAGAAGTCGCCTCTGGTCTGTTGGCAGCAGATGCTTCAATGAAAGCTTCCCGATACACGGGCCTCGATACAATATCCAGGTAAAGCAACATTGGGTTGTTACAACGATTTTCGCGAGTGAATGCCTTAAATTGGTTTATACCAATGGGATAGACGTTAAAACAAAGGCAATCCCTCTCATACCTATATCACAAACAGTTTAAAATGACGACTATTTCTTCGTAGATCTTGACTACATTCAGAATATATTAGAAAGAGTTAGCTGAAGATGTAATTATAGCCTAATTAGAAAATAAAAACGTACGTTGGAAGTGTCACTATTATTTTTTCGTTTTAAAGTAACGTGTTCAATAAAAGAAATTAGTGACATACTTTATCACAACATAGCGAGGTTTTTAATTTGCCTGGTCAGGGTAGAAATGGCAAAGTCCGCTTGCCAGACATATCATGGACAGAATATTCAGATTAAGAACGACGGATTAAAAAGAATAGGACGCACATATTTCTACTTAATATTTAAAACATATAAACAAGAAAATTATCTTTAATCACGACAAGAATTAGCGCATTAATTAACAATACGACATCTATTATCAAGCAATTATCGCCGAAGCTTCTAATAACGGCAAATACGAGGAAATTCAAATTGTGCAAGTCATTGATATCACAATTCACATGGGTGTGCATCGTATATGATATAAACCTCCTTTATTAATTCTAAAAAATATTAACCGAATATATAGACTTACTAAAAGAATCACTACATAGTATAGAACAAAGTCGCTTTCTCTGTCCCTACCTTTGTATGCTTAAATCTTTAAAACTACGCAACGGATTTTGATGCGGTTTTTTTTTAAATAGATAGTGATTCAAGAAGAAGGTTTATATGTATAATAACATCCATTAAATAGTGGAGAAATATTGCACCCGTGCGAAGCCGGGGCGGGTCGCTAGTATATTATAAAATATACATGCGAAAGTTTGTAAAAATGTTTCGATTAAATCAATTAGGAAAAAAAACATACAGATAGATCATAGGTAGATACTACCGTAACCATGTAGCTACACCCTTTGCAAAATGCCTACTAAAGTCACGTATCATTTAAGCACTAATTTTGACCTTGCCTAAATCAAGTAAAACCTGTTGTTACCATGTGGCAAAGGTACCAGACTTGTTCCAAGCGTCACATGGTCAACGTAGGTTCAAATTACCCGCGTGCATCGATAATTTGGTGAAGACCATATTTTAGAAGAGTATTCCGATATCCGATGTCTTAGGGCGGCAGTAATCAATCTTATTGATACGGGCCACACAGATGTTTTAGTTACGGTACCTTGGGCCAAGGGCATCGCCAAGAAGGGGCAGGCAGGGGCACCTCCCTAGAGTTTCTAAAACACGAATTAATTCACCAATTCCATACTTAAAAGTCCGTACGCTTAATTACGTTCTGCTCTGTATTATTGTTAAAGCGGGAAAGAGACGGGGGAGGCACATGTACTCTCGACTTTACTTACAATTTATATTTTTCTTATTCTCCATATCAACATTCTCGGCTGGCGGCTTTGTTGACTTGAGCCACGAGGTAAATTCGTTGACCTACCTAAGTGTCTAATAAAATCCATCTCGGTCACATCAGCTTTCAAATAAAAAAACCGCATCAAAATCAGTCCATTCGTTTGGGACCTACGATGCCTACAATACACAGATACACACGTTAAAATTACAACACACCTGTTTTCCATCGGAGGTAAAATTGTAATGAAAGTTTTACGTTTCATTTTATTTCAACAAAATATATTCACGATTAACTAAATGATATTAAACAAGGTTAGCAATTAGCATATGGATCAAATTATCTTGGAAATAAATTGGTTCTAGTGTCAATAGATTCTCCTCGTCTTTTCAACATTTTTCATTAATGCTACGCTCCTATTGGTTATAGTGTGATTTTGTATAGCCTTGCTCGATAGATAGGCTATCCAACACTAAAATATTTTTTTCCATTCGAACCGTTCGGTCCTGATATTAGCGCGTTTGAACAATCAAATTCTTCAGCTTTGTATAGTAGTATAGATAACTAAATAAGGACGCGCAGTGCACCCAAACAAATAGTGTTGCCAATTTTTCTTTACTTTTATTTATCTGACAACTGAAGTAAAGCTGTATATCATTATTAGCCAATCATAGCGACCTTATCTAAGACATGCGAAGTCTATCATACGGATAGTAATGAGAAACAGGCTTATTACCATAGCATTGCTCCGTAACTTTTAAATTAAATCCTCTGTAGTATAAGACAACGTTTTTAAACGAAACTAAAACGCGCTGTAAACGTGATGCAGTTGGCAACTGTGTATGTTTAGATAAAAAAAAGTTCGCGTTGAAGAAGTTCAGAGAACCAGAGTATTTATATTTGATTTATAAAAACATACGCGTTTAAAATCTTTGCCTGTAAACAAGATCTCTTTTACCAATCGTTAACGCTAACGTTATGTATAAGAATGACATATCTTAGCGATAGACTTATCGATATTATATGTCATTCCCATTATTTTTTATGGTTTCTTCTTGCAAAGCAGCTTGTGTACGTAACCTGGTAGAAAATGTATCTATTGAAAAATATAGTATTTACTTTTAGTTACTTGTATACATTTTTAATGGCCCATCACAACACATTGTGTTAGTCGCATTAGAAAACAACTATTTTGTAGAGTTATTTTTAAGTTTTACTCAAAAATCATTCGCAATATAAAAAAATTATAGTAAACATAAGTGTCGCCTGCTTTTCACTCCCACGTAGGGCCACACAAGCTTTTAACGTGTATTGCAAATAATGATATAATATGTGTTTGACTTTGCGCGGACCACCTACTTTATTGCCTTTTATATATTTTTATGATATTGGTATATATGGTTTTATAGGTTAAGTAATAATTACAAATTTGTAAAAAAACAATTAGGTTAGCAGATCAGCTTTGTAAACAGATAAAAATATATTAAATTTATATGCATTACACAATGGATTTGTCAATGTGCCTCCACTACCACATTTATTCTTTGAACATAGGCAGCGCGGCAACCAGTACAAAGAAAATTCGCAGTATAACACTCCTATGATGGTACTTTCAAATTATTTATGTATGAATTAAAAAAATAAATACGTAAAATGCTACAAAAACAAGCAATGTTCACAGTATACATAGCCAACATACAACTAGAGCATACCGCGTGGTTGGGAATGTTGCCGGTCCGATCGACCGCTGCTTATCCTATTCCTTACTAAACCGTCTTTAAGACCACCATAACATCAAAACTCTTCTGGCAATAAATAATAATAACATCAACCCTGTATTATATATAGGTATTAAGTACTATCCTACTGCTGGGCACGGGCCTCCTCTACTACTGTGAGGGATTAGGCCTTAGTCCACCAGGCTAGCCTAGTGCGGATTGGTTGACTTCACACACCCACAAAATTCCTATAGAGAACTTCTCGGATATGCTCTCACGATATTTTCCTTCACCGTTATTTAAAGTTTATTAGCAATAAAAGTAATTCAACGTCCTCACGATATTTTCCTTCACCGTTATTTAAAGTTTATTAGCAATAAAAGTAATTCAACGTCAAGTGACACGCAAAAGCTATAAAAAAAAAACAAATAATTGCGAACGAAGACCGCACTAACATTTCCCGCCAAAACTGACTGTCATTCTGACCATTGTGTTAGGTACCAGTAATTATTTTTTATGATTCACGGCATCTAAGACTATAATGCTAACCAGGTTTACGTACTGCAAGGTGAATATTTAAATAAATCTTTGTACATTTTTAGCCGCGATTAGCACTGGTCCACGTATAAAGAATTGAATAGAAAATAACATTGTAAAACGACGCAATGTTTTTATATATATATATTTTTTTTATTTTTCATACATACGCCTGAGTCGTCTATAAACCTATTTGTCTATTGAAGATTAAAACAATTAAAACACGTATAAGTATTTTTGTTTCGTAGTAAGTAGTTATAGATCATGATTGTGTCAGATTTTAACGTTATTGCTATTTAATTGTTCTGCCAAATACAGTTTATTGATTTCTTTATACGATGTCACAACTCGACCAAAGAGGACACATGTTAACTTTCCTACATACTTTTCCTACACCTTCCGAAAACGCCCTCATAATCAAAAAATCTAATTTACTAACCATATTCACTACTGAGGTAATATCAAATTCATGTCACAATTAAACCGGGACGGACCACGTTTCTAAACCCAATAATCGTCTTCACTACCAACTTATGACAAACAATTGCTACATTAACAAAACTTTACCGGCATTTTTCTCTCAAACACGCAACAACTTCATATAAAAAAAATACTTACTGCAACAGCGGATTGTTGTCCGTCATATTAGCACATAACACACGCGTAAGTACAAACTGAATGATTTCTTGGCACTGGGCCGTTATCATCCGCTATCTGACACTCCTTAGTACCAAACACTAAATGTAGGTAGTCGATAATGCACGCTAATCGCCGTTGGACATTATGACCCGGGGCGCATTAAATAATTTGTAATTTGTGATAAATACAACTAGGCTGTTGCTTGTGTTTAGGCCGATGGCAAACTAGATTTCTATTGTGATAGAGTTATAACTTTTTAAATAATTAACGTTCGAAATAATTTTTTTTCTAACCATCACGAAGGACCAATCGTAGTAACGTTTTTAAGCATGGTTACAAATGACTCATTTTGATTGGTTCATTCTCGGGATCGATTCGAATATTAAGATAGGGATCGTTTTTGAAAAAGGCCGTTATATTAATTGACTGATATACAGTTTTTTGTAGAACAAGTGACAGTAAGTAATTGAATTGATTTGCACCTCGTTCATGCGATTGTTTCGAACACGCGTATAATTTTTAATGTTGGTGCTAATTAAACAAGGTATCGCGTGAAATAAATAATTTTTAAGTACTGACATAAACCTTTTTTTACTATTTTAATGATTGACTGTAATGTATGAATAGATAGACGATATTTTCTTTATAGTTCTCGATGTTTTTAAGTGGATCATTATCCCCACTCAAAATTCATGCAGTGACGATTTAAAATAACTATTTGAATGTATTGTTAAGACAAAGATTTAATAAAAAATAATTGATTTTATCTTTTTAATACTAAAGCGTTTAAAAATGTTATTAACTTAACCAATTTTCGTTAAAACACAAACAAATACAGACTATTTGGAAACGCCTTAGCATGAAAATCGAAGCGGCGTCGATTACAGCATTAATTGCGCAAATGTAAAGTATTGCTTGTGTTGCAAAAATATTGCTTTTGTTCACTCACTAGCACGGATATCTACAGTTACACACTTATTGGTAGAGCGCGCAGTCGCTAGTCAAAATAATATTAAAAATATTTAGGCTTTTTGACACTGCGTATGAGTCAAACTTGAAACAAGACGATGGGTTTTATCTGCAATCGAAACCTAACAAAGAAATAACCCCAAACTGGCATTTTACTCATGATATAATTAGTGTAATCAATCAGAAACGTACCTTAAAAAAATTCAAGTCTTCAAATCACCTATACATGAAAAAAAAATGTGTGAAGCAAAGTAAATCGCTTTTAATTTATTCTTTTGAAGAAAAAACTTTTGTGCGAACTCAAAAAGTCTTTTGTATTTGTTTGGTAGTTGACTGCATGGAGTAGCCCATTGAAGTATCAAACACTTCGCGGTATCAGATGCGCACAACCAATGAGAACAGCATAAAACATACTTCCATAAAATCTTAGCATTTCTAACGTTCTAGATCACCGATTCCGCGAAGTCTTAACGCTCTTAATGCTCTCCTTAATAGCACACCAGATTTTGACGTTTTTTCGGCTGATTGGAACGTGATCCAGTATGAATGTTTGCATTATTGTGAAATTATTTATTTATTTAGCACTTTATATACAAAAGTATACAGGCGGACTAAATGCCCATTCTCTACCAGGTAACCTTAGGGTGGTGCAGAGATAATGAAATTAACTCATGATACCGCATATTTCATGTAGTTATTAAGTCGATTATTGATCTGTTTCATATTTTACTATATATTGTTATTATTAACTCAATTAGTGTAATTGGTTTATCCGTTCTAATTGAAATAAATAAAGAAATAAACATGTTTCAAATAAAAATTCTTAATATAAAATCACACAGTTACCCTACTTACCCTACGTGACAAACAAATACGTCCGGAGCCGTCCTGTTTACATTCAAACATCGATATCGATGTTTACTGATCGCGGGACTCCATAGATTACGGCGGACGTCAAATTATAATAACATAACACATAACTTACACGTGTATTGGGTCACACCGGTTTTAGTAACAGCAGGTATAGCGTGGACCATGGAGGCGATATAAGCCGTCTGAAATAACTGCACTTGCGTTACACAATTTCTGAAATCTGAATGGCACTAAACATATAGGACCGTCAAGCGTAATTGCCTGAATTGGACAGCCAAGTCGGCCAGCAACATGGATTTCTACTCAGAAAATAAAAGAAACAACCAGCCAGCAGCAAATTTATTTTCTTTTTAAAAAAAAACTGAGCTATGTTATTCGAGTTGAATTTTGAAATTAGGCTCCCATCTATAATAATTAAAAAGGCTTATATCCATGACTATAAGACGTATTTTTTTTATAGTTATTTAAATCTAGTAGATACAAAACCATCGCCATAAATTCGTGAGTACAGCCGGGTAATGTTTATATTCATAATGTCCTAATTTGTCTGTGGCGCAATAATTAGCATTACTTATCTAATGTAGATATCTATATGCAGGTTCATAAACTTGATTAACACCACAGTTACTTATTCTTGGTTTTAAGGAATATATTAAGGTAAAGGTTTGGTTTTAGTTCGTTTTATTAATTCCTGTCGATAATAAAATCGAGTCAAGGTAATAGACCATAGTAAAAGATAAAACATTATCATGTTATACAAAAAAAATATGTATTTTCCGAACAAATTTTTGAAGCTTATAATGTTAAAAAGCTTATATGTTAATCAGATCTAAAAGATACGTATTATAAAATAAAGTCTCCCGCCGCATCTGTCTACCTCTCTGAACGCGATAAACTAAAACTACAACAAATTTCTATAAAATTTGAGACCCTGGGAAGGACATTGGCCACTTTCTATCCCGGGATAATGTATAGCGGGACTTTTATCCCGGAAAACTCTCACGCAGGCGAAGTCGCGAGCAAAAGCTAGTAATATTATTAAAGTATAGAATTCCCAAGCCATGCTTACTTATTATTAGCAAGGTAGAGGCTACTCATGTATTCCTAAGCGTTTGTATGTCGAGTGCGACGCAATACTATGCTATTATCACATACTATTTATGACACAACACATCCATAATCGATCGACGCTAAAATATACGTCACTGTTCAGTGGAAACGCTTGACTATAAAAATGTTTAAAGAATTAAATATACTGCTAAGCTATTGTTGCTGGTGGTAAAATATATTATATATCCGCCCAGATAGATGCTAAAACCTGCCATAGGGGCCCACGTAATGTGTCTCGTTCGAAGATCAGACTGTGTGTATCCGGTTATTAACAGGCCGGTATACTGCCGTGGTAAGCGCAAAAGCAGTATATCAGGGAAACCTATTACAAGATAATCGAAGTTTTGTAAATATAGTTTTTTATGTAAAAGATAGAGAAACTCTTTTAAGGTTTTTTTGAACAAGTTCTAAACAAGATACCGTTATTTAGGTGAGTTCATTGGATGGGTGTTTCTCTAAGCTATCTGACGACATAGAAATCAAGGTTTTGTTTTTTTTTGAGTTACCGCTTTTGAGCTTAGCACGGCCGTAATAATCGTATCGACTGTCGAGGGGTACTCATCTCTCGTCAGTCGACATTCTATTGCACCCCACTCCACTTACCATCAGGTGTATTAACGTCTCTTTGCGGTGCACGCATAAATAAATATATAAATATATTTTCAAGATTTTCTGGAAAATGTCTTAATTTCAAGATAATTCTATGACTTAGAAGAAAGGGATGAATGGTGTACCTACTGTGCTAGCACCATTAAACCGATTATGAAGATAATTTCACTGATAGAAAGTGTAAACTTATATGTATAACTTAGTTACATTTTATTTTGAATTGACTTTTGCCTGCGACTTCGCCCGCGTGAAGGAGTTTTCCGGGATTCATATCCCGCTATATATTTTTCCAGAATACAAATCAGCCTTTAACCTGCCCAGGGTCTTAAACTATCTCCATACCAAATTTCAAAAAAAACCGTTCAGTAGATTTTGTGAATATAGATAACATACAGACAGACTTTGTTTTATAATATGTATAAATAATCCAATTACTAATGTTGAACAAATAGTTTATATGGACGTTCGTGTCTATTGGTATATACGTCAATGAGGTAGAATGTATAATGATAATGATTTATTATATTTACGATTAGACATTTTTCCTCCAACGCGACCCTATTATATTTAGATAAAATGTAAATTATGAATCACCATTCAAGATAGGATTTTATCATCATAGCGACAAGGTTTATTGAAGCCTTGTCCTGTGCAGGTGCAATAAATATTATAATATACCGATACTGTACAATTAAAGAACGCAAGGAGGAGGTCGGGGAATATCATACATACTTTTAAAAATGTCCATCGTAAGGTAAAAGTTAAATAAAATATTTTTTACTCTAAATCTTACTCCCTTATTCATAGACGTTTTTTATCTAAGGAGTAAGCATAGCTGTGATAACAAGTCTGTTTCTCAGTGCTGACGGCATGGCAGCCTTCGCAATGCGTAGACATAAGGCCGTTGTGATTGACTAATATTGAGATACAACTTGAATTTAGTTGGCTCTCAGAGAAACAAAGATGAACAAACAGCAAGCTATCAGATAAACAAAGCTGAGAAACAGACTTTTTATCACAGTAATGATCCGTCCTTAGATTAAAAACGTCTATGAATAAGGGGGTTAATCTATAAAACATACATAAAGAAACGTGGCGAATACGATGTTAAACAGTATTTAATTGTACACCCACTTTATACCTTATACATGACATTATGTTTTTGTATACATTATATACTGTGTATTCCACACATCTAAAGGTTATTTCTTAGTTTTAACATATTTATTATGCACAGGCGCTGCAATGATTAGTTTTAGGGACGTGTATCTTCATCTATGCACTACACTCCATAATATCAAAGTTTTTTTCCAAATTCAAATCGCGCCGGTTTTTGAAAATGCCTAATGACAAAAATAACCTCTATGGTCGATAAATCTCATTGTTGCATATTTATTCAGTGACTTATATTTATTGTGGTTAATTTCTGGGCACTTACTTGCACCCCGTCCAGGTGCCCAGGCTATTAGTCTTCTACATGATATAAAATCATACCTACTAATTCTAACTACGAATTAATTTACATTTTATATCATAGGAGTGTACAATGTATACTATCTTCCAGTCTAAAGCAGTTTGATTAATGTTATCTAGAAAATAGTTAATACTTCCTCGTCACCAACAAAAAGATGATAAGCATACACTCACGTCCACCACATTACCAACAGGGCTGACATCATAATGGACTTTACGTTCATTAACGAAGACTCAAAGGCCAATAACACTAATAAGAAAATTGTGAGAGAGAAACGAGATGCTTTCCACCCACGCGCCGAAGCGAGATAGCGCATCGCTAATGATAACAGTAATCTTTTTTATCACACAACTAGTAGTCGCCCGCGTTTTCTTTCGCGGAAATTTTATAATAGTTATTGGACGTTAATTGAGGCTTGACGGAACACTCTTCCAGATGCGATTTACGACTTTTATGTATAGTAAATAAAGACTTATGTTAGATAACTAGATCATAATTCTACCCCAATTGCATTGTACTAACTACTAAAAATTTCAGATCTAAGAGAAAAATGCCTTTGCACATATTTGTTCAAATCTATAAACTTCTTCAAATACAATAAAGATAATATGAAAAGTCATGCTTACTATGTTATTTTGTTACCCAAGTATGTTACAGTTCTGACAAATTATACAAAATCCATCCAAAGACCAACATTCGCAATAACTCAAAAATGTCCATGTCGATTCTAACAACAATTTAAAAGTCATTGTGAAGTGATTGCCTCTGCATTGTTGAGTGCACTATTGTCATTTTATTTTGCCGGAAAATGGCATTTCCTTTTGCCCTTGGCTTTTTTATGTTATTTCTGAGGTTATTTCATATGTATAATATAAATGTATAATGTCACAGTTTCATTTTACACAGATTTTTAAACAAGCTATGACCAATTCATAGCAAACATGGGAAAAGACAATCATGAGGTTGTTTTAACATCATGACATTTAAAATTATACCGGAATGGAAACCAAGAATTTTTGTAGACTGAAACGGTTCAATATGTTCAGGCTATTTACAAAAAGGATATATTTACAGACAAGGCAATATGCCCCTTCTGTACCTAATAATATTTGGAGTAGATCCAGATAGCAATGGCGAAGGGTGAAGTTTTTCCAAAGGGAACCTGACATAACATATAGATAGTAGATACTAATATGCATAAATTCGATCTTCAAATTATTCTTATGATAATTATATTTAACATAAATTACGAAAGGGAAAGCCGGCAGGAATCGGATAATACGGACCCCTCGCCACTGCCAAATGGTGTCTAAAATAGTGTCTGATGTAGTAGTGACTAAAGAAATATAATGAGTAAAGTAAATTTAACGTCCCAATGTTTCCTTCTTGACGCTGGCTTAACTATGTCTATATATTGATGTAAGATGAAATTAGTACATTAAACATTAAACGCACCAATTTTCATTTCATATCGATTTTCATCCATGGACCATTATTCTGCTAAAATCCTCCTAAACTAGAACTCATTAGATTACTTCTCTAACCTTTTTGATCAAATATCTTTTAATCAACCAAATTCGAACAACGCCTATCATTATTATTCATTATAACATTAACAATTTATCCTTAACCTTTTATCGTATTTGGCTGAAAGTCAAATAAATCTACTTCTCTATTCCCATTACTTTTTGAGATCATTGAAAATTATATATTACTGAACATAAACCTAAAGCCGATATAGCTATGATCTAAGATGTTTTTATTAGATCATAGCTATTATTTGTAAACCGTCATTGGCTATGATATCAAAGGTCACTTTCCATCAGGTACCCCACCACGTTTGTCCACCTGCCACAAAACCATACATCCTTAGAATGTCCCAAAAAATGCGACTTTAAGTCGATTTCGTTTAATGTTGATATTAGTGGTTAATCGATTCGTTTAATTTTGATGTTCGTGGTTACCTCACTAAATTTTGTTATTTATTTAATTTTATTTACTATTAGTGCTCATCTAGCAAACAAGTTATAGAAAACCAAATTATGTTTTATATTTAAATTGTTACTGGTATCCCAAGGTACAGGCCTAGCCTAGTTTGGGTACCCCTGGCAAATGTTATTTTTTGTTTTTCATAATAAGCTTGTAATTTGTAACCATTGAAATTGTAAACAATTTCGGTTATTTACAATAAAAAAATATTATTATTATAATACGTCAGTCTATCAACCAATAACAGTAAAGCGACACGGATTACTGTTTTTTTTTACCCAACTAAGCCCATAGACAAAGTTAATTAAATTGTACGTGCATTCACAAAATACAGTAGTTATGGCCTCGTTTCGAGTGGCAGTTTGAACATCATAAAGATAAGTTATCATAACAACCGCACTTACAAGTTCATAGTATAGATCAAACATTAGTATGACATAGATTAGCTTCAGATTTAGATAGCATTAGGGAAAATATTGTTTCGGTTGGTATTTTGATTATTGTGTTATGAATGTCTTTTTTTTATAAGGGCACCGCAAAGTGGCCCACTGCACTTGCTGGTAAGTGGAGTGGGGTCAAATAGAATGTCGACTGACGAGAGATGATTATCCCCCGACAGTCGCCACAATTATGCCGGCCTGTTGGAAGCCGATAAACGCAGGCTGATCCCGGAACGTGACATATTTACGTGGGCCCTTATAAAGGGTTTAACATCTTGTGCACGGCGGTCGCTATTAGTGCAGGTATATATATCTTATCACCAACATATAAAATATTATATCCAATTACTATTTATGCAAATTTATTTTAAAACGATATCATTGATATTATTTCTGCAAAACATAATATTACAATAACAAATATTTTTGTATAACAATCATTTGTGCTAGTATCACCGATGACAATAGATAATATTTTTTATAGAACAGAGCAACTGACAGCCCGAAGGCACCTTATGAACGTGACATCGACTAGCCTCATATAAGCTCTAGTACAGTGAAATAAAATTATATTTGAAACTATTAAAAGTTAATTTTATAAGTTTCAAACGATTTAGACTAGTGCAATAAGAATTTCAAAGTATTTGAAAGTTTAACAAAGCTAATCAGAGCAGCATGGGGTGTCCCCCAATTTGTTTGGATTTGTAGTGCTTCGAATCATCATTTTTTTAAATATCTGGATACATTACTTTACCAGAAATGCCCAGATAAAGGAATTAAAATCGTTGCTATTCTTAATCTGGGCCTTAACAATACATATTTATTTAGTAAAATAACTATAAAAAGGTATATGTTATGTATAAAATACATACAAAAACAAAATCGGAACGCAAAGATGACCTCATAACTGCACCTTAAGAAATACTAGAGTACCTGTCGTATCTAAATCCCCAAAAATATTTCTGTATCATTGTATTCGTGACATACATTGTTTACACTTTACATACAATATCTCATAGGTCAGTTGAAAGTTATCGAAATTGAATAAGATTAAGGTAAAATGAATTAGAAACTGTATTAGGAAGATAAATGTGATTATCCGATTATAATCAGTATAACTACAGTAGCCAAGTATGTCGCACTTCCCTTCTAAATTACTGGTTTTTCTTTTTATTTATATCTTTATTTTGTTATTGATATATAAGTAAATTGCAAACGAATATCTAATACAATAAAAATTGAAAATATATGTAATATAATTTACAGAAATATATTTTCTATCTGTCTATTTTATAACATGCCTCGTAAAGTTTATCATTCAATACAGTTCAAGCAACCTATCGATGACCACTGCTTACTGTAGGCATCCCCAAGTAGGCACCATCGGAGGTCGTCGCGAACAGCAGCCTCCTGCGCATACGTCACATGCGGAAGGAGAATGCCGAGCGGGATCGTGCGCAGAACTTAAAAGCGGACACCAATCCTCCCGACCATAATAAAGTTTTATCATAATAAATAATTTTTTTTTTTTTGCATTATATCCAATTTTCGTCTACATTATTTGTTACAATAACAAAAAAACACACACAACATTTTTTTTTTACATTTCGAGATATCATATTGTTATTCTTATTATCGGGGTTTTATCATGCCACATTTATAATGACCTAGTAAAAAAACTGAACCCGACACTTAAAAGCCAATTTCAATCTAATAATTTAATTTATGTATGTACAATTTTGATTATTGAATATATTTTTAAAGATCTTTGGCAATCAATTATAGTTATTCTACGATAATAAATTTTAAACACAAAACATTTCTCAAGTACTTTAAACCTAGGTACATTTTTTTTGTATGTGAACGGCAAATTGACCCCACCGTACCTGATGGAGTGGAGTGGGGTCCAATTGAATGTCGACTGACGAGAAATGATACTCGACACAATTATGCCGGCCTGTTGGAACCTGATATACACAGGCGGATCCCGGAACGCGACACACTTACGTGGGCAACTATGGCGGATTGTAACACCTTGTATACGGTGGTCGCTGTACGGGCGGATATAAAATATATCCTACCACCGGCGCATAATATTTTAACGAATGCGTAAGTTTCATCTACTAACTATTCATTTTCGTTAAAGGTTATAACCTAATCTAACCGGATTCATGCAATTCGGATGTAAATTATTCTATAGGAAAAGCAATTATCAATTTAATTTCGTAATTGTAGGCATTGCATATGTCTATAGTCAGCAGGTACAGTCACCAGCAAAAATAGCTGAACACATACCTACTTATTATGTCTATTTTATAACATGCTATGTAATATAGACAATTTTTTAAGTATTTAGAAAACAGCAAACCTTTTAGGAAATGTTTTTGAATATGAAACAAAAGCCTATTTATGATACGAAGTTTTAAATTTATTAGGGTATTTTTGTGACTCACAAATGTAATTTATATTGTTTTTTATAAATAAAAAGAGATTTAAAATTGACAAAATAATAGCTTTATCTACTATTCACACAATAGATAAGAGCGGGGAAGTGAATGGGAAATAACATTTACCTAGTCTTATTGACTTAATTCAACATAATATGTTCAATAATAACAGCTTAGCAGTTTGGGTGTATAATAGATGTTCCATGACCAGGTAAAAGTTGAAAATAGGCCTAACTCGAATTTGTATTCAGAGCACTATGGTATAGAGAAAGCATTACAAATTATACATAAACATTTAAAAACATTATACATAGAGTTTTGATAATACCTAGATATTACAATAAATATACTAGTAGGAAATAACTGCCTCTAAGTAAGAGCCAAGCCAGTAAGAGCCTCTAGGCCAGCATGGTGGACTAAGGCCTAATCCCTCTCAGTAGTAGAGGAGGCCCGTGCTCAGCAGTGGGCAAGTATATAATACAGGGCTGATATTATTATTATTATTATAAGTAAGAGCCTAAACAATAATTAAGTAGTAAAACTAAACTATATACATTCAATAAATAAATTAGCAATATTGCCTCTGTTTGGCAATGCAAGTCATTTTAAGAAAGTGAAATACTAATCTCAGAATTCAATTTATCATAGTTCCAGAAAGGTCTATTGACATGTCGAATTCATTTTATTTCAGGACGCTCCCACTAGATAACTATATCTATATATACTTACATTGTTCTATTGTATACATAGTTATGATTGCCAAATGGCACGGAAGTGTATCTTGGAATTATACAAGGCAAAGAATCACAACAAACACTAGTAATTGATAAGTAATAGATATTTATTCACATCTCTGTAACATGACAGGTAAATGTCTCAGGTTATTTATTTCTTTGCAGTACACTTACAAACCAACTCAAGGCTTCATCCACATAGAATACAATTTGTATAAAATATTTTAAAAAGTTGCCTATCTTTCACGGGGCTCAACTTAAATATGTATCAAATTAAATTTAAAGTCACTGTTTTATGCATAAGCATAGATTTCTGCCCAAATGGTTTTGAGAATGTCTGACAGAATTTTCTTTTAATAATATGTTTTTCTATTGATAACTAATTGTCGTTCTACATGTATATCCAAGGCTTAATATTATAAAATATTTTTTGTTCCATTTATAGCTATTATTGTATTATTCTAAATATAAAACGAATATTTATTGACTATATTTATATTATTATAAGAAAATAATCATAAGGATCATAAAGTTCTTTATTTATGTTATCGGCCTCCAAATTATTACTGGGTCAAGAAAACTCTTTATTATTAAGTTTTTGTGCTACTTCATACAAATATAAACATAAATACAGTAAAGTCTTGATCCAAACTAATAGGTGTTCACAAACTCAGTTTATTTGGAAAATTATACCATAAACATTTTATGTAAGTAAGTTCTAACATACTAACAAAAAACATATACATTTATAATACTAATCTCATTTATCAAAGTGCTAAGTAGGAAACAAAGTTCAGATAAGGAACAAAATATTTTGTTTAATTAACATTTTACATACAGATGTCCTTTATTTTGGTCCATCAAATCAAACCCAGCTGCTTGGTAAAGTTATTTTTAAGATAATTGATAGTCTACTGTAAGTATATTGAATTGAGAAAAAGGTTTTTATTTTAATTTCTTGGTCTAGTGTTAGAAGAATAAGTTTGTGACAATTATTTTAAACTTATAGTGAACCATCTCTTATGTGTTTTTAACATATAAACCTTGTATAGTGCCCAAGATTGGAATATGCACATGATAGTACATTAAACATCACTTAAGTTAACATTCAATTTTATTAATGCACTACTGGCTATCCCCAATGTAATATAAACATGGGATGGTGATATCATTTTTCTTTTTAAATAATATCAAACGTGTTTAAATTGCAAATAGAACAAAATAAATTATGCAATGAATTATCATCAAAGTACTTGTGTTTAATTGAATAGGCTTTTATCAGTGTCCCAATTATTCAACATAGATATTAAAAATGAAGTTTAATTATTTTATTTACTAAATTAACAATAAATTAATATATAATTTTTCATACAATTTAGTAAGATTAAATATATGGAAAATCTTTTCGCATAGAGAAGGCATGAAGTTCTATCGTCTGAATATTGTCCACTCTATAGAAAGTGGCAAAAAAAATGTGGTTTCAATGCCATTTTTTTTATTTTCACCATTAGTGAACAAGTTTGCAAAAAGAAATTAGAAAAACAAAATATGGATTCATATTTCACTTGTATAGGTATTTAAGTCACATGAATTGTAAACTATTATGTATTTTGAAGAGAAAGTATTTAAAAATAAACATTTGTGTAATGAATAACCTACTTTTATTGATAAAAGTTTATTTAAAATTTAAATTGCACCTTTTCTGTTTTAAGATGACTAACTTTATCAATCCAGTAGGAGACACTTAGAGAAACTATGTTCAGGTTTAATAACAGTTAAAAAATAGTGTTTTACAATGAATGAATACACGAGAAATAACAATTTGCAAAATATAAGTTGAACGAATTTCTTATTTAAGTAAATTATGATATGAAAGGTAATATTATAATTATTCCAAGAGGTTTTTCTAGAAATTCATCGAATGAATTGGTCAATTCGCGAAAAGAACTGCATTTACGAACGCTTCGCTATGTCACTGTCAAAAGGTCACCAAGACTGAAAGGAACTTGTGACTAGAAAATTAGCATGAATGTACGCACCCGTTAACCGTTGGCTGGCCACCCTGCTCCATGATTTTGTTCCCGACCAGGCAACCAGGTGTCTCGAATCTATCAGCTATGTGATGCGCCTCCACATCTTCTAAAATCGCGGCGCGATCTGCGTTTGTCTTGTTCAATTTATCACTAGATAAACTCTTCGATCGGTATCTACCGTTTATTGGCGCTAAACTCTTATCAGTAAATGCACTCAAACTGTTCAACTTGGTATCATTATGAAATTTTTCGCTAATTATATTAGATGACATCTCGAGATAAACAATCGCGCGCGTGTACTACCAGCTTGTCAATCTCAGCTGCGCGATTCGACTGACGTTCCCCGACATATAACAAACGCTTTGCATAGAACTAAACAAATAACACTCGGCCGGTTACGCGCGCCGGCGTGTGCCTATTGTAAAGGAGGCTGTTGAGAAATACTTAATTCAGTCGCATAACACGCCGAGAGGTCTGCGTAGTGAAAAACGTTTTGTTTTTCAATGACGGAATCGGAACGCGGGCGAAGGTGAATTGCTATTGTCATTTTAAACTCATTACGGGAATAAAGATATTCTTTTAATAAAAAAGGAAGTGATTTGTGATGATACAATATAAAAAAATGTTTTTTGTTTAAAAGTTAATAATTCACCAATAAAAAATTAAACGTGTGACCAAATCGTAAAGACAGGTCTGCATTTAGAAAATGTGATAAGTGATAGCGGATAAACTGTTATACCATAAAATACATCATCGCAAGTATTTTTAGTACGATAAAAAAAAAATGTAGCAAACTAAAAGAACCTATAACTAATGACATTAAAAAACGATAGATTTGCCATTCGCGTAAGTAATCTAGCCTCGAAATTATCTCAATAAAGACCATACCCTACGCGTACATGTTAAATACTAGCTGTATTTTTATTTGTACAGGTATAAATAAGTAGGTCATGTCTTACATACATGTCAATGTAGTGAAATGTGTATATATGTGCATATATTTTTTCTTTTTATTTGTTAGGGTATGACGTATCTACATTTTTTGAATATTAAATTGCGTTTAAAGAAAAATTACTATAAAATTTAATAAATATATAGTCCCGTAGGCATTAAGTCCTTGGACGGAATAATAATCCCATTATAATCTGTTGTCTATGCAATTTTCTGGGATAAAAAGTAGTCTCTAAGTTAATTATAAATTCATTCAACAGTTTAAAAGGAATACGCTTACAAGTCTTCAAGCATCTTCTCATCGTTTAACATTTATGTGTAATATTAGAAGAAATTGTCTAATGGCATAATAGTGCGGTTAAAATACTGTGTCCCTAAATACAATCCAATGTCTAGAATATCTTATGGCCTAGATCCTAGACAATGAAGATTTTAATCCTATTGATGCGTATACGCTGTATGCCTATGGCGACAGGTTTACACGTCTTACAAATGGACTAAGGTAGTTGTCTGGAACCGTTAAAAAACTGTACTTATGTACATATATAATGAATTATAAACGTGAGGATTTGAGATGTGGAAATCCGATTATCTTCCGTTTATTTAAGTTTAATCTAGAAATTATGAAGATGTCTACTTTTCTACGTCGAAGAATCAAGGAAGTCTACTGTGTCATTGGTTTACCTTAAAAATAAAGGTTGCACCTGATGCAATATCACTAATTAGTTTGAGACATAGCCTATTTTCCCGCAACAAGAATTGAGATTCTGTGCTTTAACACGTCGTTTCCGAGGCTGAACATTTGACCTTACGGGTCGCTACGTGAGCTGTTTTCAAATGCAATAGTATAAGTCATCTAGTTTGAATCAAACGCTTTCAAAAACCCGTGACTAATTCTAAGAATTTAGTTACATTTTAATAGAGCAATATTATTGGTTGAAGGGTTATAAATTATAATAATTCAGCAAATCGTCCATGACTTAATCTATGTCGTTTTAGTTGAATGATAGTAACGTTTAATCAGCTTAGGACGTGGGTTTTATTGCGTTAGATACTTTTATGCCACACCGACAAAAGTTCTTAATAGATCTATGTTAGCTTCTTTACGGTTTACAATTTTATGTCAAGATTTAATCATAAAAGCTAATTTAGGAATTATTTGCAAATTTTGACTCTTTTAGAATATATAGCGGATTATCTCAAATAAGTTTATTAAATAAAAGAAAAAAGGCATGTGCTAGAAGTCAAATAAGAATTCCCCCAATATATCCCAAAGTAAAAACAAGTAACTTTACATATTGAAATAAATTACTTCGTGAAAATACCAATAAAATTCCTAACATTAGCCGATAAAATAATAGCCAAAAAACCTCTTATACGTAACAAGTGAAATCAAAATATTTACGAAAAAAAATACAAACTAATAACATTTTTTTTTCATCGATACATCGTAAACTTATTGAAAACCATTGTAAGAATTAGACAATCAACACCACTCAAATTAATTAAAAAACATTACGCACCTTATTTCGCTCATCATTGTCTTCACCACAGCGAACTTCTGACTATTATATTCAACAAATTCTAGTATAGATAAGCTCTTACTGCTAAGTGCTGCGTATAGGGACCGATAGCAATAATTTCCCCGTCGGTAAATAAGATTTCGCTAAGAACAATAGTTTGTTTAATTGGTTAACAAACGTTGATAATCGAGTTATGCGTTGTTTAGGTTTTTGTTTTTCTACATAATTATATATGACACGTTCTAATTAACATATGTGTTTGTACCGAGAGTGATAATTTTGTTTAAGTCGTGTTTAATGTAAAGTCTTACTAAATAAGTCTAAATAATTTATAGTACTACTGAATTGGACTAATTTGGTGGAATGAACAATCATTAAATTATGAGAAATGTGATAATGGATATCTGATAATAATGTCCAGTTTCTATAAATATTAGAAACACCACTCAAAACATTAAAATAAAGTGCATTAGAGAGTAGTTACTGAGTTCATCTTAAGACGTCAAAACATAATATTATTTTAAGATCATGATATTAATCCTTGAACTAATTAATGGTATTTTTATATCAGAAAATTAGATCAAACTTCAAAGATGTCAAGATGGCTTTATAAGATTAGATTGTGACAAATCGATAATATTTACACATGACCTAAGTATATTGTGTCTAAGTATCTGTGAGGGCTATAAATGACTATCTCATATATTTCTAAATTCATTGCTTTACATTAGTCCAATCAAAGGACCAGTCGAAGAATAACACTTTATTCTAAAACTCGTTATTATAAGCTAATCAAATGAACTAATTGCCTCTTAAATAATAACGGAACAAATTAAATTAAGATTACTTCATTCAAGCATTTTGTTTATTGAGAACACTTGGCCCAACAACACAATGTGACCAATATTGGCCCTAATTATGGCCTCGTAGATATTTCGGCTAAATACTCAAGTAATTAGAATAGTTTTTAGTACAACAATAGGGCTGGCAAAACGGGATATTATCGCGTTAATAATTTAAGTCTAGTGCTGATAGAGGTGCTGTTGTATCTATGTTCTAATTCAGAGCGATTAAGCAATAGGTATCTACAACTCTGCAATTATTTGTATTTAAAGTAACGGCTTCAGCCTTTAAGCCCTCGCTAGACAATGATAATTTATTTATAAGGTGCAATCACGTTTTTTTCTAACTTCCCAAGATAACCTAAATTTTTTTACCACCATTCCAAAATGGCGTCGCGCCAAGGATTGGTCCAACATCAATTCGCCAACGTAGAACTAGCAATTGCTACACCAGTACATCAGAATACACGAGAAAATCAATTTGCCTAAATAATTATCATATGTGCTTAGTTCGTGACACATTTGAGTGCTGATTAGTTGAAGAAAATGGCGGCAAAAACCAATACGTAACATACGCAGTAACCTTGATTATTATCGCTGACCGAATACCGCAACACATACGGGAAATGTGGGAAACTGCAATTTTTATGATATTCCATAATATATGGCAGGTCATTCAACTGATAAGCACAAATTAAGCCATAAACAGTATATCAAGAATAGGTATACAAAATATTAAATTATATAATACTCACTAGGGCCCTGCACTGCATCTGTCACTCTGAGTAATAAGGTTCTAAAACCCATAAATCTTTAATTTATTCAGTTGCGTGAAACGATCGATTTTGTTGTGTAGTAAAGTTCAACATCCAAATTAGAGCATGAACTGATATAAAACCTAAAAAGGCTCCTATACTAATTTCCCAGAGATACCTAAACACGCCACAGGCATAAAGAATCATTGCATCATATCAGAAGCAATTTGTCGGCCATTATAGCCCAGGCGACAAGGCGGCTGCACAGTGCTGTATCAATGCGCGCCAATTTGGAAGATATGCACAGACACATATTATATATATTTATGTACGGTGAATTTTGAACTGATGTGAAAAAATATTTTCTTTCAATGCTTACTTGCATAGTTGGACATGTACTATAAGAATTAAGATGGCTCAGAATGGATGATGGCTGAATGACGAATGTGTTATGCCACACAGGGGCCAGCTTGAAATATGGTATTTTAATAAAGTACTTTCTTATTATTGTATATGGATCATCCGCCAGAAAATAATTCCATTTTTTTTATGAAATTAGCATCAAACTTGGTTGAAAATAAAGCAGTTCATATTTTAAATACTGATAACAGCAGAAGTGATGGTGTGGTGGAGTTATTGCGATATCTCTTTCTCACGCACCCAACGACGCGGCTGTTGACACTCGATGACGTCACAGTTTGCTATTTATGATTAACGGCTGTCCCTTCCACTAGATTTTGGATAACATACATTTTTGATGAATGTATTAAAGAAAAGTAGTGAATTACACAATTCAGGATTCTATGTGTAAGTCAACAAAACTCCGAGTTTAATAAAAAATATGTTATTAATGATATCCATAAAGTCGATATCTAAGTAAACAATGGTATTGTTACCTAAGGTAGGTATTGTATCTATTAAAATTATAACTACATATAGATATTTATAGCACAATGCAATATTTTTCATACGACAATGCAAATATTTATGAAAATTCACCCGCAAAAACCAAACATGAGATCGTTTGCATACACAAACGAAATATCGAAAACACATACGTGTGACATTATATTTTGCCCTCATTAAGTCTAAACATAACATAGTTTTAATCATTTAACTGTTTTTATTTTTGATATTTTTGAAAATTTTAAATGTATTAAAGTATTTATTATTAAATTATCTACATATTATTTTGCAAATTAAAATAATGTGTACTACCTATATAGTCTCTCAGAAACAGTCAGTGGTATAGGAAGTACTTGAACAAATCCAAATCTTCGAATCACCTAAGTGTTCTTTTAAAATTATTCTCTTCATAAAAATAAAATGAACTTTACTTCACAGTAGCTTTTGCCCGCGACTTCGCCCGCGTGAATGAGTTTCACGGAAAAGAAAGTAGCCTATAACCTTCTCAGGGTCTTAAACTATCTACATATCAAATTTCATAAAAATCCGCTCAGTAGATTTGGAGAAAATCGATAACATATTTACAGACATACACAAAAGTGGACTATATTTTATAATATGTATAGATTAAAAAAATATATTTTAATTAAACTCATCGTGTAGAGGTGACATTATCATTTTTTTGAGCTAATTATGTGGCAGTTTTTATATATTATAAACGAAATGTATTTACACAGCTTTATAGTGTGTACGCAAATGCAAATGTAAACCCTTTTGTCCCTAAGCAAATTAAATTGTATGTGTAATTCTTTAAATAGTTACTACTCTCTCTTTCTTTTGAAAGTTATTATTTATATTTTTATAATATCAATCCACAACCAAGTATTAAAAAATGCCTTCCGATGCTGAGGCTCAAGACCCAAGCCATCGGTAGTTAGAGATTCAAAGTGAGTAATCTCCTCACAATTGGTATCGTGTCCAGCAATACTGTCTTCTGGATCTGACCTCTAACCCAAGATTGTTACAATAATAATTAGTAAAATACCTCACTTACGCTTTAACAGAATATACCGATAGCACGTGCTAAATACTGATAGGTCTCTCATATGTGAGAGGCCGCCTGAGTAGGTACTACCGCAATATCTAATGCTGCTGCCAAGCAGCAGTGTGTACCTAGTCACTGTTGTGTTCCGGTTTGAAGAACATTGTAGCCACTGTAACTACTGAACATAATAAGAGTTAACATCTCAAGTCTCAGTATGACGAGCGCAGTGGAATACCAAACAATACTCTGTAACTCAAAATTTTGGATGGTGTTTCTACTGTTTATGGGCGGTTGTATCGCTTACCATCAGGCAAACGGCAAGCTCGTCTCGTCATTCAAAGCAATAAAAAAAAAACAAGATAAATAGAGGTAACGTTTACATTATTATTTCGCTTACCTGTATTATATCGGTTTGGATAAATTTATAAATTAAGGTTACCTAATAAATACCGATATTTTTTTTAGATTAAAACCAATAAATACGTTTCATTCCGGTTTGGATCCCTGATTAACACACAGTTTAATCAATTAGGTGCTTTGTTTCAAAGTAAATATAACATTATGCATACAGTATTACGCGCGTCCAAAAATCCTTTCAATATGTTGTATTAGATTTAGCACTCAATGCATTGTCCCCAGCAAAACTATTCGTAAACCATTACATATTCCTGCTCCGAATTGTACGATTTAAATGTGTGGAAAATATCTCAAGGCTTTTGGGTCCGGCAAGGGCCTTATTTATAAATCATACAGGTTTTTATTCTGGAAAGTTTTTCCTCGAATAAATATAACTGGAATAGTCTTGTTATATAAAACTGAATAAAACGAAACTGTGTATGCCTCGGTGGCGCAGTTGTTTTGAGTGCGCGGTATGATACCGCTCTGAAGTCATGGGTTCGAATCCAGGGCGAGCAAATTGATATTGGAGTTTTCTCCAGAATTTGTTCCCGATACAGCGATAGATGCCCCTATTATTTTGCGGGACGGAACGCTTATTAAGGAAACAGGGTGTCATGGTTACACCTCTACCTATCCCTGCGGAGATAAAGACGTGATGTGCTTTTATTTTTTGTTATAAAACGAAACAAGTAAAAAATATCGTCATTTTTATCGCCAACTTCGGTATGTAAAAACCATGGCCGCCAAATAATTATCGGTAAATTGTTGATTATGGTAACGTCTGCAAAAACTTGATTGTTTACATTCAGATTGTGGGAAGACCGGAAAAGTCAAAGCCACAACAATGAATTAATGTTTGTGAATTTAAACGTAACTATTCAAAGTGTTAGTAGGTTTTACTCACAGCTGTAGTATATTTGTTCAATGTACATTTGTTAATGTATTAACTAGCTTAACTAGCAATTTTAATTAGGCACAGACTCCAAAATTGGTATCCAGTATGTACCTGTTAAGTGAAGTTATTTTTTGGTTTTGAGTGGTTTTTCAAGGCGGTTTAATTTATGGTTAAAATTATTTTTGTAGTTAGACGTCAGAGAGCAGAGTTAATTTATTAGCGATAATTTAGTGAAGGAAAATGTAAAATGTACACAAAGAAGTCGAGCCAAAATATATTTTTTTTCAAATATTATATCTAGACTTCGCCACGATATTTTCATTTCCCGTAAGAACGATATCGGACATAAAATTCACTCATATCTTCAAAAAATAAGTTCATATCTCAGAAACTACATTGATTACTTACCACTAAATGGACAGTCCGTCCCAATAAACTAAACTATCCCTAACATGAACTATAGAGTAATACAAACACCACTCGTGTGTCAGAGGTGTGTTTATCATTGCGCCCGCGCCACTGCGATGTAAACATTGACATGAACCCGAGACTTCAAGGAAAGTGTCCGCGTAATAACCGTTTACCTAACAATGGCGAATGATATGAATTCGCGTGAATTTCTGGATAGCGATTGGATTAACAAAACTGGATTAGAGCGAAGTGACGTCATCACACGTCTTTTTTTAAGCATATCTTTAAGCATATTGCAAAATTTGGCTTAGATTTATCACCTGCCTTCACCCTCATTTCACCCGGAAGAGGTAGTCGTGAGAATCATGTTGGAAAAAATCATTAAAATCGGTTCACCCAATCAAAAGTTCTGTGGTAACAAACATAAAAATAGTCGAATTGACAACCTCTTTCTGTTTTAAAGTCTGTTAAAAATACTTAGTGACGCACGAAAGAGATTGGAATCCAGATCCGCATATCGCCATCACCTTTGAATGTATGTACCCAGTTGCTAAGAACTGTTATATGAGGGGTCTTTTGTATACTAGGACTCGTCTGGGTCCGGATTGCCTATTTAAATGCCAAGCGTACTGACCCTTCATCTCTGTTGTAAACTGATACATAAGAGTTAGAATATAATAGATAAGGTAAATTTTTCACACTTCAATTATTTTACACTAGTTCTATCGAGATATTATGCTAGGTGAAATGCAAAGAAAGCCCTATAAGCCGCATATTATACAATATACAATATTTGGTAGCGCGACGAATGGAAAGCGCGTTATGTAATAGGGTTAGTGTGTCTCATTGTAATTCTCGGTATGCCGTGTTGCGTGCCGTGGTAGTGACCTACAAAATGTGATACAATTTCTGCGTATGAAGAAATGACGTGACGTCGATGTAATTCTTGTTTGCAAATGTAGGAAAGGGTCGACTATTAATTTGATGCCATTTTCAGTAACGTATAACGACGATAGCCTAGTTGGGTATGGAACGGACTGCCAAGACGAATGTCCGCAGGTTCAAATCCCAAGGGTACACACCTCTGACTTTTCTAAAAAATCATGTTTGTATTCTTTGTGAATTTATCGTTCGCTTTAACGGTGAAGGAAATCATCGTGAGGAAACCTGCACATCTGAGATATTCTCTATAGAAATTTCGAAGGTGTGTGAAGTCTACCAATCCGCAGTAGGCCAGCGTGGTGGACTTAGGCCAAATCCCTCTCAGTAGAAGAGGAGCCCCATGCTCAGCAGTGGGCAAAAGTGTAGAATACAGGGCTGATATTATTATGTTCAGTAGTCTGAAAAGCCTTTTTTTATACATGCTGCATGCACGGCAAAGAGACCCCCACTGCACCTCATCTTAAGTAAAGTGGGGTGCAATAGAATATCGACTGACGAGAGATGATTACCCCTCAACAGTCGATACCATTATCCCGGTCTGCTAGAACCGAATATGCGCAGGCTGATCCCGAAACGCGACTCACTTACGTGGACCACTATGGCGGGTTTTAACACCTTGTTTACGGTGGTCGTTATCCGGGCGGATAATAAATATATCCTACCACCAGTAATCGAATCTTTCTCTTGGTGTGTGAGGAGTAATTACCATTCAGATACAAAACTATCTGCAATTTAGCTTCTTGTCTGCAACATCTCAATTTGACCGGTAGAGAATGCTAATGCTTAAACTAATACTTTAATAACGTCCGGCAATCATCATGTTAATATAAAGTGTAAATAGAATAACAAAACAAAATTCGTTGCATTTTGAGCATTGAAAACAGTGATAACTGAACATAACATTTTTCGTTTTGTTGTCATACTAAAGAATACTTAAAAAATCTTATTTAAGGCCCCAGGTTCATATCCCAGGTTGGGTAGTGATATTGGGATTTTTAGCCCAGAGTCTAGAAATGGAGCTGGTAAATGACAATAGACCCCTACAGGGATCCAACATAACTGGTGCAATGCGTTAAACCTTTGCCTACCCCTGAAAAAGGAAAAAGGCGTGCTATGTATGTCCTACGTATATTACCTACTGTTTTATTTATGCAGTCGTGACGGCTACCTGGCTAGCGACTTGTACGTTTATGATATTAAACATCTTTATGAATTATAATATTTACGTGATGAGGTAACAGATATATAGGAAATCTATAAATCAATAGTTATTGCCTTCATTTTCCTTATAGGCCTGGTCACTAAATGCGACCAAGGTAATATGATATATTATTTTCTTTTATTTGTTTTTATCGACGACATGTGGCCTCACTACACGTAATGGTAAGTGAAGAGAGCTAAAAAAGCAGTTCGACCGGTAAGATATCATTCCCAGACGGTCGGCACAGTTATGCCGGCCTGCTTAATTGTTTCTTCACGCTCCGCTAGAAGGGTCCTAAGTTGTTGAAAGGAGGGAACACGAATGTTGGCAAATTGTTCCACATCTCACAAAAATTGCTATGATCACAAATCTACATTCATATAGAGCTGGAGAGTTTGTTTGAACGTACTAATCTCAAGAACTACTAAACCGATTTTGATTTTTTTTTCACTAATAGGAAGCTACATTACACTTAAGTGCTATAGGCTACTTTCCATCCCGGAAAAATATTTAATCCGGACAAACTTATTCATGCGAGCAGAGACGCAGGCAGAAGATAGTCGTTCTTTAATTTACCTTAACGATGTAGTGGCAGCATAGTTAATAAAATCGATAGATGACACCCTGGTTTGATTCTCAGGCCGAGGATTTTGGAGACACTTGCAGGACTTCTGAGAAGTAGGAAGAGAGTGTAGAGCCGAGAGTGCGTCTGGGGTGTTACCATTAGTGAATTTATTGTTTCCTAAGATGTTTTTATTAACAACATCATTAATTGTTCCAGTTTGAAGGACATAATAGCCAGTAATACTCAACATCCAATATCACAGGATGATGACCAATGCAATGCTACGTAGTGTCATATGTTATACATCTACGTGGTTTTATTCATAGATGGCGCCACTTACCATTAGGCGACCGTCATTGATTGTATAAAAATAATCCAGCACTCGATAACGATTTGTTTCCTGAACTGAAAGGGACTTATAAAAAGTTAGGAACTATTCGTTAATTTATTATAGTAGTTAGTGAAGCATTGTGCTGTCAACGCTTCCTGTTCCTATTTCTTGTTAACTTTTTTAAGGAACGACTTCCGATCTCGCGGCGGGCGGCAAAAAGTTTGTAGGTAACGTAAGCCATGGATTTTATAAATAGATTTCATTTCAAAATAGGTTTTAATAAGAAATAGGTGGGTACTGGCAAGCTGGTGGGCTAATTGTTACAAAAAATGTTATTCTTATATTCTGTAATGTTTGATTAATAGGTTTTAGATTATAAGGTGTTTTAGGAATCTAAGTACTTATATCTTGTTACTAAGTATTTATATCTTGTTACTAGGTGCAGTCAACACAGAGTGATGTACCGTATGACGTTAAATCGATGGATTTAACATCATTGTTGGACGTCCAAAATCTTTTGTTCTATTAACTTGGACCTAACTGTATATTTGATCTACGATAAATATCATTTCTATTACTACATATTAAGTTTGTCCATAATTCATCTATTCGTTTGTTTCAACACAAACATAATTTGTTCTTTACTCTGCATCCTCGGAGATGTATGTGTGTTTATTTTAAACTTTTGTATGCATGATTTGTTGAGTTTATCTATAAAGTTTAATTACTATAAATCTTCATGAAAGTATTTACTTGTTTCAAGAAAAATCACAATTATATCGACTTATAAGAGTTATAACTTTAAAAAATAGTTTCCAATACTCTACTATTTAATAACACTAAAGAATTTTATAGAAAGGTTCTGCAATTGACAAACTCCTGTAGCAATGTAATAGCAATATCTCACGCAAGAGATTTTACTAAACCGTATTTAGTAGGCATTCTTTAACCAATACAACAATTTTACAAATTATTCGTAACAATATGCATAAAATAACCAGCTGTATCATGAAAATAATTATAACTAATAACCTAAATACATAATTAGGTTTTACAAACTGTTTTTCTAAATCAATTTCATGGTAAGTAGGCAAACAAACTTGACCTATTTGCGTGACCCTGATCAACGATATGACGGATGGAAGGTCATATTACTTGTTGCATACAAGAGCCCTATAATAGGGCTCCGGTGGCCAGTGACAAGGCGAATGTGATCGGAATATCGTATATTAACTATTCGATCGACGTTCATCTCTGATAGCACTCATATGGAATAACTCTAAAATGCTGTAAGTTGTTATGAAAACAGAATGTACTTATATTTTATTGTTTAAAGGTATAAAAGTTCGGTAGCTATATTCGTATGACTTCTATAGCAAATAAGGATTAAGCTGCTAAGCAAAAAATTTCCTTTCGGAGTCTCCCAAAGCACAGAGTTAGTACTCATGGATTATGGTGATCTTTTACCATTTATTGTCCATGTTTATGGTCTTTGATGAGATAGAAAAGAATATCTATTATTAATCTTTACACATATTTAAACGATCCCCGACCTTCATCTTAATATTTGGGTATTCCATGCAAATACCTATATTAATTAAAGTAAGAATCTACTGACAAATCACTCTTGCAGATTACGAAAGTAGAGTTTAAATAACAAATATCCGTCATGCCCATCTTCACGTAAGGTTTCGCTCATTACAAAGAATAATATACAAATATAATTCATCACTCACAAGTGAGAATCAACATCTGTTATACAAATATTTGTATTATTGAAAAACGGAATCTCTCAGATTCCGAACAATGATACAACCATGTATCAAAAGGATTTTTGCCAATTATCCCAGGACCTTACATTGTTCTAGACCGTTCGGCGATTTTCTCAACCAGTCGTTCCAGTGTATAGTAAATATTTGTAATTAAATGGTAAACAATATATGATGAAAATATAGCAAAAGCAGAATAAATAAAACAATTTATTAAAACATAAACATATCTAAAATTAACATTTGTAACGAACGTGGTAATAACTTCCTGAAATTAAGATTTTCTAATATATGACCTGAGGAGACGAACTCCAATACACAGAGCTGCAGTGAACACTACAAAATGCATCGTAGAGATCACGTTTATGTGGGCCAGCCAGCGTTTGAGCGGCTTTTCGTTCAGGACAATAGGCCATTCAGCAGTACTAAGGTCTTCAAACGTCATAGCTTGAGGCCGAAGACAAGTCAGGAGGTTCAGGTACGCTGTATGTCCAGCTTCTAATGCAGCAGCTACATCACCATCAGCAAATATATCCAGAGCACCCCACTCCAAGTATTTAGGAGTGCTGTCTCGCGTCATAGTCTTTAGAGCTACAAAATCGCCGCAGCGAGGTATGAACAGATCGGCAACGTCCCTTTCCTTGTAGCTTACTGGTGTAGCAGCTTCGTCCCCAAATAGTTTAATAAGCTGTTCAATTACGGCTTCCTGGGAATCAATGTTATCGTCTCTTACCTTTAGGTAGCCAATCAGGGAAAAATATCTCTCCGAGCTGCCAGTGCCCGACATTCTAGGTTTTTCCATCGCCCAAATGATAGGTCCTCGTATGCTTAATATATCGCCGCTGTAACCCTGCTTTCTCCAGAAATTTTCTTCGTACTGAATGGCGAACTTCTTAGCGCGTCCCGGCTTCATTGAACCAGTTAAATCTGCCTGTTGTTCTGACAGCAATTGGCCTTCCACTTGAATAGTATTTAACTGGTCTGGCCTCAACGCCATAGCTAAGAGATTACATACGTAGTTCGTCTCACCTTTCATGGTCTCCAATACGACCTGCTCATCAGAATATGTTCGGATTTCCGTGATCGATTTCGCCGATAGGGTTATGTCTGCTATGCTCTGCTGCAATTTGTTAGCCAACCTTTTCCTGCAATAACCTAAAAGTTTCTCGCGGAACTTGGTGTTGTCCCCATCTAGATGGTTTCTGGCACCGCAAGTCCTATGACACTGGTGAAGGTAGAACAGGACAGACACAGAGCTCGCTGGTGCACCACACACCAACCTCACGGTGTTTCTCATAATCTCTCTCGACGTGCTGAACAGCAAGGCGTCGCAGATATGCTTTTCCATGGTGGTTTGATCATAATAGTGAAGCCTCATCCTCTCGTATTTCGTGTCTGCTCTCGTTTGAAACAGATTCTTCATGCTCTGGTCCAGAAGAGTTTGGTACTGTCTCATTTCGAACCTCTCAACGAAGCTTAAGTAATCGAAGTCATGAAAATCTTTAGCGCACTCGACAGTCTGACCGTTTCGATGCTGGAACAGTTTGCTTAACGGCGACCTTACTTTCTCTGGAGTGATGATAACTTCTGGCAAAGGAATACTGAATTCCTTAGCATATTTCGCCAGGTAGTACTTCGCTACGTTGTTAACTAGTTGTCGGGTTGTATCGTCCTGACTGTCAGGGTTGTTTTCCTTGTCAGTCTCGTCATCTAAGGCTTGGAAAGCCACGTTGCATTTGGACGCGCTGCGTTGCGGCCCAACGAGGTCTAAAACGACTATGTCCATGGTGTTGCCGAACCGTCTCTTCAGTTTGTGCGCGGTGACGATTCCCGGCAGCGTACATCCCAGGATGATGATATCGGCTTTGATGCTCTTCTTTGTACCCTTACCACTGAACGGTTTATCAAATTTTTGAACCATAGGTTATGTTTTTGCGATGGGGATTATAGTCGGAATTGTCATTTGTAAAACTATGATATTACGTCGAAAGTGAATTGTCAATTAACTTTTTTTGTCGATAGGGATAAGTTTAAGGTTTGTAAAATATAATTTGTATTATCCTATTATAATATTATGTAAGTGCATACTGCATATATATAGTGTTCTCATTAAATTGTACCTTTATAATACAACTCGCTGGTATGATTGCTGATTATGATTATAAAAATTAATCCACCAAGAATCTAACTCGCTGCCCATTAACATAATATCGAGAAAGATTGCAATCCACGAGAAGTGATTGCGTCACATAATATCTTGACCGTGACACTGCGAAGGTTACTACACTCAGCGAATTATGATCAAAGGAAGTTATATATAGTACTCACTGCTCCCTCGCTGAGGTTAATAACACATGGTTCAATTCCTACTAACTGAATGAATGATAAAAGACTTTTAAAAAAGGAGTTATTTCGAGAGCCATAACTGTAATCGCATGTCGTAAGACAAGTATTAAGCGTCAGAGATATTTATTTTTCTGGTAATTTCCCAGACTCAACCCATCATAGGTAAATATGCTGTCATTACACCAATAGTGACTTTTATGATAATAGATTTATGACAATAATGTATTTAATGTTGAGGATTATGTGGGGCAGTAGAATACAAAATTGCGAATAATGATGAATCGTGATTTATATTATCAGTTTATGGAATTTTTACAAAATACATTCAAGCACACATATCAATGAGCAGACACATAGGGAAGGGAAAGTGTTACATTGTGTTTTTTTATTAAAATTAGTATTGTCAGTTTCATGACCTATGTTTGCTGCCGCTGCTGGATTGTACCTTTTGGCAACATTGCTGGTTTAATACGGGTTATTTAAATACAAACCCCCTTATTAATAGACGTTATTTATATAAAGACGGAACATTGCTGTGATAACAAGTCTGTTTCACAGGGCTGACGGCGTGGCAGCCTTCGCAGTGCGTAGACATAGGGCCTTTGTGATTGGCTAATATTGAGATACACCTTGAATCTAATTGGCTGTCAGATAAACAAAGCTGAACAAACAGCAAGCTGTCAGATAAACAAAGCTGAGAAACAGACACTATCACAGCAATGTTGCGTCCTTAGATAAATAACGTCTATGAATAAGGGGGAAAATGTATTAAAAATTGTCAAAAAGACCCTCACGATATATTTCCTTCACGCACAGTCTCATATGTTTACAATCTTCTGAGAAATTAAAACACAATATGCTGGCTTTTTAATTAATACAATTCACATTTATATCATCGTTATAGATCGTAAAATTATATAGCGTGTACAGCGAAATTGCGTTTTATTAATTATTTTATTGACAACAGTTCATTTATGTTTATTATAATTAAATTGTAGTTGCGTTCAAAACAATGGATGTTTATACTCTGAGTTTAATGTAATGTGACTTTAATTATCTATTAATTATACTGCAATATTTATTACATTAATTTTAATAATCATATTATATCAATATATTTCAAAACTGTATTATTTGTTGACTGTTTATTTCCCTACTAACATACACAATCCTTCTTAATTTATTGTGTCACGATCCAATACATCGTGTATAAGCTAAAACGGAAGATACCTACTATATTTAATTCCGAAAGGGGGACACTATTTATGATTCTTGAAATTCTAATATAGCCTAATGTTGAATATTTTAATTGGATTGATGACAAGCTTTTCTACAACGTCCGTAAAAAATAATATTGTACCGACCCCAAATAGGAATGAGATAGCAAACCTTTCCGAATTTTGTGACCAGATGACAAATACAAACAGCTCTACGTATTTATAACAGAAGAACTTGAAATTTTAAGACATAGGCCTTAGGCCCACCTTTATTGCATAAATTAACTAAAATAGTACTATTTATCATTCTAACTACGCATGCAATTACTATTCATGAAAAAATCTAGAATCTAGATTTATAAATTCTAGTGGCTATTTACGGACACTGTAACTTGACTTAGGTAATTAAGAATTTCTTGAGACGTGAGTAATTTATAAAGTAAATATAGTACCCGTAACGTAAGGGACACTATCTTTAATTAATCTTATTAGATAGAGAGCATGGACCTTCTTCATACAATGAACTAGAGTTTGAATATGAAATGAACAAGGTCGGGTTTGATTCCCGTGTCGAGACAAATATACCTGTCTCGACTAGAATAATTCACAAATCGCTCTCTTAATAAAACCATAACCTATACCATAATTGTAAATTTTTGGTAATCGTCAAAGAAACGAATTTTTGTTTGCGACCTTTTTTTAAGTTGCTATAAAATTGAATTTATTAAAGATAGGTAAAAAATGAAACATATAGCATTAAAAAAGGAAGAAAAAGTAAAGGTCGCCAACGGAAATTAGTTTTTACACGATTCCCACAAATTATCATTATTGGAATAGGTCATTATTTTATTAAAAGAGCGAAATATCAGATAAATACTAACAACACAAATTAAAACTTCATATTAAACGTATTCTTGTTAAAAGTTCGTTTTTAAAAGCCAGTTCCACAGTAAGCACTTATAGTCGAATTTAATATAGTCCGGCCAAATACAAAAGTCAAGCTCCCAAATAAATGGTAAACAAACGATTATATTCAGCATTAAAGGCCTGTTTCACTCGTTTCAAGTAAATTGGGGCGCTGTCTCACATATGAGAAATCTACCACGAGTTTATACTATTAAACCATTGCCACTCAACTCGCCCTTGATATATAGTATTATTTATTAATTTAAAGCTAAATCCTTGAGCCACTAGAACTAACTTCCTATAGCGTAAGTGCCGCTCCAATCGTTATAGAAACATGACCTGCTGTGGTCACAGTACTGAGATCACGCGTATCATTTCTTTTTGTGTACATGTCGAGTATTGTTAAGGCGTAGATGTGTGCAACTATTCTGGATTTACCAATAAAAAAATATATTAAACTTACGAGAGATTTAACCGCCTTATAAAAAGATGTTCTCAATTTGATATGTATAGTAGTTTCATGTTCTGTATTATAAGCAAGAAAAGACGAAACAGAGCTTAGTTAAAACACTACTTTTTCTTTATTCTTTTGTTCTCTTCCACTAAAATATAGTGTCGACCAATGGCGAACGGTGAAGTTTTCAAAAACGTAACCCAACACAACTTATAGGTACTAATAATATGATTAAATACGGTCTGGAAATCGTTCTAATGATAACTAGATTTTACATAAAATACGGAAGGGAAGCCGACAGCTTTACTACCGGTGTCGACGCAACATTCCTTAGATCTTATTGCATGAAGGGCTTGATGAAATTTTAACGACCTGTATGACGGCAATTCCCTTTAAAGGATTCAGTGCAGATAGAGCTAAAAACTAGGTACAAGTAAGCTAGACAACCCTCGCAAGGTATGACTGGAAGTCAAACCTAAGATCTTGTCTCCAGCCCCGTATATGTCACCACTAGACTAATCACATGGCGATAGCCTGTCAGTCATGAGACGGAAATAATCTCTTCGAACAGAGAGTGCAATGGTATCATCTCTACCTACCGTTACAGGATTGAATTAATATGTTTATGCAAATCTTAATATAATGCAAAAACAACTTATCAACATAGAAAATAGTAATATACAATCCTACAAGATGCAATCGCTGGTAAGCGGATTAAAACCACTTAGCAGTAAGTTAGGGTATTCTAATGAAACGTGTCGATTACTGAGAGTTAATTTGCAAGTTAACTCAATGAATTCATTGGTTTCTTGAACATTCTTGTTCCTATGCGTTGTAAATACATAAAGGCTATATACTATAGTACTATAATACATAGACGCTAGATGCCCTATATATATATATTGCTATGGAGGGAAGTTGACAATTAATATTTCTAACTCCTCCCTATTTGATTAATTTCGTTGCGGGATAATGACATATTAGTTGTCTCTGAGACTCGCCGAGCTTCACCGCCCGGTGTCATAAAATGCGTGCCACTGCTGATCCTGACTTACAGGAGTTGTAGTGGTGGGTGTGAGGGCGGGAAAGTCTCAAACAAGCTATATACTATTATAATGTTTAGATATTGTATTGTATTGTTTCAACCTATAATGTCCCAATGTTGGGCAAAGTCCTCCCCAAAATCCTTACATTAATCACGATTCTGCGCTATAGTGAACTCTGTTATAGTATTTTGATATATGCTCTTTATTTTCGTGAATTATAACAAAAAATCTCAATGAGAGAATCGAACCCGTTGTCTCTCGTTTCAAAACCAGCTCACTGTCCACTGCACCACAGACCGTGTCAAAAGAAATTACGAGCCACACGCACGACGATAAAATTAACTACAGTATTGAATTTATTGATAAAGGTATCAATGATTGATTACACACAATTAATTAAATATGACGTTAATTATACTGATATTTGTGTAGAATTTACATTATCAGTTATTGTTTACTACAAGTACAAGCTGTGCCAGCGAACTTTTGTCGTGGATGATAACAATCCACACAGTTTCTAGGGTAAAACTTGTAAAAGCTCGCACTTATCGAACGGAAACAGGCTCCAGTACGCATTAGTTGTGCTTATGGCCCCTTCAATGATAAAGACTTATTAATAAATGAAGATTTAATTTATAGTGTTTCTTCCCCTATAATTGGATCAATGTAGAAGTCAAGGACGTCCATTTACGTTGGGTTTTGGATCCAACATTGGTCACTATCTACGACTCGTCAAAACTCGTTTGTATTTTATATTCAATCAGGTTATAATTTATTACATAGATACCATTTTTTGGACTAAAAAATCACCCTTAAGCTAGTTATTATGTATAATGTGGGTTGCAGATCAAAATGGAAGATATAAGTTTAGGTAGTAGCTAAAATATATTTTTATACTTGTGTGGAGAATGCAAACTATGTATCTAAACTAAGCTATATTCTATGTATAATTTCACATATATGCGAGCTAAGCTTAGCTTAGTTTGCTTAGCTCAGTTTTCGGTCTTTAAACTGCGTAAGTGACGTTTCAATTGGAATATACAATCAAATAGGTATGACGCTGTAATGTCCATTTGTAATAATAATAATGGCAGCGATGAGTCATCTGACGCCACGGCGTCACGCGTGACTGAACACTGACATATCGATGCTAAGCCCCCATGACTGTCATGCGAGGAACACGTTTTTATTTTTGTTTGTTTTTGCACAAATATTTTACGAGGTTATTTTTTCTTTTCATAAATTGTATACCTTAGAAAGTTGTTATTGACCGTGTTTTGAATATAAACTCATAGGAGGTAAAAAAGAGCATTTATCGGGTTTGTGGAGGGTAATATTTAAAATTGAACTGATATTGAAATTACTTTCGATTATAGAAAATCTCACTATCTTTGAGTAACAACGGCATCATAATGTTTATTACTGAAAAACTTTCATATTCCCGGAATTGCGGGAAAACGTATTGAAAAAACAGCATCGAAAAAAAACATAAAATAATATTTTAAACAAATTGGATTCACTCAAAAGTTATTTTAGTAAGCAGCAACAATGGTATTGAGTTGTATAAGTGCATTGTACTCATATTTTATCACATAATTGGCCCCGCTCGGTCAAGGATAGAATTCATCGTATCAATGTGGATAAAGAATGACAGTATATATTTTTTTTCTTTTGCACTTGCATCAGAGAGATATAAGCGGTAAACCCTTTTCTATTTTTTTTTACTTTACATTCTCTTTAAGAAATGTAATATAGCTTTTAAATATTAATGACAACTTGCCAATCAACCCGTTTAGTACGTAGATACTAACAAAGAACTACGAGTCTCTATCCTTAACATATTTACAATAATTATAATAATAATATCAGCCCTGTATTATATACTTGCCCACTGCTGAGCACGGGCCTCCTCTAGTACTGAGAGGGATATTTACAATAATCAGACGTAAATAAAGCTCACAAATCAATTGATTTATAAATCATCTATATAGGGAGATAACGGCGCCTTAACAGACGGAGGAATAGGAGACAGCGCCGCGCGCGCCGCTCCTCGAGCGAGCGCGACGTGCGCCGGCGCACGTACGCCACCTAGGGCTACTGTATCCAATGGTGCACGACATCAATAGTTGTAATTATATTTCTCAATAGAATTAATACTTGCTTCACGCTCTTTACGAATGCTCATGGGCAAATTACATTTGTTTACGAAATAAGAGGAGATAGTAAAAAATCAACAAATTTATTATTAAGATAATCCCAAATCCTGATTTATAAAATTCCAAACTATATATATACACAAATCAATGACCGGTCATTGTTATGCCTTTGGGTATTATAAATAACCATTTCGGCATTCTGGTACGGTATAGCGAAGGCTTTTTATCGACACCTAAAAAGCGGACGTCATTCAGAAGGAAAAACTTAAATTTAGTACATTCCCACCGGCGTTAGCACCTATCGGTGTGGTTTTCCTAATAGGAAGAAATTAAGACAAAACAAAAAGCCTAACCACAAAGAATGACTGTATTGCCTACCCAAATTTATAAGAAGTTAAATTTATAGGAAAACAAATCATAAATGTAAGGAATTAATCGACTTCAGCGGCGATTCTATAATTTAATTAGTTAGTTAGATTATCAATAAAGAAAAATAATTTAGACTAAATCAATGATTTATATTCCACATTTTTAGTAATATTACATTGGGGCCTTTCAGGACTTGTAAAACATGGTAATATAGTTTTAGAACTAAATAAGCAATTATTTGCAATATTCTTTAAAAAATATTGAGTTCAATATTCGATAAAAAAATCCGTAAATCGTATCAAATGAAAAATTCTTCAAAAGAGTCCTTTTGAGTAGAGGATATCTTAAACGACTTATAACATTAGTTCATTTATGAAAAATTATACTATACATCGTAGTCTCTCACTTTAATTCCCAGGTTGGACAACTATTGTGAGTTAAATTATCGAGTGGAAATAAGCTCAATAAAGTTTTGTAATTATTTGCATCTCTGCCTAATCCTCCTCGGATAAAAAGGTGAAGAAATATTTATTTTTTATCTGTAAAGGTTATAACATATTTTAAGAAAAAATATTTATTTACTATCTGTAAAGATACACATTACAAAACATTTTATCACAAAAGGCAATAAAAATCATATTATAGTTGACAATTTTCTTTAAGTTTTGTACAAATATTTAATATCGTGACGTCTCAAGCAACAGAAACGCGTAATTATCTCATAGAGTGTGCGAAATGGGCCCGTTCCCATTCGAGCCGTCCGTCCGCCGGCTCGATTTGCAATAACGCCACGATCATAACGTTGTCTAACTGAATGAACTTTTTGCAGTCGTCTCGCGCTCAAATTATGTGTTTTTTTTAACAACCGGAATGGAATGCGTTCGCGTGTAAAAGACATCAACGCGTATCTTTATTTTAAATCAAATTCTTTATTATATATTTTTTTTATTTAACTAGGTATTATTAGCTTCAATTAATGATGGGGTGCGCTGTAGTTTAACTTCTGACTGGATTCTGGTTGGTCTTTTATTATGCATTGTAATTATTTTTAGACGTACAGGGGATATGTAAATAAAATAATTGACTGGTAGTTCTAAACCTTAAATTTTATATTATCTATATATTGAAATATTTTAATATTTAATTATCAACCTAGTGCCAGAAGTTTTAACCAATGATTTCTAGGTTCGATAACTAAACCACCAAAATCTGTGTGAGTTTTCGATTTGGCAATACTTTCCTGGAAAAGAATTTTTATTCGGAGTAATAGGAATCTTTTCCTTATATAGAAGTAGACTAACTTACTATCTCATCATGGGATGTATAAGATTCGGTCAGGTCTAGATGAACTAGTTATTTCAATAGTAATAAAGGCGTAAACTTATATTGCCACTATAACCTATTAAGCCATGAGCTTTTATACTTAAGAGGTTTCTATTTTAAGAGTTTATTGCGGTATTGGTTTTATTGAGGCGCCAGCCTTCGAGTTAAAAGCTATTACAATCTTGGAAATATAAGATTATATATTCATATCCGTTTTTTTAGCAAACACATACTTATAAACTTGTAAATACTACATATATTTTTTCACTATATATAATGTAACACGAATAAGTGTAGAATAGCCTAGTTGGGAATAGAATGGACTACCGAGATGAAGGTTTGTCGGCTCAAAACCCAAACACCTCGACTGCCAGTCTTCAAGACTGTTAGCTAATTCTCTATAGAGTAGACCGTCAACAGAATTTTTTTTTTAAACATAAAATTGTAAAATGTGGGTGGATATTGTAACTTCGACCTTCCGGACGACCAACACCTCAGTCCCCTCCGTGACCGAGGTTGCAGTCTTCAAAACCGGGAGGAAATTCGAAAAAAAATATTTTATATTAGTTTAATTACTTTTTTTTATTCAAGCAAAACTTATAGACTAATAACAAATCAACCAAGTGAGTTTCATCTATACGTTAAATTGTAATTGCTAATTATAAGTTTTAAAAAATAACATGTTTTAATTTGCTGTCCATATGAATACCAAAACTACCATAATTGTCAATTCGTAAAATGTATAAGTAAAACAAGTTATTTTTTGGATTCCAATAGTGACAACCAATTATTGATAATATTTCCAGTATTTGACATTTGGATGGCAACATATTATGATTTTAATATGCTTGGAATAATAAATATTTAAGGCGAAGATTTCAGTTGCGTTGTATTACATAGATTTATTTCGTTATATAGAATATGAATGGATTTTATTTAAGCAAAGCTATTTTGCTAGAATTATGAAGTGTAGAATTTGATTGAAGGTATGTACTTTCGTTCAAAGTTTAGTATGCGTTATCATCTCTTGTTTCATACGAGGATAAAACACCTTAAAAAATCTCTACGCCTGACAGTTGTCTAACAATTGCTCGAAGTATAGTGAAAGTCTGTCAACCCACCCTAAATTTCAAACGTTGTGGAGCTTCGTGCTAAAATGCGGAACAAATAATACAACATTGATATTTTACAAATAAGTAAACAGTTTATCGAAACGACACACATACACACACGCACAAACGCACGCACTCACACATACACGCACACAATATATAGACGCTATTTAACGCGCATTTAAATTTATAATACATAAACATTTTAATAAATTAGTTTCTCTAAGCAGTCTGCCATTAATTTCAGAACCATTTAACAATCATTTTTTGTACCACTGTTTTATTATAATCAAGATTTTGTTCATTTTTCATTTACCATATCGAGTAAAAATAAACTGTGACGTTCAATAAATAACGAACTACATTCATATTCTTAGAACATTCAATGGAATATGCCCGTGGGTTAACTGTTTTTTGCAAGTCATTGATTTCAATGAACCGGTCTATTATTTGGTTAGTTTATAGTACAATTACGAATTATAATGGTCGTGTGTCAATCTATTAATTATAATGAGGCGACGTCAATATAAATATTTTTTGCGCAGCTCTGCCCACATCATATTGAATTCCAGAGATGAAGTATTCAGAGTTAAAGTAGCTATCAGTGAAATTAATTTTAAAATCAGACTAGTAGGTCCAGAAATCAATGCATTAAAATGAATAAAATATATCTGTAGTTTAAAGTACTTATGAAAGTCTATAATTATTGATATTGCGATTTTATATACTTAATAGAGTATGATTAAAATATTCATTTACAGAAATCGATAAATACAATTTATATTTTAATTATTTTTGTATAAAAAATATTAACGGACCCTCTGACAGTATGGCAAATCTCGTTTGTTAGATTCATCTTTGTCTATTTGCCGCTAAGCATAAGTTTGCAAAGGTTGTAATCGGTCTAAAGAACTTACCACAGTTACAAAACTTTATAAGTGATGATTTTTATCTTGTCAGTAATTGCCCGGGGTCTGAAATTTATGCCAGACATGGCTATAGGCTCGCCCCTTATCGGATTATGAGACGGAATGTGAAAATTTGGGTGGAGCAGTTCCGCTTCTGCGAACCCCTTCGGGGTAAAAATGATTATGTGTGTGTGAGTCTTAGATTACAAGCAAACCAATATACAGATTATAGCGTCATGTACTATTTTGTGTGTGCGTGTGTGAGTGTGTGTCAGGTGGTCCAGTCTAAAGGACATTATCGAGTGTAATTACTAGGCATTATGACAACATCTTATACGAGAGAGTGATGAGTGCAAGGAATCGCCACGAATTATCATGTAATTTATAGTTCTATATACAATATACATATATATTTAATATATATTAACTTGCTCGTTACGACATTAATTTATTTACAAAATTAGGTTAAAAAGACCTTACTCTGAGTCAGATGAAATCTGCTCAGGAAATCAAGTATTTTAAACCTTTAACTCCTTTAATAACGAAATCTCAAGTTCCACCTATCGCGTGCAGATAACTTAAATTGGGATTAACCTTCTGTTAGTATAGTGCTCGAGTTACATTAAATATTGCATCAATTAAAACAAATTATCCAATAAGTTAAAATATAAGAGCGATTAATAAAATTAAAAAGGTCAAAAAACTTTTTAAAGTCGAATCGTGAATGAGCTGGAGTGAAAGGGTATGAACTCTTTATGCAAAAATAACATTTTACTATTTAACACATATCACGCTTTCATCCTTGAAGGACAGACAGAGGAGCAACCATGACACCCATATTTTACCATATCAGTTCAGTCCCATGATGTAATAGAAGGTGAGCCTATTAGGCCAAAATTCCGGCTTTCACACTGATACTGAACAACCCAATATCAGTTTGACTAACCTGAGAATCGAACCAGGATTCTCAGAGCGCTAATTGTACCACGCATGCAAACAACTTAGCCACCGAGGCAGTCAGAGCTGAAAGTATTAATGCAGTATTTGCAAATGCTTGAAATGCAGTTCGCACTAGTTTGCGGTTTGCAGTATTTGTTAAGATATTGCAGTTAACAAATATTCTACTTAGACAGAATATTATAATATTTAAAAAGAGCATTCCCGTATATTTATTATAATTATAACATTTATTACATCTAATATACCTATATGAAAAATACATGTCTCGTTTGGTACAACACAATACAGATGCCAAAAACTCTATACAAAATTACATCAACTAGCAGTCAATCTAGTTGAAGCAACTGTCATCGTTAAGTGTTGATAAGTTTGATAGCCAGGTTTTAATGTTTAAAACCTTACCCTATCGGGATAAAGGCTTGAGCGTCTGTTACGTTTATTTTAATCCATCCATTTGCTTACTGATCTGTTTTTTTTTTATTTACTTAAAAAACATCTACATTTGATCGTACTATAAAAGCAACTTCAAATTCGAGATCATAGTAATGATCAAAAACAGCATTGGGAGGGAATAGTCCACCATACGCAAGCGAGCAGACAGCCTTAGGGGGCAGGGATAATCGGCTAACAGCATCATATCCCCTCTGGAAAAGTCGTAATTATTGTACTTAAACGCCTACAGAAGTTTACAACGCAATGCATTTAAAATACCGTCATAAATCTATCGACGCGATGACAGGTTGCGTCATAAGGCGCTGCGTCGACGCAATATTTTTGGAATTTTTGCGACGAAAATTATAAAAGGATTTTTCGGCTGAATTTTTTTTGCATGATATTGAAAGGTAGTCGCTATAATACCTCTTAGAAGTGCTCTAAAGTGTAGTGTCAAGGTAAATTATGTGTTGGACTTTTTAGTAATGAAAATAGCAATATAAGTCAAAATACTTTGGGTATTACAATTTTTTCCTAGATTTATATTTGATTAATTTAGTCACGAACGACATATAAGTGAATAATTTATTACTATCTAATTTTAGTTTATTGTTATTTCATTACTATTAGGAAACAAATTGAATTAAATTGAAAAACTACAAAAGCAATGCCAATTAGGACAAATTATTTAACTTTAGAAAAACTAGAGATGCGTACCTTTAGGTTTTGAATCTGCGTCATTCGTCTCGGCAGTCCGTGCCATTCCCAACTAGGCTACCGTCGCGTCGCTATAATCAAGGCCCATCAAATCAAATCATTTATTGTTTGCGAATATTGTCACATTTTTTAGCAATATTTCACCACCGGGCTTGCAAACATACAATAATACATCTTAAATATATATATATATATATATATATATATATATATATATATATATATATATATATATATATATATATATATATATATATATATAAAAATTAACATCTAGGGTTGCACCTATATTTTATGTCATTGCTCTTGATTAATATTATCTAGATAGTATTTTATAGTATAATAGCATTTGTCAACAAGTAATTTAATGAATTACCAATTCTTAACACCTAAAGTCCCTATTAAACAAATAAGACGCATTTACCACAGCTTACACACCGCCTATCAACCTGGAAGCAGTTACAAATAACTGTTTATTGTTATTTGCGTTTCTCAATAAACGTAAATGTGAGATAACATTGCGGAAACTGAAATGCAAATATGTTTGCGGTTTGATACAATAGCAGGTAATTTGTTTATAATTGTGGAGGGAATCAGTTTTGATATCGGAGTACACGTGGTTAAAACACAATCTTAAGGTCAAAAACATAACGCCGTTTTTCCTTTTCAGAGGTGGGTAGAGATATACATACATTAGGCGTCGTCCTTACTTTACGTCTCCTCTACTTAACGTCCAGGAACGATTCCACGCAGCTATCTTAGTGCATCAAGACACCCCAGGGCCGCCCTATGAGAAGTGAGGTGGTAAGTGAGTGAGCCTGCAGTTACGGCGCATGTTTGCCTCGTATACCCGCTGAAGGAGGCCAACGTAGATTTTGGTTGGTATGCCGATGTGGAGTGCCCATAGGGTTACGGCCAAATACTCGCTCGGATGAAGCTATACTCCCGAGTGTCGACATTGGGCCGTAAGACCGGTGAAACCAACATAACCATTAGTGGTGGTAGCAAAAACGTGTTTTTTCTTCACGAAAAAAAAATACGTAAGGATCCACGTGGAGTAAACGACGAATAAAAATGTTTCGACGGCGCGTCATACTATTTTAAATGCTTTAATATTGCAAGGTCGTAGACCTCTGGATTCCGATACAATATTAACAAATATCGATATCTGTTTGACTTGGATCATAATTTCAATTTTATATTTAAATATTTAATAACGAATACAATCATAATATATCGCAAAAAAAATTTTGTCAGATTTTTTAATAAACCAATAAATCTCTTATAGTATAAGTTTAGTGTGGTGTTATATGCTCGCATTTGAGCTGAAGAATTACCACAGAGCTTCTGTAAACGGCAATATTTATTATATTTTAAACACAAATCAATTATAAAGATAAGTTATCTACGTCATTTTGTAGCATACAGTAATTTAGGACCAGCTTCTGTATATTGTAACATTTTAGACTTCTATTATTTAAATTAGCTTAGCTTAAACACAAAGATAATTTGGATGTGTGATATTTCTTCCCTTGCTTCTAATCTGGAATAGAAAGTACGAATGACGGTAGCAAATAGTCCCATTACTTACAAAGTTACAAAACATTTGCTATAAAACATAGAGCCGGATTGCTGAATCCATTTTGCATTTTACCAGGATAATAAATTATTAAATAAGGCTGCAAAGTCTTTGAAACGTCGGATGAAAATTTAAATATAATTAACCGCGGTAAAATCCGAAAAATAGGTTAATTTGATTAGATATAATATATAATGGTAAAACTTTTACTAATAATTTTATGGACAGAACCTTGTAAGATTATGTCCAAAAACTGGTAGGCAACGGTTTGGCTGTGCCTCTGGCATTGCTTTACTCCATGGGCGGTAGATGCTGCTCACCATCAAGCGGACAGCTCGCTCGTATGCCTACTAAGGCAAAAAAAGGATCACTCAATTATTTTTTTTATTGCGTTGATTGACGGGACGAGCTTGCCGTTCGCCTAATGGTAAGCGATACGACCGCCCATAAAGAGTAGAAACACCATCAAACACCTTTAATTACAAAGTATTGTTTGGTATTCCACTGCACTCGCGATCCTGAGAAATGAGATGTTAAGTCTTATTATGTCCAGTAGTTACACTGGCTACAATAAAAATACAAGTTACTTCCAAAATTATTAGAATATACATAAACAGAAACCGAATAATGTTAACAAATCTAAGTTCACTAACCTCTGCCTACCTCTCGATGCAGCCATCATTATAATTAATTCGTTTTGTTGTTAGCACGCAATACGATCATTTACGACGTAAGTTTATTACGCCTAGTAAAATACGATAAAATACCGTTCGGTTATAAACGTCAATCTCGTAGTTATGATTGATTTTGAAATATTGATGCTTAGAGCATGCGCATGCGACGAGTACTAACGTTTTTACATAATATAATAAAATTGTAAGAGACTGATGTCTGTACTTTATAGATATTGAAAAAAAACTAATAACAGTACTATCCAATAGTTACAATCTATACAAATCTTCGATCTTTATAACTCCATTAAAATTACATACATATTTCAACCCTATTTCTAGCATACACGACAATATATCCAAATGAACTCTTTTCTTACTTAAATTCCAACTCTAAACCCGACAATTACAGTTTAAAACAACAGGAAACAACGCTAATACAGACTTAAACGGTAGAGAAAAAAAATCATCACCACTAGGGATCTTCCCGGCCCAGTCTTACAGGAAAAGGTCGAATGTGATCTTATGCACGTATTCAGGGACACATGATAGGTCATGTGTCCCTGAATACACTGGTAAGTACAATGGTGCAGTGATCCGAGTGTGGTAGGCCACACTCGGATCACTGCACCAACTTAACGAATTTCTATTTAGCTTTAGTTTAAACAAAGATATTAAGGATACGAACAGTGTCGGGAACAATAAGTCACTGCGCAGCCGCTGTTTCATCAACTTCAGTTTAATGTCATTGGGTAAATTTTTTTGTCAGCGCGACATATTGGTATATTTCACTCTTGACGTAAGATTAGTCATGGCAAGTCATCCGACGAGATGCTTTTTATAGTTAACCTGAAATCCACTAAGACGGCATAATTTGGTAACTGTCTGAGATGCTGATCTTTAAATCTCGTGTGGTTATATTCCTGATTGACGACAAGCTCGCCCCCTATCACGTCATGGGACAGAAAAGAGTGAAAAATGGACGCCTTAGTTGCACATGCGACTATCACTATGGAGATAAAACCTATGTTTTTTTTGTTTTTTATTCCTAAGCCAATAAAATGACTATCACCGCGCGGACTTGCCTATATCAGACCACGTCTTTAATATCAAGAGGGACACGGCGGGAAGGCATCCATTTCAATACGCGAAACCCTCAATAAGCATTTCAATGTAATTATAACCGTGTTACCTCAATATAGAGTTTAGTTTAGCTCGTAAAGATTATATCATTCGCAGAATAGATTTGCAATGGGTGCACCGACCCTGTCACGTATGTAATAGGATGAGAGTTGGCTCAAAATGATTTATGTAATTCTTGTAATAAATTCCTTTATTGTCATTCTAGGAGCAAGCTGGGAAGGAAAAATAGAAATAAAAACAATTTACAAATATATATTATTGTACCCTGACCAAGAAATTATTAACGCGCGATAACTTAGTTGAAAATGGAATGGTCTGCCAAGAGAATGTCCGCATGTTCAAAACCCAAGGCACATATCTTTAAATTTTTAAGTTACATCTATATTCTTTATCAATTAGAATATATCAATTATTAGAAGTTATCTATTCGAAATTTATTATACACACAGAAAAAAAACAATATTTCTACAGTTAGTTTTCTTTATTTGGATATTTAGTTTTTTTTAAAGTGTGGATATTGTTTTATTTATTTCCTAATGAAAATTCCCCTAAAATTGTTACTTCCATGCAACTGCTCCTTAAGTAATATTTGCAACCAACAATATTAGATAAACAATTCGGTACTCTAAAATTTTTAAAAAGGCCTTAAATTGTTTTTTTTTAAATAATCCAAAATATTTTCATATTTCTCAAGACCGTTCGGAGGAGGAGAGTCTTAACATTATGGCCAGAAAGTAAACATGAGATTAAGTAGTAGTCAAAATTCTTATTAGTAAGATGGTAGTAGCATTACTACCTCCACACCATAGCTTTAAAATTTCTCATTAATTATTTTAATATGTCAAACGATAAATTTATTTCTATCACACAAGCAAAAGTGCGTAATAGTGTGTTCTGTTTTGTTACTTGCAGTGATTTTAATTACCTACTGGGCATTATGAGTGTGAGCAACTTTTAAGGTGACGAGGGCTATAAATATTATTTTACAATTTCAAAATCTGGATGGTGTTATACTTGCAGTGATTATAATAATCTACGGGATATTTTGAGTGTTAGCATCTTTTAAGGTGACAAGCTCTGTGAATAATGCTTTATTTCAAAACTTTGGCTTGGTTGTGGAAACACCAAATGTTTTCTCCATCCAATGCAGCGCCAAATGATAGCTGGAGAAATTGACACTTAATCTTATCAGTCGCCATCTTTAAGGGCTTGAATTAAAAAAAAACTCTATTTTATGCATACTTTGAAAATTAAAAATAAAATAACCCGTCCACTGTTCGCAAATACAGAAATAAATAGTTCAACGCTTGGCCTTCCGATTGTCGGAGCCAATTTTCTGTTAAATACGATACTGTGTATAAAATCATAATTCATATCAGCCGAAATTCTCAAAATCAAAACTTAAGATTCCCATATCCGAACGCTGTAGATCATTAGCGCCGCTTAAAGTCGTAATTTGAATACTGACACTAACATCAGTGAAACTGCAGATATCATCTATCGTTGTATCACACTTTGCCAGTAACGTCTAGTAAGCTTAAAAGTTACACATCGACAGCCTCGGTGACGTAGTTAAAGTGCGTGCGCGGTACGACTATCGCTTCGTGGTCCCGGTTTCAAATCACGGACCAAGCGAAGTGTTTTTTTTTTCAATATTCAGAGTTTGAAACTTGTGACTCATAGTGCGGCTCACCCCGTATTGTAATACGGAACATACATGATGAAAACTGTCCTTTTGCACCTCTGCGTACGTCACCGGGGATGAATGCGTAATGTCTGTTTGTTTTGTCTTCTTTACCTATACGCTTTGTATTAATGTACATAGTGCTCACCTCTCAGTTGACAACGGCTTCACTGTACCTCTGGCATTGTAAAGTCCATGAGCGGCTGATGCTGCTTACTATGAGACCGACCGCTTGCTCTTTTACCTACTAAGACAATAAAAAAATACGGTCTAATCACCCATTAGGTTCCATAAAAACTACTTTAATTTTTACATTTTCCTGTTACAAAAAAAAAATATAAAATTGAAACAATACGCTACATTGAAAAGACATATCATTTCCAATAATAACTGCGTTTTAGTTTACAGGATAATGATTCAATTATTTATTTACAAATTGCTCCATATGTAGAATTTGCGATTCATTCCTTGAATTTCTGAGCAAGGATTCCATTCTTTTGAGTTAGAGGCACCGGTTTATTTCCTTATAATAATAACCTTTTATTATAATTTGAATCATATAGATCTAGTGGCCGCGTATTTACATGCACTGCGAGGACATGGGTTTATTATTCAGGCCAAAAACTTTTGACTTGAATAATAAATACGTACTTAAATCATAAATGCCTTTATTACCTTTTCTTTATTATTATATTCGAATTCTATATTCATAATTAAGACAGGACAACGTCTGTGAGGTCTGCGAATCATTTAAATAAATTAATTGATGCTGGATTTAATAGTTATTATGGTATTATGTGGACAAGCGGTTGATTCAATTGAGTTATTATATTCAAGGCAATATGACTTGACAGTTGTGCTTTTGTATAAATTAACATAGATAATAACATTAATTAATATTTAAATTATCGCAGTATTACTGATCTTTGTTTTAATGTTATTACTATGTTGAAGAATAAGTGTTAAAAAGATATGATAAAGTAAACCGTATTATTAATAAGCCTTTAAGGGTGTAAAAGTTTGTTTATTTATACATAATATTTTTGCACAAAATTAATTTTTAATAGTAAGAGTACTAGAAAATTAATGAATCCCTTCTAACCGAATTTCGGCCACGGCGACTAATCTCAATGGAGGTCAGTCAGGTCCGCAGTAGATATTATTATAGTTCAAAACTCAGGTGCACTTTCTGTTCCTTCACTCTCATAGTCCGTTGAGACGGAAATCCGACATGATCGGAGAGAGATCAGGCGCAGGATCAACGGCTTTACGTGCTTTCCGAGGCTCGGGGATATGATACCGCCAACTTCCTGACTCCGAGCTGCGTCTGACTAATTTTCAAGATGAAAAAACCCAGTCACAACTATTTTTGGTCCGACTCGGGATTCGAACCCAGGACCTCAGCGCTATAGCCGTACACGTACCGCGTAAGCACAACGTACCAAGCGTACAACTACGCCACCGAGGCAGGCAATGACTATCAGAAAATACACAAATCCTGAGGGATTTTTATTATGTGCAAAATACAATTTTTTTGAAGAATAATGCAAATTTTCTTTACAAAATAAAATATACCCTACATTATTTCCGTCATTTTTATATATTTAACATGTTAGTTTTATGAAACAAAACAACCGTGGGAGTAAAACTTTTTAATATTCATTTCCAGAGATAGTCGTTCTTATAAAAAAAAATACGTTGTGATTAACATTTCCGCCAACACAACTTTAAAGAAACAGATTTCGATAAAAATCTACAAGACATCCATTGTTCATTACTTTTACAGTCAACGGAGAACACCCCGAAAATATCGATACGAAATCTCCGCAAATATAAGTACCACCTATTTTCACTTGTTTTTACAAGACATGCGATCTGATTCCTCCAGCCTTCTGGGTACCAATTATGTCGGCGTTGAGTCAAAAAGCGTATTTTTGACTTAACGCGAAACTGTTTACCGCAACCGGTCGCAGCACGGATTGGAACCTGTTACGTCTTATATAACTGGCCGGCTATTTGAGGATATGTTTGTGCTTGAAAAATGACGGCGCTATAATTTACAAGTACATCTGTAAATTATTTTACGAGGCTTGTTAAGCGTCGCTTCGGCCTACATTACACGGCTGTCTCAGTAGCTTAGTGGGATGTCTGCCTTTCTGAGGGTCGATCACCAAAGTTAAGTGATGTTGGTTTCTACTCAGTCAGACAGAAGTCTGTAAATGTATTCGGAAAACAATAGGATCGTGTTTATTACATGGCGCCTATTACCTTGCAAAAAAGGAGTGGTACAACCCTCTTAAAAAGGAAAAAGTGGTGATATTAATGCTATACAAAGAATTTAAAGTTGAGCCAACACATCATGAAAAGAATTCCTTTTAATTTCACATATTAGCATAGTTATTATTAGTTTCATTCTGTTTTTAAACCTTTTTTGCCGCTATATTTTTAAAAGAAACCCTTCGTAAACCTGTATTTCGGTCTTATATGTTAGATAAATCATTGGCCTGATTAATAACACGTGCATGTGAAATGCCTCCAGGTGATTTTGGGTATGTGGGGTAATCATTAGCTAGAATATTAATAGTTACTGCCTATTCCTCCTTAATTATAATCATTGTTGTTTTTGAACAGCGCTGAACTCATTAGGTAGGTATTTTGATGCAAAAACTCGTCTATTTTTTACTATTCCTCCCGAATGGTTCGCCGCTGGAGAATCAGTGTATTTCAGTTCTCAGAAATAATAAACTTCCCAAGGGCTAACAAGGTAGCTGATTGCTATATACAACCTAAATATTTCCAATCTATTTTTGCCACCAAATTGTTTTGCATTTTATTTCGGTTCCTGACCAAACCCAATAAGATATCATTTTTTGGCGCTGTAATGCAAAAACATACGATTTTGTTAGTTCTTACTAAAAAAAAATGTATCATGTGATGTTGCATTCAATGAAAGGTTTTTATTAATATGTCTTCAAGCACGAATTTTTAAATATTTTAATATCAACCATCAATGGTTCCATTACCTTGTATAAAAATCTAGGATAAGACAACACATTTAGATCAAAACTAGCCTATAAATTAAAGCTGTAGTCTGTGTTTCAAATCAAACATGAATCATAAACTATTCGCAAATTTTCTCATTACAATAGGTGAACCGTAAATACACTTAAATAAGATGCATTCTGAGAATCTGCTTGAGGAAGCAGAGTTCAATATGTGAATTGTTCTTAGAATTACCTCATCGGCATCAATTGATAACTGAAATAAATATATTTATTCGTCGCAACCGCAGTGCGGTGCGTCCCCGAGGTCACAATTATTAGTTTTGTAATAAACAGTTAGTAGTACGTCAGCATTCTTCGGTCCAGTAGCAATGTAAGCATGAGTGGCCCTGGGTTTGATTCCCAAGTCGAATAATACTTTAGTAGATTTCATCAAACAATGAAGATAATTACATAAATACATACATAGTATCACGCCTCTATCGAGGAAGGCAGAGACTATGGATTCCCACTTTGCACGATTCTGGCATACTTCTCACACTTCCTCCACCTTCATCAATATTTTCATGCATTCCCGCCGGTTCCGGGTACTTTTGACCTGGCCTTACTAAGATGTCAGATATCTGATAGAGATGTTTGCTGTCAGATATTGCCTGGTCGTAAAAACAAACAAAATAATATTAAGTGGGTTTAGAATCAAATTTGGACAAAGACCTAAACCTAATATAACGGTTCCAATGGCTTTTACACCACATCCATACTTCACGCACCACCGCGAACAAAAGCCATTGAACTAAATCCGAATAGAATATTATATATTTCCATTCATCCGATGCCAGCGTGTCTGCCCGGCTTAAACATCACCGACTAGTTATAACAACGTGGTTTATTTTCATTGTACAGGCATCACATGACCAGCTCCCACACGAGTATAAATACCGCTATAAACGCACGTGATAAGAGCATTTGTCTATTGTTACTGTAAGAAAATAGGTTATATAACAATTACATACATTCTCACCTTCACACTCGAATGAAGATATTGTAGATGGGATGAGCTGATGAATTCTATATACTGTTGATTTTGAATGGATTTTAAATTTTAAAGTCATGACGTTAAACAACAGCGTGGACAGTAGGTTCTAGAATTCAGTCACTACCAAAAATCCCTTTAACATGTCAGGCTATGATGCTACTATAGGATTTTTAGTGTACTAAGGTTTGTTTAGACTTGGGTGCGGTATACCCATTTCTGTTGCCTTGGTATTGATACAGTTAAAATATCTATGCGACCTTTTTCATCAAGGGTACAACGAAGTGGCCTCACTGCACTTGATGGTAAATAAAGAGATGCCCAGGAGATGGACGGCACAATTATGCCGGCCTGCTTAATTGCTTTTTCACGCTCTGCTTAAAGAACCCTATGTTGTAGAAAAGATGGCACACGTATGCTAACAAACTGTTCTATAGCTCATCGGAGCGGCGCGGCGGGAATATGAGGTACCTTTTGGTTCAAGCCGGGCGAGGCCACAAAGCTGTGGTTTCTATATAATTTTAAGAGAAGCAAAAGCAACGAACTTTAAGTCCATTGACTTATTACGATTCCTTAGTTTAATTATTATAGTTAGCCACATCTCTACTGAATCATAACTCGGTAATAGCAGTGTGTAAACTGACAAATAGAACGTGGCATAATTCCGTTTGGAACGTCTATTTATATCGTTTAAATAAACACGTCACACCCCACGCTCCTGGGTGGCACTGACACGAGACGTAATAAATCACAAACCAACCCGAGATTGTTGTTTATAATAAAATTCCTCAAATGCGAACTTGACCTTTCTTATTCGAAAGATTTTAGAGCCACTGTACTCGCTTAGTAACTAAATAGTTTTCTGTAGAAGGTAACAGCTCAAATTGTAAGTACCACTGTCTGAGAAAGCAGATATAAAGTGATTACTATGATGCGTTTCATACGATTAGAGGATTTTTTTCTAAATTAATTTTGATACCACCGTACACAAGATGTTAAAACCCGCTATAGTGGCCCACTTACATACGTGCGACGCGTTCCGGGATCAGCCCGTGTATATTCGGTTCCAACACGCCGGCATAATTGTGTCGACTACCGAGGGGTAATCATCTTTCGTCAGTAAACATTATATTAGACGCCACTGAGTGGAGTGGTAACTGACCATCAAGTGCTGTGCTTTGCCGTGCTGCTTTAAGAAAAAAAAATCCAAATCCTAGTATCTGTCGCCTATTGACGACATCAGCTGGAGTACATTTAGTAACGCAAATCGGCATATTTAACGTTCCCCGAGGGATGAAGCGTCTCTCTTGTTTCTCTATGTTACATTTGGACTGGCCTATACTCAAATTATATTGTAATCAATTTATTCCAGGAGAATAAATACTTAAAATCCTAAGTCATAAAGTCTAGTTCTCAATAGCAAAGATCTAATTACCTTCAAATAATTCAAGACAAACACCACTCAAACCGCAAGGTAAGGTCCGTGTTCATTCCCCTTGTTTTGTAGGCACGTACGCCAAAATTCCGATTAATGCAAGCCGTCAGGCTGTATACAGAGAGTTTATTTATGTTATTACCATATTATGTGCTAATTTCAAGGATAATTACTGGGGATTATAAAACGAAATGTCTCGGGATGTCTGCGCGTCGCGCATTGAACTTCAGACTTCGAATATGTCTCGGTTTTGTGGGCGATACGCAGCGCCACGCAATTCATTATATCAAAAGTTCAGTTGATCTACTGTGTTGACGACGCTTTTTCCCAGACGAGCGACTTATCGTGTCATTGAATTGTAGAAAAAAGATTTTTATATTATTAGAAGTATAAATATACCCGCCCGATATGGCAATAGGCTCGCCCCTATTACAAATGGGATAGGACACAAACCGCTTAATAACTCTTCCACTAGACAAACAGGCGATATTAGATCATATTTTGTACTTATTTTATCAAAAAAAAAAATATCCAAAATATACACCCTATAACTGTCTTTAAAAATCTATCAAATCCGGATACGTTACCAGCCTATTGATGAATGAGGAAAAACAACGTCTGGTGAAGTCTGTGGGCCACCGCACGTAGCCGTTTCGTTATTCAGTTATAGCACTATAGACGTGAACAATCCAATCACGTCACGGCCCACGCTTGCGTCACATTCTATCAATTATTTGCTAGTGGCATCACATTATCATTGATCAATAGGTTTTTGGGTCCTCTATGCGTACTCCAGGTGGTTAGCGTAAGAGGATATATAAGGCAAATGTGGATGGAAGAGCCAAGGGGTCGACCGCACTGAACTGAATCGTGTAAAGTGGCGGCAATCCATAGTCTCTGCCTACCCCTATGGGATAGAGATATACTATGTATGTGTATACTCACTCCAAGAAAATCCTGATAACTAAAACTGTAATGCCGATATTCAGGAATATTGGGAGGGTTTTATGTTTAAAGAATTTGCTAATCGCTCAAGCAACAGTAGAACTATCTTTCCATGTTAATTCTTTAAGAGTATGCTACATCGATCGAGTCAGAATACACGTGGTTTTACTACATTTAAAAAAGAAAATAAAGAAAGAAAGATGTTATTATTGGGATATCAGTATAACATGTACAATATAGAAGATAAAAAAGAAACAATGAAAATAAATATAACACAATTATACCCATTGTGCCAACAATGGTAACCCTCATTCAGCTTCTTGCTGCAGTACCAGCATGACTGATACTACAGCGTTGATTTAAAAAGCCTTAAGACCTTCTCTATGCTATTCTAATAACTCTTGCAGTCCTGTTTTTTAACGAACCTTATCTTTCTCCTGGATAGAGATAAATATTTCCCCGTATCGATTTTCCTTCATCTCATTGTTCCAATTATTTACATTGTAACATTAGCCTAATTGCATACATTTCAATGTTGAAACTAGATAATAATTATCATTTATTGACGACAGCTTTAGTCACGCATGCTAATGAATTTTCGGAATCAGTTATCTTTAACGGTGAACGCAGGCGACCGTTTTCGGTAATCGATTTGCAATACGATTGACAATAGTCGGTGTCCGATATTGAGATAATTCAATGCCATCACATCCTAGCGTATTTTTTGTATATTATCTTAACTAAATCCGATAGCAATCGTCCATACTAGATGAATTTATATGTCTTGTAAGACGTTTGACGTACCACGAGCCTATTTTTAACCAACTTCAAAAAAGGAGGTTATCAATTCGATGTGTACGTATGTTTTTTTATGTTTGTTACCTTAGAACATTTATGGACCGATTTAGATATTTTTTTTATTTGAAAGAATATACTTCTAGATTTGTTCTATAGATTTTTTTCGTACATAAATGCCATTATAGCATATAGTCTTCCCAAATAAAAGTCACTCTGACATGTAAGGTATAAAAAAGAGTATGTCAAATGACAATGGCTCAATCATCGCGTATAATTTACATAAATTTGTGTAATAAGCCGTATGTATTCTATTTTAGCTCTATTAAGACCTATGTATATTAATCTGTCACATGCGTTCGAAGTAACACAACAATATTCTAATTATAGAAATGGAGCATGCGTATTGGCATAAACCTTATGTAGTCCATTATAGCTCAATTTTGTAGGACCGATATTGATCGGTTGCATGCGTTGGACATAACACAACAATTAATTATTGAAATGTAGGAGGAAATATTTGGAATATTAACATAATTAGTATATTCTTAGAATTCTTGGGAAAGCATCTTATCACTCTGTATCGTGGCGCCATGAATAAACAGCACAACGATCATGTCTGTGGATTTGATTCCTGTTGTAAGTTACTAATCCATAAAAAAACGTGCCGAGAGCCCTTAGAAAGGGGCAGGTATAACCCGCTAAGTCGTTCTATCTCTCTCTATCATGTTTGTTGTTAACAGTTCATATCAATGAACGCGACCATAAAAATTAATCAGAATTGTATCTGTCATAATATTACCGTAATAAATGATAACTACTGATAAACAACCATTGATTTCATTTATGTTCGTATTAATATTTCTCAGTATTCGTCCAGCAAAAAAGCAATTTTTTCACGTACGCCTTACAATTCCTTTGAACTTTTCAATCGTAAAAATAGTTCCGAATTGGGTCAGTGCTCATCTATGTTTACCTGACTTACGCAAAAATATTCCAAATAACTCGTTAAGGAAATAACAACGTTTAAAATATCAAAAAATTGATTCATTTTTATCAGGAATTGTGAGTAATTCCGTACAGTTAAGGCGCCACGCAGACGCTGTCACCTTTTTAAACGCTATAACGAACTGTTTACATATTTCATTTTATACAACTGAGTAGTCCAAAATTGAGTCGAGTTTGAACGTCATGCCGGAGTTTCGTGTTAAGTTTCTTTAACCGTTAACTTGGTTGAGCCGCTGGGATAGCAGGAGTCCATGACTGTGGCCACTCGCTAGCAGGTGGACCGCCTTCTCCTTGATCAAAATACTTGGAATCACGTCACTTTTACTGCCTACCCTATCAAACTCCAGGATCTCTCCATGCAGGATCATTGAAAAAAAATCCACACATCATGCCTTTGTACCCAAAAGGATAGGTAAATATGCAACCAAGGCATACAGCATTCGCCAAATTAGTTCCGTCCCATGACGTGACACTTTCCCGCCCTCACACCCACCACTACAACTCCTGTAAGCCAGGATCAGCAGTGGCACGCATTTTATGACACCGAGCAGTGAAGCTCGGCGAGTCTCAGGGACAACTAATATGTCATTATCCCGCAACGAAATTAATCAAAAAGAAAGAGAGGGAGGAGTTGGAAATATTAATTGTCCCCTGACATGGTAGTGAGCGAGCCTATCGCCACATCGAACACAAACTCCAGACTCTGGGCTGATACTGGCTAAACAAAAGCCAATATTACTTTGCCTGACCCGGGATTCGAATACGAGGCCTCATTGCGGGGTGAACTGCACACAATACTATTACACCACCAAACCAAAATACTTTTACAAGTTAAAGAAAGTATTCCGCTCTCTTTACGCCTATCTGAGCACTCCAATATTCCACGAAGTTATCGAAAGCCGAGTCAACCGAGGTCGTTAACTCTGTGCGAAACAATACAATATTTACGATCCGATCGTAAAATATTGACATCGGGAATGAGGGCACTTGCAACATTGAAGCTGGAATACATCGGTATAGGCCGCTGGTTAATGTTCGCACTATGGATGTATTTAGGGAACCATTAGATGTATGGATGGAAATATTAAAAAGCGGCAGTAACCTAGTTGGGTGTAGAACGAACTGCCGAGACCAACGTCCGCAGGTTCAAATCCCAAGGGCACACACCTGACATTAAAAACAATATATGTGTTATTCTTTGTGAATTATCGCTTGCTATAACGGTGAAGGAAAACGACGTGAGGAAACCTGCATACCTGAGAAGTTCTCTACCTAGTCTTGCCATAAATATTGTAATAAAGAAAAAAGAAAATTGTTAACTGCAAATAACATTTATTACTTTTACAGTGTGTCAGTTTAATACATAAATATAAAACAATTAAAAATATAAAAAGCTTATTCGAAGTGGTCTCCATTGGCTGCAATACAGTCCTTTAAACGATGAGGCCAGTTATCAATAGAAGCACGCACTCTTTCCATGGGAAAATTCTTCACTGCCAATCGTATAGATTGTTTTAGGGACTCCAAATTATCATGGCGTTTAGAGCAAGCTGTACTCTCTAAAACTGACCACAAATCATAATCCAGCGGATTAAGATCGGGACTAGACGACGGCCAGTCTTCAGCTCTGATGAAGTCCGAAACGTTCGATTCCAACCAAGACTGCGTGGACCGAGCTTTATGACCCGGCGCCGAGTCTTGCTGGAAGGACCATACTTGGTTATTGAACATGGTGATGTTAAGGGGCTTAACTACCTTCTCAAGAATGGTATCTTGATACACTTGTGCCGATGTTTTGATACCTTTTTCACAAAAATATGGCTCAGTCACTCCTTCATAGCTAACACCCCACCAAACCATCACTGAAGTCGGATAATGTCCACGTTGCACTCTGTCGACTAATTGGGAAGCTTCCTTAGAGCTTTGAGCATAAATACGGTCATTTTGTTTGTTAAAATGTTGCTCAATTGTAAAAATTTTCTCATCCGTAAACAAAATTTTTCTGTGACCTCCCTTTGCGTACCGCTTCAGTAGTTGTTTCGATTTTACCACCCTATTCTTCTTTAAATTATCAGTTAAGAAATGGCCAGTGCGTCTCTTATAGGCTGCAAGTCCTAAGTCATCTTTTAAAATACGCGACATGGTTCTAGGTGCTATCTTCATTTCCCGAGATAAAATCTTTTGCTTTCGGACAGGATTTCTTCGAATTCTTTCCCTTACTGCTTTGACCACCTTTTTCGTACGAACACTACGTGGACGGCCAGATCTTTTTCTGTCACAAACAGAGGAGGTCTCATTGTACCTATTAATAGCCCGGTACACAAACATTTTACTAATACCAAGTGTATGGAGAGTTTTAAAAATTGCATTTGGCTCCATACCTACTTTGTGTAATGCTATCACAGCGATTCGGTTCTCTTTATCACCCCACACCATTTTAATATCGCAAAATATTTTACAATGTATTGGCGCCAAAATGAGAAAACACAATGAACAATCGTATAAAAATGACAGATTCGAAATTCAAATGTAATATTTTTTTATAATTAAGTGTAACAGTATTTATGGCCAGACTAAGTATAGGAATTTCGAGGGTGTGTGAAGTCTACCAATCCGCACTAGGCCAGCGTGGTGGACTAAGGCCTAATCCCTCTCAGTAATAGAGGAGGCCCATGCCCGGCGATGCGACATTATATAATATAGGGTTAATATTATTATATATGTAGATATTAGAGCATGGTAAGTATGGTCGTTCAGGTAAGCTGCTTTTCGGGGACGTCCAGCGTCCCTTAAAAAGGTGTTTAAATTTTGGCGATTGTCAAAATTAATGTCTTACGACAGTTGTGATAATGTGAACTAAATTACACCTCCGAACAGGTCCAGTGTATATCTTATGACCTAGATCGACAAGCGAGTAAATAGATTATAATAAGTCTTGTATTATATGTATACTTCCCAGGCGTCTACTACTGAGCTGGACTTTAGGCCTTATTCCACTACGCTAGTCTAGTTAGCAGACTTCACATACCTTCCAAATTCCATGGAAAATTCTTAGGTATGTAAGTTCCTTCATGATGTTTTCCTGCATAGTTAAAGCGAATGGTAAAAAAGGCAGAAAAGTTTTTGAATCTGCGTACCTTTGGCAACAGTCCGTTCCATTTCCAACGAGTCTATCACCCACTCAAACAAGCAAGTTACTTGATAGTGATAAATAATCTATAAACACCGATAGTGAATAATCATCGATGCGTTGGCAATAAGGAAATAAATAATGAAGAAGAGCCTAGGGTTCTTGGGTCCCCGGAAACCTCTCATCTACACGAATCTCAACATCAAGCTGTCATCCTCTTGGTTTATTATGAGACAGTAATACTACTGGCTAACTCTTCTATTAAAATAACCAGAAAATGTACCCAACATTCCTCTCATTACATCATTTAAGTATTCAAAAACTTCCCCTGTAATGTCTTCTAGAACTAGATTAACGTGCTTAGAAATCTGGATCAAGAAAATTCATGGCATAGCCGACCCAATTTAAAGTTTTAGTTGACGTTGAAATCATAAATAAAAGATATGTTTGTTTCATTAAACGAACGCGTCGCCGACTGTTGCAAAACACGTCCGTATGTTTACAAACTTTTGACAGCGCACATTCTTTCCAGCACGTAGGCATTTACTCATTGCCAATTGCCAAGACAGATCATCTGGCAACGCTGTACTGGAATGGGCCGGACCGTCTTCTATACTATTGCTAGGCCAATTCCTTCATTCGAAGGGGCAATCCACTTGAGCAGTAGACATTCAATACGACTTTCTTAAATCCACAACTTGGAATTACAAAGCTTTGGGACTGCGCTCGTCATCATAAAACAAACATTATGTCTTCACACTTAAATTTGTTATGGCTGACCTAATTGTGAATTTAGTAAACGAAACCACAGACGAATAATTCTCAAAATAAATGTATGTGGCGGTACAATCAATGCATACACCGCCCGGCGCAACATCTGCCTGACTGGGAATCTTCCCCTCCATAGAGGAACGCAACCATCTGTTTCTCTACAGTGGCGTCTACCTTTACGCCGCTAAATGTACTTAACGAAATAATTGTCACGAATTATTATTACTAATTTTCTTCATAAGTGTTATACTTTTAATCCGGGAAAATATTTATACCAGTAGAAAATTCATGCGGACGGAACCGCAGGCAAAAACTCGTGTATAGTAAAGTAAGACGTAAGATTAATCAAACATGGCTTGAGTAACAGCGGCGTGTATTATTGATGAATCACTCTAATCTCTAGGGTTTGGTAGATAAGATTCTCCAGAGTACTTTATGTTGTCACCGCTACAGAGAATGAATTGAATAATTATACATTATTTTTAGTCTATGACAACCCGAAATTAGTTTGTCTACAAAGTATATCTAAAATAAAGTAAGCCCTTTCGATTTTTTTTATGAATAAAAAGATTGTTGATTAGAACAAAAAAGTGTAAAACTATTTTAAATTCGTTAAGCTACTATTGTAGCTCACTGTACTGTATATCTCCTCCGAGACTACGGCGCGCAAATGATTTTTGTTCTATCTATAAGTTGCATCTTGGAAATAAAAATAAGAATAAGAGACGCTTCTACATCTGCCCTTTACTGCGTCTCGTCTCCTAGCGATCGGTTTGACTGGAACCGAACATAACACATAATACAAAGAGATCTAAGAAATATAGAGCAGACATATAAAAGTTTGTCATACAAAATTTTTGCGCTCATGCGACGGTAACTCAATATACGGTGTAGTAGCAGAACACCAATGTGAAATACTTCATATTTTTCCATATCGTGATATGCTAGTTTTAAATGAACATAATAACACATTTTATGTAAATATGTTATTTTTAATTAATATCTATGGACGCTGACATCTTGTCACACGGATATTTCAAATAGACAACTTATTACTAGTTAGTAATCACTTTTGGAGCACAAATTTGGTCCTGTTTTCCGGTCTATAACTAACTATACTGTTTAATAACTTTAACATAATATTATTTTATTATTCTCAAACCGAAACACAGACGCTAAAACCGACAATTGACGTTATGCGTCAGCTTATTGACATAGACTGGTGTCTGATAGTGAACACCAGCAAAATAACGGACCTGAAGACACGTACAAGTTCTAAAGACGCAAAGGTTATAATAAATTTGTCAATTTACATCAGTATTTGTTTGTTTACTAATGAAATTCTCGCAACTCGCCACGAAATGGAGATTTCTCTTTATAAGATAATAGGAGATAATATTGTTTATCTCAAATAAATATATGGCCTCTTTGTGACGTCCGCAATCGATCTGATATGTTAAACAATGACTCAGTCGCTGTACAGAGTCTAAACCTAAAATATTTAGTCAGAAATCATTTACACCTATTTTCCTTATAGAAAGTTTTTTGAGGGAAAAGAAGTCATCGACATTTATTTCTACGTAACATAAATACACCATATCCGAAAGGGTAGACAGAGGTGCAACTTATACAAATACTCTTCGAGCTTACTTCCATCCCATTTTTTTTTTTACTATATTGAATAAAAAACATCATTACTATGTTGTTTTTTTGTATGTGCAGACTAGGACATGCAATCCGATAATAGATAATTTATCGGTTATCGGGCTATTTAAGAGGAACGATAAATATCGGAAAAAATACCGATAAATATCAATTATCGAAAAAAATCCTCTGATGCCTTTTTTACACTAATTGCAAATAAATTTGCCGAATAACTTGGCTAATGAATATAACTATAAATTATGAGAGATGAATACACTCGAATAAGCCGTTTTTACACACTTGTATTCGGGACTCGCAATCAATTTCTAACTTTGATATAAGTTGTTAATTGTAATTTAGAATTACTTTTCTGAGTCAATATAGTCAATAGTCAAAAGGGTAATTTTATTTTATTAAGAAATACCATATTTGATTTTAAAAAGTTTTATATATTTTTTTCAGTATTTATTTATTTATGTTATATACTGCTTAAAACAATTAGGGAAAGGGGATTTTCTGTTTGATGGTCACGCTTCGAAGCTCATGAAGGTAAATGCCAGATTCCACAGGGTTCGGTGTTGTCGCCTACCTTATTTCTTCTGCATATCAATGATATGTTATCGCTTGGAAAAAAATATTTTTATGAAGAAGACAGCACGGTTTATGGGCGATACTGTTATGAGCCCCCTGGTTCGTTGTGCGGAGGCGCGAGGATCTCGTCATTGGGGTCAACCGGACTTTGGCCTCGTTTCTATATGGGATTCCAAGATCCTAGTTGGGTTCAATGCCAAGAAAACGCAGGTGTGAGCGATCACGTGCAAAAGATTCCCGTTTTCTTTTCTCTCCAATCTTCAGGATATTTCACTTGCATTGCGGAATGACCTGCTGTGATCTGAATCTAAATAATCACATCGAAGACAATATAAAATATGCCACGTCAAGTAGGGTTGGAATCCTGGAACAGGCATGCTTCAATTGACTCTATCGTGCATTCGCGGTTATCGAATACTGCTCGCACTTAAGCAAAGAGTTAAATTCTACTCTTAAATATTGTTCAGCCGATTGCTTTGAGCAGTATATAATATAAATTACACGTTTTCCTATAAAAGTAAAGCAAAAAAAAAAAACAAATTTTTTACTATATTTATAAAACCGATATTTATCGGTTTTTATCGGCAAATAAAAACGATAATTTTTTTTATCGTTTATCGGAATATTCCGATAATTGCATGTCCTGCAGACAACATGCACAAAGACTAACTGACTTTACTATTCTACAAATTTTCATCACTGAGTACCAACACTGCTACTAAGAGTGGCGGCCTTAGGGCCTTACTGATTTACATTTTTATAATATTTATAGCTTTAGTTCAAGCCGCTATTTTTGGTGATTATATAGAAAACAAATAGCACTCAAACCAAAAAACTAATTTATATTTTAAATATCCATATATTAATACGCAAGAAAAAAATGCCCGTTTTTAAGCACATTTCGTGTTCAGAGTGAGAGATTTAGCATTATCAAGGTTCATATAAAGGGGTGCAGAAAATAAAACGTATGTAAATATAATATATGTTACAAGTACGTATTATATTATCAAATTCGACGCTCGAGCTTAAGCCTCTGGAAGACTATTAGTAGTAATTATTTATTAGTTTAATTAATCGCAAAATTATACATTCAAATGCTCACGTTTTATGCTGCTACGCCAATCTTCTTAAAGTTCTTGGCGTTAAGTAATTTGCATATTTTTATAACAAATAAAGATTGAAGGACAGTAAGTATTAGTGCGAATTAATGTTATAGATGGTCTCCCAGAACCCTTTGCTTTTAGTTTCAGCTAAAAGTGTTAACTTATCCCGGGTTGGAATCCCGTGTTGGGCAGTGATATTGGAATTTTCTATTTAGTATCAATCCGGACTTTGGAATTTGTGCTCAATATAGTGATAGACATATGGTAAAAAATAGAGGTCCTGGTAGCAACTCTGCGTACTCCTTTGGGGATTAAGACGTGATGTATGCGAGTACAGTGCCCCCCATAAGGTCCAAAACTGTATTTTATCTTTTAAGCTGGAACCAAATATAACCATTTATAAAATTTCTTTCAAATCGTTTAATGGATTGGGTATATTGGCGTGGTCGACATGCGCCACACCATAATACAGTTTTCTAGTGCGCAGGATCCGCGAAGCACCAACAGCATTTTGGCCATGACAGCGCGCAGATTTGACTGTGTGTATATAAATCACTGTTGTACTATCTCTCATGGATTGGAGTGTTGTTCCTAGTTTTTAAAGCTGTAATTAATAATTATTACTAAGATAGTATAAGTTTTCTTGCATACTTACTAATAATTTTGAGTCTTGAGTTACTCGCAGATAAATAAAAAAATAATTGATAGATATTTGTAATAAGGTTTAGCATTCCCCGTTCCCGCAAGTTCAAGCAATAGGATCACATTATTACAATGAATCTTGATAAGGCAACAGTAGCGCTCAAATACGAACAAAGCAACATTTTTGTATATTAAATACAGGAAGGCATAGAAGGCATACAAGGAAGAACCCAAATAATATTGAGATCCCTTAAGTTCGTTATTAACAAGTGCTATAAAACAACTGCAGCATTGCCGGGATTCCCAAATATTTGTGTAGGCCGTGTTTTGACGTCAATGTAAAATCCAATATTATGTTTTATAGTATCTGTAGGAAAAAGGGCCAAACCGCAAAAGAAAAATGTCTTTTTCTTTTATATAACACAAATAAATTATTCGCCCGCTAAACGCTTACTATCCAGATCAGTCAGTCAGTCAGTCAGTCCGCCTGGGTAGGTACCACTGCAATCTCTATTTCTGCCGCCAAGCAGCAGTGTGTAGTCACTGTTGTGTTCCGGTGAGAAGAATAGTGTAGCCAGTGTAACTACTGGAATAAGACTTCACATCTTGTCTTAGGATGGCGAGCGCAGTGGAATACCAAATAATACTTTGTAATTCAAGATGTTGGATGGTGTTTCTACTGTTTATGGGCGGTGATATCGCTTGCCATCAGGAGAACGGCAAGCTCGTCTCGTCATTCAAAGCAATAGCAGTCACCACCAGAATTGAAGTAATCTTGTAAATTATAAAGAAACATGAGAATCGCCATCGCAGACATAGCCGAAATTATTTACGGACTACATTTTCCGTTTCAACAAATGTCATGCCTGTCAAGTCAAGCCAGTTAAAAGTCGAAATCTGCACGCGGTAAACCCAATAACTGTTTCGTGTTATAGAAAGTGAAATTAGCAATGTCATGGGGTCCGGTTCCGCCCCTGCAAGTGTGTTGATCTGACAAGTCGATAAATTTGGCAAGACATTTAGCTGGTGGTAGGATATATTTTATATCCGCCCGGGTAGCAACCACCGTAAACAAAGTGTTAAAACCCGCCATTGTGACCCACGTAAGTATGTCGCGTTCCAGGATCAGCCTGTGTATATCTAGTTCCAACAGGCCGGCATAATTGTGTCGACTACCGAGGGGTAATCATCTCTCGTCAGTCGACATTCTATCGGACGCCACTCCACTACCATGAGGTTTAGTTGGGTCACTTTTCCATCCTCGTATAAAAAAACATATGAACTAATAATAAATAAATAAAGTAATACACTCTTCCGGAGTGAAGGTGTCGTTAATCAAAAAGAAAAAATACTCAAATAAAAAAAGACTGATCCTAGTGTCTTTTTTTAACAAAGCCAAAAAAATATAAATTTAAATAGGTTCTTTAAAGTACATACTTTATACATAATCGAAAAGCTGTGTCCAACCTTGTTGTCTCAAGGACTATAACACCGTTGTAAGTAGTAATTGTGCTAATATGTCACCCGGTGGTGCGAATCCCGGACAAGGGTGACAACACTTTAGAAAATCCGAGATAATAAAAAGAAAGTATCATCTGAAATAAAAAAAAAGTATCATCCGATCCTTTCCTGTCCTATGCAGTGTTGAAATAGTTTGATATACACGTCAACAGACTCGTTCCAGACATATGGCAAATAAACCGACAGTCGTATTTATTTATAAAATTCTTTGATATCTACAGATTATTTAAGGAGGCAAACGCGTGGATCATCGTTGAACTAAACGCATTTGATACATCTTATATGTAGGTATGCACGGAGATTTATATACTATTATTCTAATTCAATTAATTTATTTCACGAAGTATATTTTTGTAGGGAAGTTTGAACAGCGCCCCGGTGATCGTATCTGGAATTAAAATACTACACGACGGTAAACTTAAAATTTATTAGAATCGGCTGTACGAGTTTGTTTTTATGACGTACATTATCCTCAAACGCAAATGTTAACTTATTCGATACGTAGTCTATACAGTAATACGTAACCTCATGCTAAGTGTACAGAATACTAATACGCATGAATGTTATCACGCTCCGAAAGCAATACGAACGGACACTGGCGTACAAAATGTAGTTGGTTATCTAGGATGTCGATGTTAATTCTCTATACTTACCCTTGACTCTCTTCGAAGAAATACTTAATAAATAATAAAGCACAGCGAAATATTAAGTGTCTTCGTGCTATAAGATTTTCAAACATTTATGTCTGATGGTTTCATCTGTAAGATTCTGCTTAAGGAAAATATGTTACAGCTTCGTGGAACCAAGCTTGGTCTCTTGCAGTAATCCTCTATTAAAAATTCCAGGGACCGGCACCAAAAAGAACGAGATTTTAATGAATTCAAATGAAACCCATTTTTCCTCACCTGGACTCGGAAAAATGTTCACAAAATAGGTTTTCCTCCACAATATTTAAATTTAGTATTAAACATACCTGTCAGTAGATGTTAAGGACGAAAATGTAATTAAAACAACACCACTTTACGAATTATTTGTATAATTTTGACTACCGATGTTTAGAAAACTGCAGCTTTCATGATCACGGGGTGGACTTAAATGTAGATCAAGAAAAGTAAAAGTTAGAATAGCATCCCCGTGGCCATGAAAAATGCAGTCTTCGAAGTATTTTTATTTCAATATCCAACATTCGCGTAAACATAAGTGACGAAAATGTCATTAAAAGATCATGTATTATTTGCACCTACGGTATGACGCAATGGAATCGTAGCTGTAAACACAGACATAACAAGAACATTAGCAATGGTTACCAAATGTGTGACGCCGCGTGACGGTAGAGTGCCGGCCACACGCCATGCCTTCGTTGTTAATACAACGTGGAAGGACGACATCATCAGTTACTCCCAAGTTTAAATTAGGTGATGTGTAACAAGACGCGTTAATTCCGTGCTTTCCGGCGTTTTTGCCATGCCTATTGTAATCAAATCTAACAGCTCATGTGATAGGACCCTTTCATTTAATTTTATCCGTGGTGCTTTATAACTAGCTTATCTAGTTGTAAACGTCCCTATCCTTGAGGTTAAATCGCCTCCTTACATCATGATTTTGTCACCCGCATTGCTCTGGAGGGAAGTGGACAATTAATATTTCCAACTCCTCCCTAATTTTCTATTTGATTAATTTCGTTGCGGGATAATGACATATTAGTTTTCCCTGAGACTCGCCGAGCTTCACTGCTCGGTGTCATAAAATGCGTGCCACTGCTGATCCTGGCTTACAGGAGTTGTAGTGGTGGGTGTGAGGGCGGGAAAGTCTCAAGACGCGTTAATCTATACACTTCTAAAGTTAGTTTGATTAATTTAATGTATGGACTTTGTAGGATCGTCATTACTAATTATATGTTTTTATACGCTGTACGAGTACGATTACGGCGCTGAGGTCCTGGTCTTGAATGGCAGGTAGGCCAAAAATAACTGTGGCTGAGTTTTTCCATCTCAAAAATTAATAAGTTGCAGCTCGGAGTAAGGAAGTTACCGATGCGATACCGTCTTTCTTAGAAAGCAAGTGAAGCTTTGGTCCTGCTCCTAATCTCTCTCGAGACATGTTAGATGGCCGTCTCACCGATTATGAAAATAAAAGAATAGAGAGTGCACCTGTGTATTGCGCACACATTTGTGGACTATAATATCTCCTACGTAATTGGCTGATCTCCGTTGAGATTTTCCGTCGTGGCCGAAATTCAGCTAGGAGGGATTCATTCATTCATTTATTATTGTTTTATTATCCTTCCTTAGTCTGTGGTTTTACAATTCCAGTCTGCCCAACATAGAATGATTAGAGTCGACGTTGACTAGCATTAATTTATTCATTACCTCCCTTTCTATCTTATTTTTTGTATCATTTCCAATTGGAGTCATTTTAATAGGCGACTAGCCGTAAAATCTAAATCAAATCATAAACTCACATTGAAGTAAACAGACAAATGTCATTACGACTTAAAATCATAATAAATCAATTCTAACATTTTTGTACTCGTCTATGACCCTAAACATAATCTGAACGTGAATAATTTAGATAAAGGGATTATCTTTAGAGCGGCGCTTAGCCCTTAAGCCTCTCGCACGTAATGCCATTAGTCTATTGTGATAAAACATATTCTTTCTAATGTAAAAGATTTACCTCACGTGGGTAACCATATTTTCTTATAGTACGGGAATTTAATATAGATTTTTAGTATCGACAGTCTTTGAATAAATGTCAGTTGGTGTGGGACTACTGAGGTAAGTAAGTTTTCTCACCTATGAAGCAAATAATTTTAGTTGACAAATACACACCTAACTTCGCAAAAATCAAAGGTATTATCATAAGAAGCGGTAGTTACTTAATATGATAATAATTATTACAATTCATCACCGCTACGAGTAATTATGATTCACACGATCAGAATCACCGAATCAGAAAATACAATTTTTATGGTTAGAATATTGTGTCTAGCATATTTATATAAGTTTAAATTTTGCATATGTTTAACGATTACAAAAATCTGTTTTTTTAAATATCGATATCCAAATCGATAGATTCGCAAAGCGTGGTCAACCTCCACGAAGGCGCGTAGGACCTTTAGGAAAGCCATTGCATCGAACTCACAAGTTCAAGGCTACAGTTCCTTTGTGAGTTAAGCGTTCCACCGACTGTCTATTTATTGCACGCGCTTGTGAATTTTTGTGAAATCGGTAGAATATTTGTTGGTCTGTTGTGATCCTCCTACCTATACTTAACGTCAAACTTCGATACTTTAGATCATTTACTTGCCATACTTATGATTTTTTTTCGTGTATTGCGATGTAGCTGCAATAACAATACCGCCCGCATTCTACTTTGCTGTTTGAAACATTAAAATTGGCAGCAAAGTGATTTATTTTTATTTTACATCTATACATATTATAAACAAAGTCCTTTTTCCTGTGTGTCTGTATTTTACCGATTTTTTCAATCAAATTTGGTATGGAGGTAATTTAAGTCCCTGGAAACGTAATGGTAAGGCTATACTTTCTATCCCGGTACAATACATATATAGTGAGACTTTTATCCTGGAAAACTCCTTCACGCGGGCGTAGTCGCGAGCAGAAGCTAGTTTACTATAAAATTAAACTAAATATCCCGTCACCCAATTATTACCTTTCTGGAAATAGTCACAGCCAATATTTATTTTTGGCGTAAACATCATTCTGCTCAAACGCCCTAGTTTTAACTGGTTCACATTATATGTTTTAACTACATTATATAAAGTGCACTATTACAATCGGTCGCATCGAGTCATACCAATACAAAATTAAAATTACATCCGTATAAGATTCCTGACCCTTATTATAATAGAGAATGCGATCAAATTATTTTTTCATTGAGGTGCCCTATTGTTCACTAACAAGCTTTTAAGCTCTACCGGAATCCCGTTTAAGCTCAGCAAAGCTCTTTGACACGGTCAACTTTGATGAGTCACTGGTAGTGACGAAATGCGGTATGTGACATCTTGCTTAAAACTAAACACCATTTTATGTACGACTTAATGACTGTCGCCAAGCAGCAATGTATATAATATAATAATATCAGCACTGTATATACTATCCCACTGCTGGGGACGGGCCTCCTTTACTACTAAGAGGGTCAGGCCATAGTATACCACGCTAATATATTAAGTATTCTTTATGAATTATCGCTTGCTTTAACGGTGAAGGAAAACATCGTGAGGAAACCTGCATACCTGAGAAGTTCTCTATAAGAATTTCGAGGGTGTGCGAAGGCTACCAATCCGCACTAGGCCAGCGTGGTGGACTAAGGCTTGTCACGTTAATAAGTAAGATGTGTAGTCTCATAATGCCCAGTCATTATGCTGGCTATGACAATAGTGGATGCACTGCTGCTTGACGGTAAAGAACATCCTCGTTAAATTTCCATGTGAAGTGTTTGACATTACCTCGTCTTATTTTTAATATGTTGACCTCCTCCTAAACTATTGACGCACGTAAGGTCGGCAAAAACCCGGTCATGTACTTCCCAGCAATAGTTCTCAGAACGAACACCTCTTACATATCAATACGTCATGATAAATACATGATGCTAATCCAATGCAAATAATACGAGGAATGACCACCCTGGTTAAGCGCAGAACAGTAAGGAGACTGTTATTTTTACAGGCATGTGTGATAAAATCTCTCCACTCCGCCCTATAATAAGTGTAGTGTCTAGATAGACTATTGGTTAATGAGATGATTATCCTTCGCCAGTCAACACAATATGCCGGTCTTTTCTAAACCGTATGTATACAGGCTAATCTCGAAACGCGACACTTACGCGTGCCTCTATGGAGGATTTAGCACCTTGTGTACGTTGGTCGCCGCAGTTAATAACGTGACAGCAAAATTACAATCTTCTGCTCGTGGTTGGGCCCGAGTGGAAAGTCGTCTATGTGTTAATGTGGGATTTGGTCTATCTATGTCCTAAATATATATATTGTGTCAGCGCCTTTAATCATTTAAATGCGCAATAGCTTCTATTAATTTAGATAAATGTTCATAACAATTATCATCAGGTTGCGTAGATCGGACCGTCAACAGATAAAATTTTAAAAAGTTATATATTTGAAAAATGTAGGTAGATATTGTAACTTTGACTTTACGGATGAACAACACCTCAGTCCCCCCCGTGACCATGAAGGCTGCAAAGTCTTCGAAACGTCGGGAGAAAATAATAATAATATAAAAAACCGCGATAAAATCCGTTTAAATAGTTTTTAGTTTTTATTTCAATGTCTAACATTCGCGTAAACATAAGAAATCATTAATTATCATCATTAGCCCGTTGCAGTCCACTGCTGGAAATAGGCATCTCCCAAAGTACGCCATATTAAATTCTATAATTTTAACTAGTCAATATCCACCAGACATCCAAACCTATTCCGTTACAATGATAAAAACGTATTGCCGACTAATCTATTCATCGATTTAGGTCCTAGAAATAATCCTAAGGATAACAGTTAGAATATAAATGCGTTGGATCGTTATCATACACTTGTCCTTGTTCTAGGATCCGCTGCGTGAGGTCCGTTTTGTTCTCATGCATTGTATTACCATTGATATTATTAAGAATATTTAGTGTATAAAACACATACACAGGCACATCATACCTTTATTCCAAAAGGGGTAGGCAGAGATGCAACTAGACTACCCAGTTTACATCATGTACGCTTCGATCCCATAATGTATTGTTAAGGGGTATAGTTAGGTATTTTCAGACACCAAAATAAAATAATATTAATCATCAACTCTTAATTAATATTTCTCCAGTTCACATCGGTACAAACGCGCCACACTTTTTCGTTTCGGGCACACGCGGTGTTGCCACATAAAAAATGATGTTGCCAACACAAATGTTTACAGGTGGCCTAATTCCGTCTAATGTGACATTACCGTCTTTTTGAAATGATGGGCGTTCTTCTCAAAGGACAGCCTTGATGACCGTGTAAGTAAAATAGTAAAAAAATCGCCTATTTACCTAAACGGCTTTCAAAGCTGTCCTTTAATGAGAACGCCCGTAATTGCAAAAAGGATTCATCCCCGTAGACGGAATAGGGCGCCCTCACTATACCTTATAAAAACAGCAGGATTATTAGTTGAAACAGTTCTTTTATGTTCAACGGAATGATAAAACGAGGAAACCGCTCGCTTAGGAATAAATGACACTACTTTAGATTAGCGTTAAACAATAGCAACTCCAACCAAGTTTTGTTAACCACTGCATGACTTCAATGCGTTCACAATTACACCTTAACAGTTAAAGTAAAAATAATACGGTTTAGAATGACCTTTAAACTGAAACACAACAATAACAATTTGTTCTCGCGTAGAGATTTTCCTTCCACCTACGGCCCGACTTTGCAGCTACAGGCACTAGTAAACTGAAGCTGGTTGTAGGATATTTACATCCGCATGGATAGCGAGCGTACACAAAGTGTAAAACCCATAGTGCACACGTAAGTGTGTCGCGTTCCGGGATCAGTCTGTGTATATCCAATTCCCATAAGCCGACATAACGTGTCAACTCTTTGTGTACATACTTTGCTTACTATGCGGTGCTGAATGTAATTTTGCCTTGTCCATAACTCAAAATGAACACTCAGAACGAAAATCAATCTTCGCAGCAAACATCGGGATCTTATCAATATTTTAGATTATCAGAAATTACGTATAGTCTGATGAAACATTAATTATTATTTACAATAATTAACCTTACATTTATGAATAACCTATACATAGGTATAATCTAAATAGATGTTAAGTCGTAAATATTGATAATATAAAGCATAAACAACAATAATTTTCATATTAAAGAACATTTTTTTGCAGAAAATCATCAAGTTATTTGACTATTGGTTTAGGTATATAGAGTTTGGAACACTTTGAAAACATAATAAGATTTAGGTCACTAAAGCATCTTGAAAAAATTGAGTATGTATTTTAGCCCATTGGTTTAGGTAGTACATACACATGAAATGAAATGTGTCGGGGTCAGTCTGTGTATATCCGGTTCCAACAGGCCGGTATAATTGCGTCGACTTTTAAGGGGTAATCATCTCTCGTCAGTCATTCTATTGGACCCCACTCCACTTACCATCTCGTACAGTGGTGTAAATTTAATGTGCCTATAAAAAAGAAGATACCTCGGAATATGGCGCTAATACAAAAAGAGCAATATTAAAATAATAACCACTTTACTAAGTGTTAACACTGCACAGACACAGCTAATAAATATACTGTGACAAGATAAGCAGAGATCGTTCCGGCGCGTTAGTCGCGCTGTTTTTGTCAGACACGGCTGCTGCACAGAACTGTATCGTACCGGGCGGGTCTATCTCGGATTTTAACTGTTTAATGTCTTATTTGTAGTCCTAGTAATATAAATGCGAATTTTTGTGAAGATGGATGTATGTAGCGTTGCCAGACGTCCCGTATTTACCGGGAGGTCCCGTATTTTAGGCACATTATGTCCCGGCTGGACAGACTCTGTCATGTAAATCGATCGATCTAGGATTGACAAGTACTCATGCACGCAACGTTCTCGTTTTCGAATACATATCAATACGACTCGATTTTTAATAAATTTAATGATAAGTGGTTAGTTACCTGTTTTTAATTACGGTTATAATTGTACTGGCTGTTACAAATATGTTAAAACGAATAAAAATACGTTAAAACTAACTCGATCCTCGAAAAAAAAAAACGTCACAAAATAATTGTTTCTTATATGTCCCGGGTAAAAAACTGAAATCCCATATTTTTTGCCCATTTAAGCATTTATAAGGGACTACATGAAAAGCATGTGGTAACCCTAGATGTATGTATGTATGTATGTTTCTCTTTCTGGAAAAAAATTCTGAACGTATTTAGATGAAACTTTACAGTAATATTGGTTGTACATCAAATAACACAAAGGCTACAATTAATGATGTTTTTGTGTAATATAACATACATATAAAAGTAAGGTCGGAAAAAAATGCTATCTTGGCATACGGTGCCTACATCGTTGGAGTTAGATAAAAATGATGTATCATAAGATTGTTTGACTTAAATAGTTCTAAATCAACGTCCGCGACAGCATATATCTACCTTTTATGTGGAAGCCACTATGACCAAAATAGCGAGGCAAAAATATAATTAAATCGCATACGTTTTTACAACGCATTATCCCGGAAAACTCCATCACGCGGGCGATTCCGCGAGCAAAAGCTAGTAATACATAAATACTGAAAGGGATGGGTTTTATATTATTCAGATTTATACGTGTTTTTACGATTTGCGGAGAACAGCATCATCAAGACGGATTTTATGTTGAAAACAGCCAATTATAAAAATGAAACCAAATTTATTGTAAAAGTTTTGTTGCATTGAACTCATTAATGGGGGAAGATGGGAATTCGTATAGTTTTGTGGTAGTAATAGCGTAGAATGATGATAACAAAAAAATATTCGAGTTTGTGGAGTTTTTGTAGTCATTAGTTAAGTTTTTAGGCGGAAAAACTGATTCCCCTGGATACCTACAATTCATCATCGAGTATAGATTTGCGTAGGCGGTGTTAATCATTCTCTATTACATATGTCACCTAGCTACCTATTTTGCTACCTTTAGTAAAGAAAATTAAACTCGATGGATAATAACTAAAGCCTAACTCATCCAGAACTGCTATAGCCCGCTATTACATTACAACATATTATTAAGAATCATTAAAAGTAGGAAAATTTATGTGTAAGATAAAAAACATTACTAAAGCGTGACAAATATGTTTACCTTTCCTTGTTGTAAAACATTGTCAATATTTTGAATCTATTGGACATATGATATGATGAAATATTTCATCATTCGTGACTAAATTAATCCAAATTTAATCTTTGTTTGTCATTAGTCATAAGAGTATTTCAAAATTGCCGTTGCCCTAGCCCTGTTATCGAAATATAGATATCTTATAATAATTATACAATTTATGTAATTATTAATTATATAATTTATATAATTATATACTCCCCTTAAAGAGCGTCGCCAAGGAGAGGGGGCAGGAAGGGGCACCTGACCCCCCCCCCCCTAGAGATTTTAAAAATGTTGTCAAATGTAAAAAAAAAGTACTTTATTTATCACGTAGGCGAACAAAGTTGCACTTATGATACGTCAAAACAAAGCATAATAATAATTATTTCTAAACAACTATTAAAATTACCTATATAACTATGGACATTTTAAATTAGGGATAAAATTTAATCTAAAGACAAGGCACAAACCGAAGTAACCAGCTCGGGCTGGCAAGTAGGGGGAAATAGAAGGCAACCAAAGTCCTGAGTCTGACTTGACTTGCTTGATCGATCATTCCCGTACGTCGAAACTGGAATGCATTCACCAATTTCGTTCCTAATATTCCGTATGCTCAATTACGCTCTGCTCAACTGGTCTTAATTCTCATTATGTCCAGTAGTTACACTGGCTACAATGTCCCTCAAACCGGAACACAACAGTGACTACACACTGCTTGGCGACAAAAATAGACTTTGCGGTGGTACGTACCCAGGCGGACTCTTACATATGAGAGACCTACCACCAGTAAAATGCCATGTTGGTGCGGGAACCCGGAACTTAGTTTCAAAGCTGGCTGGCTCCCGCTGAGCACGCCTTAAGTCACGTTTTCCTACCAAACGTATAGACCCAAGTCAAATAACATTTTAGTAGCTACTACAAATGTTAGACTAGTTATCATAATATTGGTGGTATCATAAACATTAACATAAATATACAATAATGTGTTGAACCAACACAGAAGCTCTAAATATTGAACTGTATAATATTATATGATTGTCGGGACTTTTTTCATCAATTTATATTTACATGTGTTAGATTCTTAATTCAAATTCCAGGTGAACGATACCCTCTATTTGTTTAGTATTGCATTTCTACTCACATCTCTTGAAATTAAATAATATATTTGAACCTATAAAATGTGGTACATTATTTAAATTCAATCAATATTAACTCTACCATCAGTTAGGAAAACAGTTCTCACCAGGGAAGAGCGGGTAAGAAACTCTGGTGTTGGTCTTTTCAAAGTCAGTTTAAGGTATAAATGCTTTTTTTAGTTGTTTAGAGTCCATTCATATCATATCTTAAATCAATACTCCTGATATTGCAGATGTTCATGGCCGGCGGTGATCACTTACCATCAGGTGAACCGTATGCATTATGTCCAGTAGTTACACTGGCTACAATGTCCTTCAAACCGGAACACAACAGTGACTACACACTGCTGCTTGGCGGCAGAAATAGACATTGCGGTGGTACCTACCCAGGCGAATTCTCACATATGAGAGACCTACCGCTAGTAAGAAACAAACCTGTCGTCTACCCCTATTCTCTGGAGTTTTAATGACTAGGCGCCACCACAAGAAGACGAGAGGATAAGTTACACTTTTATAAAGTAGATAAACAAAAATTACTTTGTTTATAAACTGAAGTGGCGAGCTAGATAGAACTGATAACTTTGATGGAGCCGAGTGTGGTTGTGCAAGCCTGATGAGGGATGTCCCTTGGAGAGGATAATGACCGAAGACATACCCGTTTACTAGGTAGGCAGGGATGCACCGAGCCAAGGTTCTTACGTCCGATATCGTTGTTAAAATATATTTATTGAAAATTCGGGTAACGAGCGAACTGATCAGAAGTGTCACGACTCTGTATAGGCTATAGGGTAGGCAGGCGTACACCGACCAGCGAACTACCCAGTGCGTTTTGTTTTTTTACCTATAATATTAATGTGACTGTCTCGGTGGCGTAGTCGTGTTGCGCGCACGGCACGATTTGCTCTGAGGTCTCTGGTTCGAATCTCGAGTCGGGAAAAGTGATATAGGATTTTTCTACTCATTATTAATTAATTCTGCACCCGGTTTGACTGCTTCTAAGAAACGACTAACCATTAGAGGGCATTTTCGGGCCTTCGGCTATCTAGCTGACTACACAACAAAGAAAACAATTGATTACCTAATGTCAATTGTTTGACATCAACAAGATAATGACAGCACTCCGATTCACGCAACTCATACTGACTGAGCACCATTTGTTTTGGGTCTTGGGGATATTAAAAATATTGTAATCATTTGCTGGTGGTAGGATATTTTATATCCGCCCGCATAACGACCACTGTACACAAGGAGTTAAAACCCACCATAGTTGACCATGTAAGTATGTCGCATTCTGGGATCAGACTGTGTATATCCAGTTCCAACAGGCCGACAAAATTGTGACGTCTGCCGAGGGGCAATCATCTCTCGCCCGTCGACATTCCATTGGACCCCACTCCATTTACCATCAGGTGCTGTGGGGTGATTTGGCTGTGACCTTATAACTAGAAACAATATGTAAGGGCACTGATCAAAGCCAAAATACTTTCACTCTTATCTCTGTTACCGTTTGCCCACATTTTGCTAAGTTTTTATCAGTTCCATGATGTGATAGAGGACGAGGCTATCGCCTTATCAAGCATGAATCATCCCGGGAAATTAAAGTGCTTTTTTTTACAAATTTAAAAATTCATGCCATCTTTTATGTCAAACCTGAGAGTCGAACCCAGGAGCTCAAAAATATGACCTTGGATACGCTGTTGTTAGACCACTGTAGCTATTCTCTTATCTACTTGATATTATGTACTTTTAAGATAGTATGCTAACGATTCCTTCAAAATACTGAATGTTTTAAGGACCAGAATATAAACCAAAAATTTACCAAGTTTCTGTCAATTATAGTTAGGGAAATTAGATATATTTAATGTTTCGTCTTATAATAATACTCAATGACATTAATACTTGGCGAATACATTTTATCCAAAAAATAAGGAACATTTTCACAGATTCTCCATAAACAAATAATTTGTCAATAGTACGAAGATATATTTCTCGGAAAAAAATATCTGATTTATCAGCCCTAAATCATAAAACGTAATTTGAATTTCATGTTTTCCGAATCATGATAAATACGAATCATTCATCCAAATATAAGATAAAAAGTATGTTTTAAAATAAAAAACAACATATCACTTGTTCAAACGAAATCTTTTCTGAGATAGTAAAAAGATATAAATGAAAAACGTTGTAAATAAAAAAAAGTTAGAAATATCTTAAATATTTTTTTATACTGTACTATTGACCTAACCTGACCGCTCAATTAAATGTAATCTATAGACAAACGCCGATGACGACACAAAATTGTCAAAAAGTAAAAAAAAAATTGGTGTTCCTTGCCAAAGTTTACGGAATAATATGCTGGGTACGTCTGAATATTATCTAAAAAAGTCATTTAAATCGCTCCAGCTGTTTTGTAGTCCCTAGGGAAAATTCATACATATATTTATATATAATGATATAAAAATTCCACTCAAAACTTTAAAGATCATAATAATATAAATTAATTAGTAATTGAACCCGATTCTATTCGTGTAAAAATCCATCTTCGGGATAAATTAAATCAACACTATGGCCAATTAAAACAATTCTCAAAATCGGATCAATAGCTTGAAAAATAGCATGCAAACTATACCTGTTCATTACACGGGAATCGAATCCGCCAGAGGTCAACATTGTTCCGATGCGATGCGATGAAAATTTTTATCAAACGCGCGGAGTGGGGATACGTTTTGCCTCTCTTATACTCTCGACCGAGCGCGCGCCGGTCACACGTTCCGCGAGTGGTAAAATGTGCAACATGTGTGCTAGAGACGTCACTACCGAGGCCCCCGTGCCCGCCAAGCCCAAAGTGTCCAGGATCCTGGAGAGGATGAAGGCGAAACACAACATCACCACAGATCCTATTAGCTTAGAAAAACAACGCGAGGTGGAGTATCAGCCCGATCTCCTGGCAGTTTCCACCCAGTATACGAAGGTTGCTTACGATCTGTTCAAGCAAGGACTGGTCCGCATGCAGGAAAGCAAGGCTTACGTGTAAGTGTTTGATAGAAAGTTACATTTCTCTTGCAGTTTGGCTTCAGTTAATTTATGGTTTATTTAAACACGTGTCAAGTTTCAGAATATTTTAAAATGATAAATTATTACCATTAGGATTTTTAAATAATTTTAACTAGCCACTGATGTCTATCGTTTTTTATTTAATGAAGAATGTGACAAAACAGTGAGTAAAATATTTAGCGGAAATTCACTTATTTTATATTTAAGTAATTCATCTAATTGGATTTGTATTCCATAGCTATTAGCAATATTATTCTTAATTTATTTATAACCTTGAATAATGAAGAAGTGTGATAACACAGTAATTATAGTCATTACGATACTTTCTTGCACCTTTACACGTGAAAGTAATATCAAAATTGCTAATTCAAAAAAATTTACCCGTAATCGAGCACTTAAGATTTGCTTGCTTCGATCCATTTTATAAATCTCTGTAACAATTTCTTTATACAATTTTAAATACCTAATACCATTCTAAATTAACTATAATTTGAAATAATACATTACAAAATCATTCATTTACCACTCTTTAGACTTTATACACGCTACAATACTCTATAAAAACCTTATCAAACCGTTGCCAACCATTATTTTCCATTTGAAATTAGAAGCTTATAACCATTTTATTCGAAACAAATTATGTTACAATATTTTAATTAGATTGGAATCATTACTAACTTCAGACCGGTGGTGGACAATCCCTTAACCCTCTTTATATTAAAATAGGCCTGTGTTGTATTATAAACACATAATTTTTATACACTATTTAAATTATGTTCTTATGCTACCGATATCTTTATATAAACTCTTGAACGAATCTAACATATCAGCATCACGAATGAATCTAATATACTAGCAATTCTACCATGATCGACTAACAGAGGCAATGACCCTCCAAACCACATAGCAACGTGGTTATACATTACTAATTTATAATGAAAACGGGGAATCACATTAACCAACTATGAGGTATATCCCGACACCTTTTTATTGAGACAAATAATAAGTTATAATATATATTACCTTAGTAACTATTGTTTTTTACATATTTCCATTCATATTATACGTGTTATCAACCGTAAGCCTTATTATCTTATGATTGAAGATCACTTCTCAAAATATCTAATCTATATCGGATATTTTATAGGTATAACGCAATATTTGCTGTGTTTTGTGTTTCGAAATATTTAAAATGTATTGGCTAGGTAAATTATTACAAAAAATTACATTCACATAATTATACAAATTTAGTTTACAGGGCAAACATGTCCAAAATTAGTTTTCAGTAAGAAATGAATAAAATACACATAGCCCCACAACTACACTATATTTACGTATTTGATATTAGGCACTAAACACCAAAATATTCGCTTAAAAGCGAAAAATTATATGTAATTTGTAAACATAAAAAATCTGTGGATAGTAAATAAAAACTAAAATAAAAGAGTTCTATTTATGTACAGTCAATTCCTAATCTCTACCATTATATTTTGATATTTCAATTATCATCCGCGTCAAACAAAAAATAACCTCTAAGTTTCTACCCCTTTAGACATTCTAATGAGCGTTAAATACGTCATGATTTGCAACCGTGCACCAGATCTCTCTGGCTGCCGTGACGTCACGACGTCACCGTCTATGTGTCACGGATTTTGTCTAACCTCGTAACACAACGCGAAAGTAAATCCGGGATTGACCACTGCTTCCGTTCAATCGTGACTTAAATTTTGTCTATGTTCTAATATAGAAATAGGTTTAAACTAGGTTTTGCTCGTGGCTTTGCCCGCGTGTAGTTCTCCGATATAAAAGCCCCGCTATATATTCTCCCGGGATAGAAATAACCTATAATTAATTACCTATAACTTTCCCAAGGTCTTAAACTATCTCCATACCAAATTTTATAAAAGTCCGTTTAGTACTTAGATTTTGAGAAAATCGAGCTTTTGGGGACTTTGTTTTAAAATATGTATAGATTGTTTTTAAAAAGGACTGATAACATATCAAAAATATAATTAATGGTATATAGCATATCTATGTAAAGCAGTCTTGGTGTAGTTGTATTACGGATGTCTGTAATGCTAAGTTCTCGTGTCTGTTGTCATTTTGAATGATAAGTAATATGACATTCAACATTTGCTAAAATGATGAGCATGATGATGTAATGGCATACTTTGTTATATAAAGTTTTGTATCATTTGTAATCTTTATGGGCAGGTAGTGCCTAGAGGACCTGACCTGCCCGTCTAATCAATCCTTTAACATGACCCTACATTTGTTGGTTTGACAAGGATCGGCTTATTCAAACACATCGGATATTCTGGTGAGCGCTTTAGACGCTTGCAACCCTTGAAAATTAAATGTCCATGCTGAGGGCAACCCACTAACGGGATACCAACCTCGGCTCAGGACAGTCACTGGGAAGGCATGAGATATCAACAATTATGAAAAAATTAGAAGCAAAGACATTATAACCCGAAATAAAACAAAAACTATATAATAACATTAAGTGCCGAGCAAGTTACACAATCATTTTTATCCACATAATAATATAAATAAATGAACTTGAACTTGGTAATTACTGTCAATACGTAGCACTGTGATTAATGCTTCATAGTCACGAAAATAAATATAGATTATTATACATTGCATCTAGAGGGTTTTGAATGCAAATTATTTGACGAACACGCGTTCCACCGTATGGTAAGAACCATTCTTGTCCTCGCACCTTTAAAACAAAAATAACGGTACAAATTAGTTCCAAAGAATTGTATAGCATTACATTTTGCTCCTCTTAGTAGGTGATAACGTCGGGGATTGGAGAATACCGCGAAACAAAAAATAGAAAATACTGAGTTACTAACGAAAATAGCTAAATTGAGATCTATGACTAAAATACAATATATGGTCGACACATTCGTTCCCGAGAGACACATGTAGGTTAGATATTGACATATAAATCCTTTAGAATGATTATTCACACACGATTAGATTTAAAACCATGAGTCCCATGTTTTAAAACCTTTGAATTAATGATTTGCCACTTTTAATCACATACATATCTATTTAGGAACTCAGACTATGATCAGAATGTCGAATTACTATAAAATATGTTTCAGTTTAGTGTCCTAAATGTGTCAAATATATTTTGCTAGTTGATAATTCTTAGAATTCAAACCTACATACGTCAATAATTTATAAGTAACTCAATACATGCATTAGCGGACTAGAAACATTCAATTAGTAGGACACATTAAAATACATCAATGTACAGCAAATAATATATTGAATTGTCTTAACATTACCAACCAAATATTTTAATACAATTGTATAATTATTGTTTATATTTCAGCGAATTAAAGTTTGCGGATTTTAACGCGGTTTTTTATATTTTAATTTTCTTCCGACGTTTCGATGACTTCAAGACACTGTGAGCTCATTCAGCGTAGTTCGTCAACAGCATTTTTTTTATAGATATTGTAACTTTGACTTTTCGGATAACACCTCAATCCGTCCCGTGACCATTAAGGCTGTACTGTTTTGAAACTTCAGCAGAAAATTAAAATTAAAAAACGATAAATCCGAAATCTTTTTATTTCGATGTCTTACACTCGCGTAAACTTAAGGAATCATTACTTTTATACCCCCGAAGGAATAGGCAGGTGCGATTATGACGGCAACATCCAAAAGCAAATAAAATGAAGCATAAACAATAGGATAGTATTGAATCTGAGGCCGTATTGTAAAGGTAAAAGACACATTCAACTAGTTATCCTGAAGTTCCAGACTGGAGAATGAGATAATTGATGCTGTTTATACATCTATTGATTATAGATTACACCAACTTTACATATTACACGTTAAATCTGTATTTTTTTATAATTGTCTTTGAAACGTCAACCAATAAATTATGTCTGCTTAAAAACCAGCCATGGAAAGAAATGAATGGAAACATAGCTTTGCGATTTTTGCCGATTTCGTGTTAAGCCGATAGACGGTCGATTTTATAAACAATGCGTGTGTTTGTGCTTGTTTCAATGAACAGAAATGTTTTATTTTTTCTCCTACCCAGTCCGGTCTATAGTTAGTAAAAGTAGAAGCCGGGAATATTGCTAAAAATGCAATGATAAATATTTTGTTACTAAATTAAATTCTACCACATCTCTGCTTGAATGTTATTATTGTTCATAATTTTAAATCCGAATCTTTTCGTGTGTAATGGTTGTAAATAAATATATGGTCAAATTCATCAGAATTTAATATATAAAATTTTATATAAATATCCGTTTTGCGGGTAGAGGTTAGAGAATTCACCATTAAATACTACCTCTGCCATCTATCAGCCGTTTCACTTACTTTTTGTATATTTCTTTGCTCTCTATTAGTCTTTTCAATCGCAAATGGAATGAGGATTACAAATTCATTCAATTCCTTATTACTACAGTTTTACTGATCTGACATTGACTCCAATATAAAAACTCCAAAGATGGGCATTGAGCCCAACAGTGACGTAAGCCAATTCTCGTCAATGACAATAAAAATATAGTCCACATCTAATAGGAAGTGATAGGGTCTAATTCGCCTTAATGTATCAAAACAAACTTAAATTAAAGGTTAAATAATAGAATAAGGGTCAACATTCTGAAGACGAGTCTTGTAACAGAGTTTGTGATGACTATTGCATCTAACTTTAATAATTTACTAACTTTTATAAATGACTGAAGAGATTCACAATTTTTCATGATTATTTATTACTGATCACGGCAAAGGCCCCATTGCATCTGATGGTAAGTGGACTGAAAAGAGATGATACTCCTCGGCAGTCGACACAATTATGCCGGCCCTTTTGAACCGAATATACAGACTGATCCAGTACGCGACGTTTACGAGTGCCACTATAGCCGGTTTTAACACCTTGCGTGCGGTAGTCGCTATCTTGGCGGATATCAAATATATCCTACCACCAGCATTACAATGGCTACAATATTTAGAGCTTAGAGCACACTGCTTGACTGCAGAAATAAAGCGATTCTAACTAAATATATCATGCAAAGAACCTCCCATTTATGTTGTTTACAATTCAAACGTTGTAAATTAAACTAGTTTCTTTCAGGTGACGTTCTGTAAATCGTGGGCGGTCGGTATTCTCAGCTATTGGCAAAAAATACCACATAATCGTGATACTATGGCCTTTCGCCAATGAAAGTGTTGTAATAATGCAAATTATTTGTGTTGAAAGAATAACAATTGTGCATGTAGGAATTTAGAGTTTTGTTTGTGAAGGCAGTAGGTGTTTATAATGATATGCCAAAAAGGTTTATATATAAATAATAAAATTATCAGATTTTCAATCTTTACTGAGACTCAAGTGTCATACTCTCGAGAGAACATTTACGACACAAAGACGTTTAGAGAGCATTCTTCTAAATCATCTTGTAAAGTTATAAATCCGTTAATATGTTATTGTAATTTTAGCGTCAATAGTACGCGATATATTGTGCAAAGTTCATTGCAAAATGTGCCGCAACTATCAATTACACTATCAACAAAAACATTCAGTAAATTCAAATTAGCTACTCTCTCGCAATCATCATAAATTCCATATTCAAACACACAACTTCCGATAAAACTTCCTAAAAACAGGAACGATTAAAATTCGTTAATCTAAAATTACTCGCGGAACATAGTTTTGGATCGAACCCAAGACAGCGCGGTCACGAGCGATGATTAGTCGCCACTCGGTCATATGAGCGAGTACAGGAACTAATTATACAAATGTCTCGTAGGTTAAAACAACTTCTACTTTTAAATCACCGTATATGATTGTAGGAGCTCAATGGTATTTTGTCGGTTTCTGTGTTCGAGATGGTCAGCATTTTGCAGAAAAATGATTCTTAGGGTAAGGAGCACGGGTAGAGACGCGATCAGTGCCGAGGTATTGAGCGACATACTCGTTTCGATACAAGAGAGCTCCGCAAATAAGGACGGAATAAAAATCATAGTTCGCTATCATCCAATTCTCCAATGGAATTTTAGTATTGCTGCTAAAACCCACAAAAAGAACAATTTTATTCAAGAAAAAAATAATAATGATGTATAAAATTTTGAATAATGTAGTTCTGGTAACATTATAATTTAAAATAATTAAACTCTAATTCTAAAAAAATAGGTATAGTAAAGTTCTAAAAAGATAACTCTGAGTTAACCATTATGTCAGCTAGTAGGCGTTACACCAAGCTTGTTAGGCCACCTAGCATCAATAACAAGAATTAACGTAACCCAGATTACAGACGTCGATTTATAACGTAACCAGTTAGTCTAGAAGGATCAAGATTTATGACCTGAGATCTTCCGTCTTTACATAAACGTCTTCGCTTGACAGCCGAGACGAACACGTTCTTAGAACATAAACAATAGTTCAAGAAATGTGTCTTTTAATTGGCTACAGATTCTTTGGAACTGAGTTTGAATAAAACTTATTAGTTTATCGTGCCTTTGACATTGATCTTCGTAATTAGTTCATAATATAAAATTATATTCACAAATGTAGATTGTAAAATTAATGCAAAGGTATTACTGGTTGTATATTGAAGGATATCCTTATTGTTTAATACGAAAGCAGTAAGGAATAAATAGATTCAATAATTATTTATATTAAAATGTCGCAATATTTTACCTCTACTGACCGTCAATGGATTTCTTTAATTAGTGAAGAAAACGAAAACAATGACTTATAGTTATTAAGAGATGAATTGTGGTGAAACATAACTCACGAACCATTAAAAATAATTAATAATAATTAATAATAATCAAATTAATAATTAATAATAATCACGAACCATTAATAATAAATCCGTCGGGAGAAAATAATAATGTAAAAAACCGCGATAAAATCCGTTTAAATAGTTTTTAGTTTTTATTTCAATGTCTAACATTCGCGTAAACATAAGAAATCATTATCACGAACCATTACTTAATCAGAAAAAAATAAAATTACTGACTACACTAAACGCAAAAAAACTTTACGATCTTTTCTCATAATTCATTTTAAAGTAATCTTAATTCATATTATCGTTTTCTAAAAACATTTTCGACCCAAACATGAAGCTAGAATTTTCGGAGAACAATAACAAGATAACATCAAAAAATTGTATAGTAACTACTTTAGATAGCAATGTATAGAGTGGCGCCAAATGACGCACGGTTTGCAAGACGTCAGTCGACCCGCATTATGACGATATTACAAATGTCTTTTATATTTAAAGAATTTTTACGCTTATCGGTAGACATTAAGAGGCTTTTAATCGCCTTAATATTTTAAATGCATACAGACATGTTTTTATAAAATACTTTTAGACTCGAGAACAACTTATTGTAAAATCATTGTCGCCTAATTTGGTAGATGCTCAACCAATCAATTTACAATACGAAGCATACATACCAATCTCGAGCCACTCACTCTTATTCAGTCATACGTATCTTATCAAGAATTTAGCGCAGGCTAATATCAAAGTATTGCCATTAAACGACACGATTCATTGCATCGTCTCCCCTCATTTGAATGTGATGGGTGGTGTCCATCTGCCACCACTAATTGAACTGCTCCTATTACACAAACGTGGTGCCGGGCACGTAACCACTGTTGCCACTTCATATTGTTATAGATTTTTGCTCACTCTCGCTGTGTTCAAGGAAATATAGCGTTTATTAATGTAGCAGAAGATTGAGAGTTACAGCTGCATAAATCAATTGTGCAGTTATGCGCGAGTTTAATTTCATTCGTTCATATTTCAGTCTTCAATTGAACGAATGCTCCAGAATGTATAAATTGTGGAATAAATATTTCAGTCGCATGATAAGTCTTCGTTTCAAAAAAGGCCATTTCGATTCGACCGTTTAAATTTGGAATGCATTATTAACTAAAAATATGACAAGGAGCACTCCATTTCCATTCATTAATCATTTTTCTAACTTCGTTTTATAACAAACTAATAAAGCCACAATATAAAAACTTTAAAAAAAATTACGTTCTTCCGAAAAACAAAAGCATGATGAGTTAAATAATAGAGTTTTTTGAAATACTGTGAATTATAAAACAAGTACGCAGCGACTGCTCTAAATGTAGAGATGGCATCATCTGGAGACGAAATCAATCAAATTTATCGTAAAACTCACTTGGATATCAATGATTATATTATATATCAATATATTTATGAGAACAAAACCAATATTTTTATTCCGTAATAAATATTATTAAAAAGAAAACTTACATAAATAGCGTACATAGTAAATATTAAAATATTATATCCGAAAATCAAAACCAGGTTTTTCCATCAACTGACCTGTCAAAAATCTAATTACATACTTATTCGCCTATTACAAGTTTATGGCTTCTCTCTGAACATTGAACCTGAAACATCTCGTCTCTCAGACACGCCCATCGTAGGTCAGAAGTAATCATAGGTAATCAAAACAATTGTAATCAAAATATAATCGATAAGTTAGTCTAGCTTCCGAAACAAATGATGCCGTAATTACAAATTGTATAGTAACAAATGAATCCCCACCTTTATCTATTGATAAGTATTTGACACCATTTGCGAATTACAAGGGGGATTACGTAGATTACTTTGATAATATTACAATTGTAATTTTGTAGGACTAGGAACTTGTAAACGAGTTGGAAATATATAGAATATATTTTTTTCAATTTTCTTTATAGCTAAGATCTATATTCTTGTTTGTTAATGTTGAAATTAACTGTATCGAGACTGGGTATTATTATTCATAATTAAAATATCTTTATTTATTCATTTGTATCCACATTGTCGTACAAAATTACATTATCTTTTAAACACAATATTATTTTTATTTAAGGCAGTTTTAAATTCAAACCATAACTTCCTCCAGCCTTTTAAATTCAACATTCACTAAGCGTCCACAATTTCCTTAGCATTACTCTTTATGGGTGAAATAAATCACTCAGATCAAGAAAGCCTGCCAGCCTTCCTCATGAAAAAGGTACAATTTTCCACAAAATAAGGAAAAATCAGATCACACGGAAACCAACTTACAGCATTTTATTATGCGTAGGTATCAAATGTGCAATTCATATATCCCCATCGATCTTGATACTTGTATCACTGACGCACTTTATCTTATATACTTATGCCAGTATCTTCGAGAAATTTCTATAAGAGAATGCTTAAGCGTTATCCACTGGAGAAGATTTGATCCGCAATGATCTTTCAATATATGGGTGTGTTACGCGGCAATGCGCGTAGGGCCGGCGCAGCACAGCGCAGAGAATTTTTCACTGTTAAACTATTATCGACATTGTCTTCATGGAATTAATATTCAAAATCAATTAAAACAAGAATAAATTGCATTATATCGATGCGTCAATTGATTTTGAATATTATTTCAATGAAACAATGTCGATAATAGTTTGACATAAAAAAATGATCTGCGCTGCACTCCGCCATATATGCCCGTAGATACTAAAATACACTTGTACGATAGACATGAAGATCAAGTATTGTCTGTCAAACAATCAATCAAAGCAATTGCACTTTAGATGCAAAGAATATCTGACCTATAGTGCTTTAGAGATTGCTTTCTGTAGAGTAGCGAGGAAGGGTGAAGTTTTCCAAAAAAAAACAGAAACAACATGTAAGTACTAATATACATGAATGCGGTCTACAAATTGTTTTAATGATAATTAGATTCTACATAAATTAGGTAAGGGAAGCCGGCAGGAATCCCGTAGAATATTTATTTATTTAAGGACCTCCAACGAAGGATACACGGCATATAATAAATACAATGTCGTAGCATTTGTACAATTAAACGTGCCTCTTCAAATATAGGAGACCACAGCATGCAAATATATTAGTACAGCGGCGAAAATAATAATATTTGTTATTAATTATTATTTAGATATATATTAATAACAATATTCAATGTTTTCTGATATTACAATACATGCGATGCAATCGGCACGACGATGCTTCATGTTTAGGGCAACGTTGCCAAACACGTGAGTTATTTGTTTAACAGTTTGCAAAAGATAAAGAATATAATGATTTGAAGAGTCACCTGATAAGTGAAAATTTTATTTTCATTAGTCGAGTTAATAGTTTAAAGCCGAAAATCGAGATAAGGGTCTTTGTATGTAAATGGACTGCTTCATTCTACGTTTGCATTTAAAAATCGAATCTTGCATAATAAATATTATATTAAAATAAAATTAAATGAAATTAATTTATTAATCCCATAGACAATTTTAGAGATCTTATAAAAACAAGCACATAATAAAAAAAAAACTATTATAATTTTACTTTATTTCTATTTTAAAATTTTAAATTAAAAATAAAACGCATTCGGATGTGGGCGTTTATTTATTTCACGTACATAACAAATGCATTTGTTGAAAGTGTAAACAATATTCCATTAGATGTTGCAGATAATTTGTTTTTACAATTTGAAAACTTACAATTTTACTTTCCCAAAATAAATATGTACTCAAATTACCCATAATATTTATAATCTCTGTTACAAATTTGTCATTTAAGATATCAAACATAACATACGTTTTATCGGGAAATATAATAATAACATTTTAGTATTAGTCAAAGCAATTAAGATTTTGTGAGTTTCTTAGCTATATTTCCATAAAAACTAATACCTTCAATTGACCAATTAAGTTTATCTAAAAAGAGACAAAAAAAACGTTTTCGTTTTTTCATAAAAATACAGCAAAGAGCTTTAACCCACTAGTTTTATGTATAAATTAAGAGTTAAAAATTTCTTTTCATGTATTAACCACGCTCGAAAAGGGCAGGCCCCATTTATCGTTGATAAGCGGAAAGACATCGACCTTCGATATGTGCCCAGACCGTCTCGGGGATTACCGATCGATAACTTTATTAGGTAACCGTTATTTTGCGATAATAATTCGGTTAAAAACCGTCAAACGTATGCTATTGAACCATTATTAGTTAAAAAAAAAAACAATTTATTTGTGTCAAGCCAGTGCGTGTTGCGGTCTAAACAATATTGTAGTCAGAGTAAATTGTAATTACCGGACATTGAGATGTAGCCTCTAAGATAATTATTAACATAGTGTAGTATCATCACCATATTGACTAATTATTAGTGCTCTTTTTTAGTATTTTCCAACTCATCAAGTTGTATTTAACTTATCCCCACTATTCTTTAAAAAAATATATCGTCATTTATTAAACACTATATTGTAAAGGAAAACATAATATAAACATAAAGAAAATATTAAAAAACTCTCTCAGTAGAAGAGAAGACCTAGAAGTGGGACATAAAGTGATATTATTATTATTAAACAGTAAATAACCAATCAATAACTACAAGAGAAAACAAATAAGACATAAAATTCACTACACCTGCATCCAAAAATACATAAACCAATCTATTGAATAATCAAATATTTAAGTAAATGTAGTGCATGTGTAATGAATATAACATTATCCGCAAATATTATGATAGCTCCACTAATATTGGTTTTGTCAATAGATTTTTAAATTTTTTGCTTTTCATCAATTGACGTAAAGGAATTTTAAGGCGGATAAAGGAAGCCTAAAGAAAGAGGATATTTTTGAGTCAGTTTTTGTAGAGACAACTAAGCTTGTGTAATCAATAGTTTTATATTATGCGTATTACTTTTACATAGATATTGTCATCCATGTCAACTATTTTCAGTAATGTAATCTATTGACACAATCAGCATCGATCGAACATTTTAATCTCACATCTGACATGTTTTTGTGCGTGCAGAATATGCGTAGCTGTATAACCGACTTCAAAAAGGAGGTGTTCGTTAATTAGAAAAGTGTATTTAATGTTATCATTATAATATCACACACGTATTTTTGATAAACTTTAAATATTAAGTATCCGTCACGTAAAAGGATTATACCGATTTTAGCTAATCTGTATTTTTTCCACATTTAAATACTGTTTTGCCAAAAATACAACGATAAAACGGTTATTAAAAAGGTAAAACAAAAATAAATCTACTAAAGCCGCAAAATAAAAATAATTTTATTTTGAAATAAAACTATTTTGCGGATTTTATACTATAATTTGTCCCGACGTTTCGAAGACTATGCAACCTTTGTAGTCACGGAGCGAACTTAATAATACATCAACAAAAAATTTTATTAGTAAAATATTAAAAATATAAAAAAAAACGAATAGTGATGCATTTTTATGCAAGTAATAAATCGTATCATGTGTGACATTATATCGATAATAAAAGTCATAGACAATGATTAAGTTTTTATAACTGATTATAAACAGGCCATAGATATAGACCATGTGCGAGACAACGTGACCGATTCATATTTATTATTATCAAAATTCAAGTGCAGTTCAAAACGATTAGGACTATCGATACTACAGTAGCAATAATAAGGAAAAATTGTTTCTATTTGGAGTAACAAAATTAGGATTTGAACAAATGGATCAAGATATTTGGAATTTAATGATTTCTTATGTTTGCGTGAATGTTAGACATTGATACAAAACTATTTTTCGGATTTTATCGCCGCTTTTTATATTATAATTTTTCCCGACGTTTCCAAATCATGGTCACGAAGGGACCCATCAACTCTCAAACCGCAATAAAATCCGAAATATAGCTTTATTTCAATTTGGAAATTAGTTCAAAATTAACAACGACTAATGAGGTTTCTGTAAAAAGTACATATGAAATGTTTGAAATGAAAACGCAAAGGAGTTACTAAATAACTAGATGCTGCAAGTTTCACTATCTTTTATAACTTATTCAAATGCTGTACAAAATGAACGAATGGCGCCAAACCTTGAGATCATTTACGGTAGATCAAACGAGGTCAGTTTGCTAGTAAGTATCTCAATCAATCGACTGATAACAGCACTTAATGAAATATCACTAGACGATGACTCAAGGATAGGCTAAAATCTATATCTATCTATATTGTAAACCAAAGTCCCCTTTTCTATCTGTATGTTATCGATTTTCTCAAAATCTACTGAACGGATTTTTATGAAATTTGGTATGGAGATAGTTTAAGACCCTGGGAAGGTTATAGGCTTAGGTTATAGGATATTTCTATCCCGGGAACATATATAACGGGACTTTTATACCAGAAAACTCCTTCACGCGAGCTAAGCCGCGAGCAAAAGCTAGTATAAAATAATTATCAAATGCAGAATCATTATCGGACCACAGCGTTCGCGTTTTGCGTGACTTTGACATGATTACCTTCGACTAGCACTGTAAAACTATAAAGTATGAGGTCATAAGTTCAATTCCAAGGTCGGGGATTATGATTGTTTGCAACATTTGTCCTTGGATCAGTGCCCAGTATAGGTATGTCGTGTGGAATAAATATTTAAGAAATATGCTTTAAATTGCTAACGTTCTTGAGTATAAACGTTTGGTTTTATGTTAAAGGTAAAAAGTTTAGGAATAAACCCTGTTTTAAAAACTACCAATGTTCTAGAAATCGAACTCAAAATCTCCCAAAAGATTCCCATAAGCGTTACCACTAAACCGAGGTCAACAGCTCAGTAACCTTAATATCGAATGTAGACATCGACATAAAACTGATAATCGCATCCCCCTCCCCCCCCCCCTCTGTGACCATAAAGACTACTCCTCGAAACGTCCAAAACAAAATAAAACCTAAAAAACATACAAAAAAAAACATTCACGTCGAATTGATAACCTCCTCCTTTTTTTGAAGTCGGTTAAAAAACAGCGAGAAAAGCCGAAATCTAATTTTATTTCGACAAGCTCAGTAATCTTGGTCGCTATGTCATCTATGTGTAGCTTCTGACACTAACTCATGAGGCATTAAGCTCTATTAACAGGCATTTATAAATAGTATAGTATAGTAACCGCTGGCATGTCGCGCGACGTCAGTACATTGTACTCTGCATCTGCTGGGTTTAGGGTTGGCACAGCGCAGTTTAAAAAGTATTCGTCTCTCGGAAGCGGCTTGGCTGGATTAAATCTCGTCGAACTATTCCGGCGACTAAAAAAAAGAAACGTCAAAATAATGTTTAATGCGAATTATTTAAAATTAGCTACACAACAATAGTTTTTTGTTTAAAAATATTAACTTACTTTATAATAAATATACAGTACATTATTATTTTAAAAAATTCTGTCTAAATCTCATCATTTTAATTCTGCAAAAAATATATCTGCGAGGCAACCCTAAATGTCCGTTACATGCTACAATTTAAATGAGGTCGAAGCGATTTCTAGATTATTTCGCACCGGACATTATTATTTCTGGAACAAACACTTTCTATAAAAATAAACATTTATTTTAACCAATTTCACTTCAAAGCCCGTCTTATTATTTTAAAAAATACGTTCTTATTATTTCGCCGATCGAACACAAGATCTCAGTCTAAGAATTAATAATGGAATTCTCGCGTTCTCTTTTTGAAAAAAGTAATTAATTATGTGTATTTAATTAATCGACTTGTATTTTTAATTAAATTTATATCTCGCCGTAATCCGTCATGGTAAGTGCGTTGGATCAAAATGATCAATTAAAAAGCCGCAAAGTACACACTATATAAAATTAATTAATTTGTAACTGATTCTTGAATATAAAAACAACACAAACAAGAAACGATCGTTGTCTGAGTAAGATTGTTCAATTGTCCTATAATAAGTCGGATTATAATTATTTGATGGATCTTTCGTGAAGATTGTAAATCTGGTTCATTTTTAATCCATTTGTATAACGGTTTTATTGGTAACTAGGAAGTAGGAATAGGAAGATTCATTTCTGGTATTAGTTTGAAACTTTCCGCGTTCTTTGTGAATCGTGAATCATTTAGGATACCGATAAATGTGTTAAGTGTTATCACGCGTTTGCTATCAGTGATGCCATGATAGTAAAATATGTTACTATGTAAAATAAGTTTTCTACTTCCTTGTTTCAACGTTTTCTGTGTCTTTTACAATAGTCTTGAAATTAACACGCACACACACGACACCACGCATTTATCCCCGAAGGGGTATGCAGAGGCGCAACCAGGGCACCCACTTTTCGCCAAATGTGTTCCGTCCCATGTTGTGATAGGAGGCGAGACTATCTCCATATCGGGCACAAATTCCAGACGCCGGGCTGATACTGAACAGAAAAACCCGAAAATCACTTTGCTCGACCCGGAATTCCAACCCAGGACCTCAGAGCGATGCCGTACAACGTACAACTACGCCACCGATGCAGTCTTGTAATTAAACGGCATATAAATTTAAAACACTTTTTTTACGATATATTTAGTCCTTATTTTTAAGTCTCTAAAGATCTTATAAACTAAACCAAAAGATTTTCAACTTTCTCTTGGAATATTACCCTGATCAAACTTGATCATTAAATTGAAACAATGTAACCTTGTCACCTTTTAATCCTCTGTAAATACTAGAACTAAATAAAACCCTTTAATTAATCCTCTATTCTGTAAATACTAGAACCAAATAAAACTCAATTTCATTAAATCGAATAAATATAGAATGAAAACCCGTAAAGATCATTACTACGAGTACTTATCGACAGCCTGTTATTACGGCGGCTTGGTGACCGGTTGAGGAGAGTTATTTAAAGTCGAGTAAAAGGAAATGTTCATTGCTCATTGCGAATTTTTGTAGGCACTTTATGGGACATTAATTAACGACCAATGGCTTTAAAACATGTAAAAAAATACTTAGATGCATCATTAAAACAAAATTCCAAAGTTGTTATTCAATATTGTAATTTTTTCAAGTGGTAATTTTATCAGGTATTTTTAAAGGACTTCAAATTACAGTTTAAAAGGATTGTTAAAGACTGTTGTAACCGAAAACCATTACATTATTTGTTATCTATGGGAAGTGTTATCTATGAACGCAATGACAATGAACCGATCACAAACACGCTTTATCTTTTAGACGCCATGTTTTACTATTTTTGCTTCCATAATTGTAACCAGTAAAAAAAAGCAAGTTTATCTATGCTATAAAAGTGTCTATACCTTAAAAACCTAATAATTATCCCATTACCTAGCTATGTGAGCAAAAAGTGCCGACAACCGCCTATTACTCGTCGCGACGGCATTAAAATAGCGATAAATCGCTCAGTCGAATCACATTACTAACAGTTATACAAGGCAGCGATTTTCTCGCATCCCATATCAACAGAACTAGTTATTTGATCTTTAATCAGTTTGGTTTGCGGTCTAGGTTGCAGCGGGAAGCGGTCTGCTGCATTTAGTTTAAAACAATTTTATCAATGTTCGCAATAATTTTAAGCGGTATTTCCCTCAAAATTCTTATTTCGCTTACCCTATCTTATTCCCATATGAGGTTCGTAAATTGCAATAATTGCCTCAATTTTTATTGCCTACCTAACTTACCATACTAATACATAATACCATTTGCCTTAGTCTTAAGTCGGTTTATTGGTAAATATAGAATCTTATCCAATTCATGTTACTTTTTATATGTTTGTGGAACTGTCTTGCGGTTGAAAGAATACCCCAGCTGCCAAGTCAGTCAAACGTGAAGTAGTCACTTCACTTCACACCAATATCCTGTCAAATGACTAACAAATCAGGTCATTGCATTTGTCAGATAACGTTAAAAGAGAATTTTGTTTTCATTTTCACGTGGCCAAAGACTTTTAAAACTAGACATTGGCAGAATTGTCATTAAAATGAGGCAGTAAATCACAACAAATTGGAATAGGAAAGAGAATGTTTGAAAAAAATAGACGAGCAACTCTGAAGATAAAAATCTTATTAAATTATTAATTCCTTCAACAAAATGATCAATTTATAAATTCAAATGATTATACTTTACAATAATGTACAATTCAAGTTAACAAATGATAGTAAACAGCAATTACTTACTGACAAATCGTCGTCAGCGCAGCCGCACCCGAAAACCGTACGCGGCAAGTTAAATATTAAACGATCGACGATAACACGCAACTGCTGGCCTACATTATTTTATTCGGATTTATAAAAATTACATTCATTACTTCGAAATATTTCGCACTCGATGGTAAGCGAGATATCGAATTCTGGTTATAATTATTTATATGAGAAAAATTATGTACAATTTATTTTTACAACCAAATAATGTCGGCTGTCGGCGGTACTTGTTTTTTTTAAACAGGCACAGTCTTTGTATCCACTATTCATAAAAAAAAACTGAAAATATGATGTGGGATCTGTCATCCAAAAATAAAAATTACGAGTAATCGAAAATACTTGAATTAAATGTAGATTTGGAGTCATAACACAATGCTTTGCCGGTATTTCTATGAAAGACAATTAATCATTTGCATCAAGATTAGACGTCACGTGATCCTAATGAATATATTAACATAGATCATTCGTCATGCCCACAAATAACTGATAATGTGTGCCAAAATAATGACAAAAATATAAAAAAAAGTTTATTTTTAGTAACGATACTTTCTTAGTCACATGACTTGTTTACTAGAGATGTATAACGATAAACAGTCCCATGTTTTATATCATTCACACATCATTAGGTAAATACCTTTATCGATACCCTGAAAGCTGAAAACATGTTTGTGTAATACGTAGCTCCTTTTCTGACGAAAACAATAATATCTATCCTACCTTATTGTTATTTAAAAAGAATATGCCAAGTCTAAATTCATTAGCGGTTTATGATTTTTTGTTTGTTTTCAAAAGCCAAGGGAAGATCGCCATAAATTTAATATACAGAATTAAATGATTAGTAATTTATTCAATTTAAGTTTATAATTTGAATTTGAGACTTTACTGGCAATCTCTGGTTTGGCTGTAAAGAATTATCACAAATAAATGCCGCCCACATTGTCTTAAGCACTCCTTACATAATAATTATCTTATCAAAACCCATTCAATGTTATTAATAAATAATATAGAAACTACGAAATTTAATCAAATCTTCGGTCAATGACATGATGCAATAAATCGTAATTGTCCAATTTGATCAAATATTTGGCGGTATTTTTGCATGAATTTGGACAAACATTGGTCAATACCCGTGGCGTGCGTGCGCTTTTTATCTGATGCAATACGAGTGACCGATAAAAAAACACATTCATTTAATGCATATGACAGATTTGGCGCTCTTTGTGACGTCACAACTGGTTTTATTTCCACTTTAGATTCGAAGAACTAGATACCATTGACAGCAATGCGCGCTATCTTTCATTTGAATTTGGAATATAGTATAATTTAAAAAAAGAATGCTAATCAATTTTAGACAGAATCACACATTAAAAGCTTTTTAAAAAAATATCAGGCCAAGGACAATGCTAACGGCTTTATAACATTTTACTTTTGCCCAACTATAAAATAACTAGCTACTTGTTGATGTAACAGAAAATACGTAGGTTTCCACGTGCATAATAAAAATCTTAATTGATTTGGCACACGATTTCTGTATAAAAGTGTTATATTTTCCGATAACACAATCAATATATTGAACTAAGAAATACATACATCAGTTCGTGTAAAATAACCAAAAATATTTATTTTGTTACTTGAAAATATTTTATAATTATTTGCTTACGTATACGTAATTATTGGCAGAATATTTACGCATACGAAAACTCAGTGGTAATAAATTATCGCCCTTGACGACAGATCCTAGGGCTAACGTCGGTTCCGACAATTGAAGTTACTCGTAATTTTAGTCCAATAGGAATTCGAGGATAGGTTAAAACACTTGATTAATTTTTGCATCTATGCAAAGATAAATAAAAGGTGATAGTAAATAAACCACGTGCCATGAACGAAATCGATTTGACACGAGCGTGTCGCATGCAAAAGAAATTGAACAAACTTTCTCTTAGCAATTGTTTGTTATCGCGTAATGATAACAGTCGGTGACATAAAATCTACATCACACAAGGTCAACAATCAACTTGCACTGTCGCATGGTTACGCACGCACTGAACCGACTTGAACCGGCTCTTAAATTAGTGTTTTCCTTTCCAAAACATTTTGATACATTTTTAAAACAATTACTGAGATGTGGCACTATAGTTCTTATTACCTTTGCTAAGTTCATCAAAGAAGTCGGTATAGTTCATGGTCCTTTTGATAAAAATATGTATTTAGGCGGGAAAGGATAAAACATTTATCAAGATCCATTTATAAAAATATTCATGAATTAGTCACGTTGTATTTCCGAGATAATACTTTATAAATAAGTTGATATGACATGAATCATGCGCTATAATTAGTTGCGAATGTATTTTTAGAACATCGATGATAAACGTCATTTAAAAACAACGAGTAAGATATTCATATTGACAAGATATTTTCGCCGTATGCAAGCGAAAGAATAGAAATCAATCAACGCGTGCAGGCATAATCCACACTGTTTTCCGCAAGAGACAATGTAGGAGTATACTTTCATTTTCATACATTCTTGTCTATCTGTGACACAAACGTACAAACTCGATTCTTTACATTCGCTCCGTTCTTTTTTTAAATAATATATTCGTTAAAAAAGAAACCTTTCCATGCATTTCTTTCTTAAGGCGATACCTCAACGTCCATTTTCATACATTTTTTTTCACTTTGCCTTTAAAATTTAATATGACGAAATTTTAAAGGCCGAAATATCCATGATTATTAATTATTTTTACGTTTTTCTTTCAACTGCGAGAACTAATCACTAACTAGACGTGAATTTAAATTCTTTACTTGCGAATACTTGTTTAGTTACCCAGATTAAAGGTGAAACAAAATGTATGAAAATGGACCTTGAGGTATCGCCTTAAGTAACTTTTAGTAAAAATAACGTTTGTTTATGTGAAAAGAACCGCCTCGGACAAAATAAATAGTTCTCAGTTCTTTCATTAAGACTTACACAAATAAATATGTTTTGTATATCTGTCTTGGTGACAAATATAATTATCTCTGCAATGAAATTGTCATTGTCCTGAATATGAAACATTTCACAGTGAATAAGTATGTATATATTGATATACTATCTGCCACTTCAAAGCGGTGTTTCATACTTCATTGCCATGTCATAAACTTAATTTTCCTGTCTACAAATATTTGAAGTTTCGAGATAACTAAACAAACAATTGTGTATTCTCTTTGATAATTTAGAATCCATGCGAATTTTAACTCATACAATACATTCAATTTACCGGAGAGATCATTATTATAAAATATTGTAAGCAAATAAAAAACCTTCAACCTGATGCAATCCAGATTCTAATGATAAAAAAATATCTGTGTAGAGACTTGAGGGCTTATTAGAAACTTTTTACGCACTCTTCTACTGCGCATGAGTTACGGACAGGGATAGGCAAAAATTTATAAATAATTTCTGTAAAAATTTGTTCTAAATCTTTGTGAAAAATTTAAATTACCAAAGTATTTAATGAAAATTAAAATTATATGTACTTTAGGAGGAAACATATTATGTCATCGACAATTTTATTGGCATTTTGATTATGATCTTAATAAAGAATATCCACATTACAGATAACATGTAGAAATAAGTATGATGTTTAATTTTTACATAATATATAATAAAATTCGATTAGATATCTTCTAAAAATGTGGTTACGCGCCGTTTTGCTCGGGCACCGCCTTAATGTGACGTCAAAAAAAGTATTTTCGGATTGGCGACAGTTGTTACTTCGACTCTGTTTACGCTCGATATACTTTAAATGTTTGCTATTTACGAAATAAAATAATTTATATAACAGCTGTCAAAATATGACTTCCACCTCCCACGCTCCATAACTCGAAAATATCGCCATTTTTAAATTTGTACACTGTAAATCAGTTGGTACCACATATTACTTCTGAGCTCAAAAGGCGCTCTTGAATCTAGTATCAAAGAGGTCTATGTATCGTAGCTAGAGTTTTAATATAAAAGTACTAGGGAGGCATAAATACGCAGCACTCACAAACTTGTTATAACATTATTTCTACATTTAGAAGCCATTAAAATGACAGATATCCGTCAGTTGGTAACCATCGTAGTTAAGTGCATGGGAATGTGTCAACAATAATTATTCTAACGTTAACTTAAATAAGGACATCAAAGTAGAAAACTAACTTGATTTAAATCTTTATTAAAATATTCGTTACAAAATCTTAATTGTAATGAGCTCATAGAAGTATAGCGTCATGTTTAGTAAAATATGACATTTGAAAATTTATTTCGTAAACCTAATATTTCTTGCTGGGACTACGATTAATGTCATCGTCTATGATATAATCGTATTAAATAAGGCCTAAAAATATTGCGTTACATCAAAATTATCAAACCTTAAATATCCATTTGGAGACGATTGTCAAATTATCGTAATAAATCATAACTACACATACAATTTATTTTTTATTTTATATAATTTCAATTCAATATGAAAACTGTGTCTTGAATAATGCGATAATTGCCGTTTGACTCTGACCACACCATTACGGCTGAAACAACTTTTAATACGAGGATTATATGGACTTGACTGGAGTTATGACTGGCGCCTGTCGCGAATTAGCAACTGACCGCAGCAATCTATATTAATAACTTAGTAATTTAGTTTGTTTGTGACATCTACATTGGGACTTTAATGCGTTTTGCTGGGTAGTTTTATGTATGAACATATTAAATGCAAAAAGGAACAAGTTATCTTTTGCGATTTGCTAATATTTCGTGTTTAAGTACTGTAGCACTAGGAGCCCACATTCTATACGACTTGTACCTTAGTATGCTGGCCCTGTATTAAATACTGTCCCACTGCTGGGCACGGGCCTCCTCTACTATCAAGAGGTATTAATTAGGCCTTAGCCCACCACACTGGCTTAGTGCGGATTAGTAGACTTCACACACCCTCAAAATACGTATAAAGAATTTATTAGGTATGCATGCAGGTTTCCTCACGATATTTTCCTTCACCGTTAAAGCAAGCGATAATGCATAGAATAGTCACATAATTTTAGAAAAGTAATTTCTTTTTTTTACATCATTATGGGGTAAAAATTGTGTACCAGATAAAAGTAATTAGATATTTGTTAAAACATACAAACTCCTCCATAGTTCTAAGAAAATATATTACATTTCTTAAGAATGTGGGCAGCGTCGCAATAAAGATTAGTGTTTATGGGAATTAGTATTAAAAATCGATATTATAGTCGATAAACTTTATTCTGCTATTAAAACCTTGTGGTTAACAGCATTACAACGTTAATAGACACTTTGGCATAAAGGTCGGGATGAGTTTTATATCTGAAAACAATAGGAGACCATAAAACAATAATAGCGTATAACTAAAATATTTCCAACACATTAAATGAAGCCACACATCAAAATAAAATAATTAATATATAGACAATTAGTTTGTTCATTCAAAACAAAAAAAAAATCTGAGTAAACACCGAACTTTAGGGTTCAAAATACATTTCTTAACCCATCTGATGACGCAGTATTAATCATAACCTCTTAAACCCAGTTAACAAATACGATGTCATATTTCGAGAATTTCGAATCGTAACCACATGACCGCTTTCCCTATATTCATATCCATCATATACATCGGCAGAGAAAGCCTGATTATAATAAAATCCCTATAACTCACAAAATAACATTTCATAATGTAATCCTACAGTTTATAGCTATCAATAAACGTGGAATGCACGTTATTTTTCTTTATTACCAGTGTAGCACTCAGCTGTCATGTATGTGGGTCGTGGGCCCTATTCTAATAGAGCAGGTTTTAAGGCGCTGATAAATAGCGCCGATTTAACAATGTTTGCTAAAAGCGCACACGTTTCAATGTGATGTATATAATCTTATAGCCTCTTAGTTTTATTTATGTTACAGTGTGATTAACTGGCATTATTAACATTGAATGATAGTGTAATGAAAGCTGTCATAGCTCAGTTATACAAAATTCTGGTATGTGAGAAGCGCTTATATAAAGCCACCTGTCTCATCACTCAATGTTATAAAAGTATAAAGCGACATGTAACCCTGTATATCTTGCCTGTACTGTAATGGCTCCATTGTTATTATCACCTGACAGTAAAGCGATTTAACATCATGCTATTGCCTCATATTTCATGCACAGGTATTGTTGGAAACAGTCGACAATAAATTCTGGTTTATTACATTTATACATTGTTACTATGCTAGTGGTTCAAGGAGATAAATATAAAGCTGGCTTTTTACATCGTCCTTATGTCACTTAAGATGACTATATTTTTGAGAGAATTATTAGACTCAATTATTTAAAACCTTTAAGTCTTAAGCCTTTATTAATTAAGCCGCATTGTATATCATATTCACGCTATACACTTAAAGTAGACATTATAATTATATTTTCAGCGTATAATTTGGAAAAATTGTTTTTATACTGATTAATCGAGAGCGTGTTTTTTTTCTGACTAAATTAGTTACCTTAATGTTTTGCATCGAAACCCATTAAAATATAAACAAGTGATTTTATAAGTCAAAGACACAACCTTATTGTTTATGAATGGATAACATAAAAACTATCGGGCGATGACTTCTGAAGGAGTGCGGCGGACGCGCGTGCAGTATCGAAACTATTTGTTTTTGTGTCCCAGCATCCTACACCGTCCGGTCCTGGCAACTTTTTTATCGCGCACCTTCCGGTGGCGCGTCCGCCCGAATTGTTCCATGTTTAAATTTGATTCAATCCAGGAATGTAATAAGAGTTTGTTGTGGGACATCAAACCTCCCTCTCAATTTCGACGGCCATTTTTTACAAATATTTATACATTTTTTATAATACTATGAACGCCAATATTTTTGATACATTTAACAAATAATATCCAATGCAATACATGCTTGCATTAATAGCACATCATTATCTCTATCATAAAAAAAATAGAAAAATAAACTTCAATAAAATTAAAACTACATTACCATTTTAACCGAAACAAATGCAGCTTCGTGCAGTTCGTATATTTTTCGTCCGCATTACCGATTGTGTAAAAAACAGTTTTGTTCGACGCATTATTCATTGCTTTGTTCGCAATTTGTTTTGTTTTTACCTTCACAAACGGCTATAGCCCACACGCACTTTATATATTGTTCCGAATGTCCGATATAAGGCATTAATAATACATTAAATTTTTCGGCACTTTATTTTCGATTTAAAACAGAAAGCAGGTAAAAAGCAAATAGGTCCCGTATAGAGATTGATAGAGGTTGTACGCTCTTGCATTAACATCCAACACTGTATCTTTATTCCTTTGCTTATTATAAAATTTCGTCAGCGCAAATTATTATACCAAACCAAATATATAGTTATAAAAATCTTAAAAGATTCTAATATAAATTATGTTAATATAACTATTCATATACTCTTTATGTATACGAAATGTATAATAAATAAATAAACTAGTTAAATAATATTTCTTCACACAGTATTTGAAAGTACTTATTACCCATGTTAGATGTCAGTCTTCAAATGAAAAGCAATGTGGGCGGCAATCCGAATACCCGTGTATCGATAAATGAAAAAAAAGCCACGAAATGTCAACTATAAACAGCACTTTCAAACCGGATTTCTTTTCATTCAAGCGAATTCATCGTAAACAATTAGCATATTTTTTCATAAGAGGACATATATCGGAATCCATGTCGACCTCACTAGACCAGGTTTCATCGCATTTACCAAGTATATTTACAAAACTAAAAGATAAGACAAGGAAACTCGCTTGTTTTAGACAACAGGCATCATAGCTCCTAAAACAGTAGTAATTCCACACAGAACTTTTAATTATAATTTACTACAACGCACCTGGATTTAATTCATTATGATAAGTAAGTTACGATTCATAATGGCCAGTAATTATAGTGACTACATTGTACTAAAAATCACAATACGGTAGTGCTTGCTCACAACTATTAAACGGTAAAATAGCAATACTGTCATATCTACCCAGACGGACTCTCCCACTTGAGAGATCTAGCAGCCAATAAATAAATACTAATACAAGCAACCGCAACTGGACTAGAAAAATAAGACAGTAATGCGCAATACTTGGAGACTTCGGAAGTAAAGAGTAAAGAAATTATTATTTATTAAACTTATAGCGTAACATCCGTTAAGCAGTTTTTCAATGTCATAGTCGTAAACATAAAAAATCATTATGCCAACATGCTCATATTTTTTACTTTGACGTATTTCGCTGATCCTGCTGTGATGTTTACGATAACATTTTTATTTAAATTGCATGATATTTAAGTCATTTATTTTTGAGATTTACGTTATTTACCGTAACCACAATAATGAAAAATTTAAATTCATCCTTCAAGGGTACACAGCAAAATACTTAAATTAAATTATGCTACCATATTAGCACTGTCAATAAATTCTAAGTTTCAGAACACGGTCTAGACTAGTAATTGTTTCTTACACCTATTTCTATTGAAAATAAAAGTATTTAACGGATTTTTTCGTGGTTTTTATAGTATTATTTTCTCCCGACGTTTCAAAGACTGCAGCCTTCATGGTCACGGTGGGGACTGAGGTGCCGTTCATCCGTAAAGTCAAAGTTACAATATCTACCTACATTTTAAAATAATAATATAAAAACCGCGAAAACATCCGTTAAATACTTTTATTTTCAATGTCTAACATTTGCGTAAACATAAGAAATCATTACCTATTTCTATATTCCGTGATCTAGACTATGTCTATCAATCATCTTACCGCATTGTCGTTTAAGATCAGAGTGCAAAGTCCTGTATCACCATAGACTACAAAGGCTGTTATCTATGTAACCGATTGAATCGTTATCACATGACGGCTGCGTGATGTGACGAAACTGCTGAAGCTGAAGGGCAAAACAACTTTAAAAAAATATTTTTTAAAGCAGTCTCTTTAAAATTCGTATATCAAAGCACAAATTTGTATATCTTGGGAAGGTATCTCTAGGTTACTGGGTAGTCTACTTCCGATAGTAATTACCGGAGAGAAGTTTCCTTAATGCTGAACAATATTCCTGATGATACCAGAAATAAAATCCCTCCTAGCCAAATTTAGGCCACGGCGGCCAAACTCAATATTAAAAAGCTGTGTACCTGACACAGAAAGCAGAAAAACCCAGTCATATTTTTTTGCCCGACCCGAGAGCTTCGAATTCGGGAACTCATCATGGTAGTCGTACTCCTACCGCTTACACAACATAACTATGCCACCGAGGTAGTCGAAATATTCAACTGAGTAACGTTTGAGTCTATAGCAACATGTATAATCGTATCTATAGGTACTTTTTCATGGAAAAGACGATCGAGTGAATAAGTGGGTCACTTGATAAAATTTGAGCATGAACTACTCCGATGTAGGAATGTCCGTGAATGATAGGGATTTGTTAATACATCGAAGGTTTTCAAATAACAGGATTTGTTTGCATTTTTGCTCTTAGACGTACAAGAAAGTTGTTAGGTGACGTCATTGTACGTCACTCGATGACATAATTCCAAGGTTTTACGTAATTATACGTCAGTCCTCTATGGTAACTGCGACTGAAGATACTTTGTGAATTGATTAGGACAGTAATTTACTTTCAAATTTATTTATAATTGTTGAGATAAAAAATAATTACACACATTCACTACGTGTGATAACGTCCAATTAACCCCAAAATGGTAGCCATATTTAAGATATGTTTTCCTCACATTTTATAAGTGATTAATTTGTCTTTTTATCTCTCGACTTATACAATAGTTAACAAGAGTAATTGAAACTCTATTTGTCAGATATTTAGGGTGCTAATTCTAATAACACATTTCATCACTAATGCTAATTCTAACCGAAAATCTACGTAGAAAGTGTGCGCCGGAGACGTGAGGCTCGGCACGTCGGCACCTCTGATAACGATTTTATTTGCAATACGAGTAAATGATAAAAATGTTTTACTTTGGTTACATAATTTTTTTCAACTATTTCATCACAAGTTTGTTAATGGGGTAGGTTCTGATTTGTAATGTCATTTTCAAATTCATTATGATCCAATAATTCCGCACGTACTCTTGAGTGTAAGTTGCCTATTTGAAAGTAAAAACAATCACCACTTAAGTTCATATCTATTATGCTAGAACAGCAACAAGAAATATCTTTACTTATTAACAATCCAAAAACAGACTTAATAACATGTTACGAAGGTATACCCAAAATCCATAAACTAAAGCTACAATATAGACAACATGCGAAACATTGTGATCCACAAAAGTCCTAAACCAGGTCTCTTCACAGATTGATTGCAATCTCTACTATATTCTTTTGAAAGTAAAATGGAATAGGTTTGGTAGTTCCAGGACAAACTCACAAATGTTACTTTTCTGGAAATGAACGGTTATTTGGTTGACGTTGTAACATAATATCAGATCAATAGCATAGATTCTAAAACACTCAACAGTTGAAAATAAAATAATTAGTGGCGCAAAAAAGTAGGACATCATGCCAAAAATACTGATCAAACAGTAGTTTAAATAGAGCTGAAATTAAACACATCTTTTGTAAGTACTTGTAGGCATTATTTAGAATATGTCATCATTAAAAATCTTTATAATACCTTGAACCTCTTGTTGATTTTGACGTCAATTTGTCAGCATTGCGTAAACTTTAATAACTCTCGGAAGCTTAATTTGACGTGTTTACACGATCATGAGAATATGCAATAATATCGTTAACGGGTAATCACGTCACGTATAATTACGTCATAATGTCATTAAACTCTACATAACCTAAAAATAATTTTATACGGTGTTTGTGAATACAGACTAGAAGCTGAAAGTGAGGTGTTCGGATGTTTGTTTAAATTTAACAATGATACGTCCAAACAACGTCTGTATTGTTTGAAAACAAATAGTTTGTGTGGTTAAGAAATTGCAGTTATTTCCACTTCGAATAACAGTTCGACGTATGTGTTACATGTGTTTTTCAAAGGTGCAACGTTATTTGTCTTAGTAAAAGGAAACGTTTTAAAATAATGAAAGAAATGAAAAACAAGCTTTATAAACATTTAAGAAACATATACGTACATCATAATTGTAGTTCCAGTCAAATATTTTAAGAGTAATAAAGACATTGATGTGGTTATTCGCTGATTAAAGCAGGAAACCGCCTCCAGTAATCGAAAATCATATCAAATACTATTAATCTGGAAACTTATTAAGGTTTTTATAAATTACAAAATTGAACGAATTTCTTCACTTTAAAACAGAACTTATCTGCCTAACAATAAAGATGATAATTTATTCATATCTGCCATCTAAATCAAGTGACAAATAACATTGACATATAACTGGCATCTATCACCTGACGCGTCACGGAGTGGATGACCTCTATCATATGACACACGCTTTACGTAACGAGTGGTGGGCGTGATAGTCATATATTTAAATATTAATTATCATATGACGTAGAAATTATCACAAATCAATTGTACCAATGTGTCTCTTTGCTCTTATCACGTGGAGTGATAATACGCATTACATTGAACCCTTTCTTTGTTCGCTAAAAGTATAATGTTTGATATTGATTTATGAAATTAGGACTAATTTAGTTGTTTGTAAGAAAATAGTAACATATCTGGACACGTGAAATACTCCTAAAGGTTATATAAAATTCTTAACATTACTTATTATTTTGGTGCTGTGTCCGGGCATCAAATTTGTATCTCATCCATACTGAGCAAAACAGCACTACGGTTCTTCGAAATCTACTGTGTTTAAAACCACAGGAAATTGGGAATTATATATAAAAGTTTAGACGTACGTACGCACATAATTAAATGATTAATATCACTCCTATCACAACTCTGATAATGCAATTATGGCTGATATAGTCTATATAAACAGGAAAGATAGTGATAATCCTCTAATCTTATTGTTATTTGTTATGAGACTATTTATATATATTGTTTTAATTTAAAATTAAAATTGTTAGAAAGTTTATTTTTATATATGTTTTTAAATAATTAAATGTCAAGTCATACGTGTACTAATAATAACAATGTCTATAATAAATTATTTAAAAAGATCATCTAAGTTACTTTATAAAGATTATTCATTAAAAATAATTAAATGAAATAACGTTCATACGTTGTCATCATCGAATACTCAATTCTACCCAAGACGGCCAAATAAATTAAAACCTAAACAGACATTTCTAATCATATATTTGGTAATAAAATTAAATATGATTTTATATTTTGAGGTATTTCAATTTTCATGCCAGACAAGTTGTAATTCAGTTCAAATAATGCAGAGGTCACGAACGTGAGCAGGTGGCGTCCATACCAACGTGTAATGACGTCGTTTGTTTGAGTAAGGCGTTCTGTTTTCTGTTATTCTCTTTGATAAATGTTTGCGATTTTTTTATTTAGTTCACATAATACAGGAGTTACAAACGCGAGCAGGCTGTACTGACGCGTCATGACGTTATGTGTTTGGACACGATTTTCTTTTCTCTATTCATTTTGATAAAGTATGCAATAATTTAATCCTTTGCATTTGAACTGTCAAATACTTACTTAATAAAATTAAATAGCTATAAATTCATAATCTGAGGTGACAACAATTTATTTCAGACAACAACAACAGATTATATATAAAATAGTTCAGATAAACATCTGAAACAATAAAGGAAAACTAACGTAATTTTCCTTGTATCATCTCATATCCTTAGTCCACATAGAGATTACCTGATTGATGTATTTTTTTACCCGGTAATGGTCATGTGCAGCATTATCGTAATGTATAATCTGCTTGGATAAGTTGTGTTGTTTTGGATTGGAACCAGTAATTCTTGTATACGAGAATGAAGAACATCCTCAAAGGGATTTCAAGTATATTGCAACTATGCGAATGTTTTATTGTCTCAATTCTTTTCCCGTTTTAATTATGAGTCGTCGAAGACTCTTAAGTTAAGGGTCAAATGAAAACAGAAAGATGAAAACCCCTTTAAATATTTAATTATAAATGCCACTAAATAATATGAGTGAGGAAATCTGCTGTAAGTAGTATATTTTGTATCCGCCCGGAAAGCGACCACTGTACACAAGGTGTTAAAACCAGCCATAGTGGGCCACGTTAGCGTGCGGCGTCCCAGGATCAGCCAGTGTATATCCTGTTCCAACAGGCCAACATAATTATGTCGCCTTCCGAGAGATAATCAATTCTCGTCAGTCGAAATTCTATTAGACTTTCCACTTACCATCAGGTGCAGTGAGTTTACATTGCCATGATCGAATAAAAAAAATTAAGATATGTTGAAAGAGAATATAAATCTCAAATACATTTGAATTAATATACGGGGTAATTTTTATCCTGAAAATGAGGAATTGCTTTTAAATTTCGTGTAAGTATTTTGGAAGGCAGAGTCGCTTTTCAAAACTAATAGTATATTTATATGGACTAATATATTATTAAATCAAATTATCTATTGCGGACTATAAAAGCTGGGATTAACATAAGTACTTAAAGTCGATAATAAATCGGTGGATTATTTGATTCATTTGCCCTTATCATTATAAATGTCTTTTCGAAATTACTTTAACCATTTCTCTATGTTTTCATGAAATACTATATTTCTTTATAGAAAAAGGAAAACAGGCTGCACGTTGTGTTGCCATACATATTTTCCTTAGATATAAATAAATTAATTTAATTCACTTCATTACGCCAATTAGAGGCATGCTCATCTAACCTTGTAGATAACCTCTTGGTCTGATAGCTTTGTCGCCGAGGTGAAGCAATGTCATAGAATGGACGATTCCGCGGCACGCGAGCGGCAGGAAATCGCAAATCTCGGTTCAAAGAGCACTAGAAATCGCATGACGGTCGGTAAAGGCGAAATGTCTACAATACATTGGGAACCTAAAAATCATACTGTCATATTCAACGTCCATTAATAGTCCTCATCACCAATAAACGCTATTTATAAGTGTTTTGGGAACTCAGTATTTTGTCACATTCTTCCTTACTGCTTTGAGAGATATTTTATTATTAACTGGTAGGTAACTGTTATTCAATCTTCGATCATTCCGTAGAAGGACTGAATTTAATAAGGTTTGTTTGCCCACAGTATAGCGACGCGCACCTCGCAACCCTACCACGTGGCCCTGGCCATCCTGGTGCTACTGGCGTGGCTAAGCCGGCCTGGCTCCGCGTCCAACCTTCGCGGCTGGCGCGCCCTATACGTAACCGCCGTCGCCACGCATTTAGGCGCTCAGATTTGGATGACGCTTGTTTCTGGTAAGTACTTCATCAACAAGGGGTAATATTATAACATAGTTCGTTAATCATATGCCATGGGACCTAACATTGGAGGCCGCGTATTATAACACCACAATGATTTTTAGCCTCCGACGCAAAAGAAAGGTGTTGAGTTCCTCATTCTGAATTATGAGCCTTTCGTCTTATTAGCTTAGACAGTAGGTAGTGGCTGGTTATAAACAGTACTCAAAACTTAGAATTACAAATTAGTGCACAGCACTTCACTGCACACACTCATGTCTTTATCCCTGAAGGGGCAAAGAGCGGCGCCACCGGTGCACCCACTTTCCGTCCTCTTTTTATTGTGCTTTAATTGATACCTAAGCGCCTTATTATACTTATATCCTCAAACCACAACACAATGATAACTTAGCAACAGTAATAGACAAAATTGTATCATTTTTTATTTATTTATTTGAAATAAGGTACACCAACATCACTACATTTTACATCATAGAACATAATAAAACAATAAGGTACAGCATTTGATATGTATGCTACTAATAAATGAACACCGCATTTACCACTAAAAATATATCTAATTAAAATTTAAAACATAATAATGAGAAGGATCTTTAAAAAAACTGTTGCCCAGATATTGCTATCAAGGTGTTTACAAGGTCGTTATGCTGACCGAAACGGGTCAAACCAATTGTACCAATGATTGGTTATGCAACGCTTACTGTGCTGACAAATATTTAGACCACAGCTTCTTAACCTTTTAGTCATGAGGAATCATTTGACAAAATTAATGCCATGCCATAAACTACCCAGTTAGTTTATCAGTTTGGAGGTAATATACAGTATCTAAATATAAATAAATCAAGAATTGTTCTATGCAGCTATAAGTACATAAAGTTATTGAAAGCACGCATTCAATGTAATATCGAGACTCTGGTCTAGATTTTAGACTCTTTGAAATGTTTCTATCGTCTATATTCAATGTCTGTTTTGGCATCGTGTAAGGATGGCGATTATTTGCTAGTTATTGATTATTAGTTGTAACACTTTGAATAAATAATAATATTTATTTATCATATAGGAAGTAGGATATTAATTATTCAATAAACTTGAAATATACATAAAATATGCCTGTTTGTAATGTACTATGTTAACTAACACCGGAAATCGACTCGGAACAAACAGGCGAAGTATTTCACTGAGTTTTTCATAAATAAAATTTAATAAGAAGAAATATCCAATAGATATAAAATTTTAATCATACACCTAAGTGCTGAAATAAACTAAAAAGGAAGCACATTACTTTATCCCAAACGATATCGCCAGCTATTTACATTTTAGTACACGCTATAAACTTATTAATTATCATAAATCAAGTTTACTACACAATACATTCTATGGAAGGGCTGCGGGCGGTAGACAATTTTATCTATAGTTTAGACTGGTTTAATTAACAAAGTAGAAAGTGAAAACCGATTCAAAATTAGAAATAATAATACTTTGGTGATTCCCAATAGTAATTGACTTGTCGATTCAATTATTTTCCTCAAATAAGAAACAAATTCATAACTTCTAGAATCTACCGGCACGCGTACCTATCTACGTACTATATTGGATCCTAAGCGATATGAAGAAGCAATTAAACAAGCCGGCGTATTTGTAACGACCGTTAAAAGATATCGTGACTACAATATTCTTAGACTACGCTACCCTTAAGGATTGTAGTCGTTTTGTCGTACCTAATTACTTGCGCAAAATTCTCCGACATAGGTGGTAAGGATTACAAATCACTTGCCTATTTATACGAGGTCATTAACCAACGTTTCAATAATAAGAGTCATATCTGCTTCGGAAAATTTTCAACACAGTCACGTTCCGTTCTAGGAAACTTTCCTAATACAGGAATGCGTCAAAACATGACCAAACTGTACTAATGTTTTGATAAAGCTGAGAAAGGTAAAGATTGATATCTCATTAGAAATGCACGGATAAAAACAGTTGTACTTTTAAGGAAGTGTCAGTCAGTTTGTTTTGGGCCACGTGAATGCAACTTTGTTCGTCTGCCATCTATATAAAATGGCACCAAATTTATTTGTCATTTCATGGATAATTTTTAATTGAAGCAACTTTAAATGCATTATATAAAAATTTAAGAATTAACTTAGAATAGCGAAGCTATATGAAGTCTATTAACCATATTTTATTTCTAAAATATACATAAAAAATCCTATAGAACATGTAGAATTACATAATAATAATTAGCACGTAAATAAACCTTAATATTTTGGGCACAATACCCGATAAATCATATATTAAACCCTGAAGGCATTTAAAAGTAGATTTTAAATACAAATGTTGCATTCATGGCCTTTACCTGAGGAGAACTGAATAATAAATTTATTACTTGCTCCACGCTTTATAATTATATTTATCCTTTGAATGTAAGCGTCAAGTTAATTTTTGTTTATTATAGCTTCGTGATTTTCTTACACAAATCATGATCGCGTATCCGCTTATTTATGTGAAAATCCCATTGAGTAGAGACCACCCCTTTGTCTATTTCTTTCCAAGGAAAAGTATTTTTGTAATATTATCGAAATGTTATTGAAGCCAATATAATTAGGCGCTAAAAGGTTTTGTGACGCTTGCTTACTTTTTGAATAATTTCAAAACTCATGTGGTGCTACTGTTAATGTGCTAGCGAAGTTTACCATAAAATTTTCTCATCTCGTCATCAATTGTATAAAAATGACACGTAATATTAACACAAATCCAACGAAATATAGTTATGGCACAAGTTATGGCTTCTTGTGATTCGGCCGCACTTTTTGCACAAGCGTAAATGATATCTGATGCTTTCTTCATGTGAAAATAATGATGTAATTCTCGAAATGGATAAAAGTATTCGAAGCACTGTGGGAGCTAATTTCCAGTTTCACAACTCCGGAACGACTTTTTATAAAGTATAATTAATCTTCGACTGTAATTACATGTTAAAATCAATTAAATATATATTTTAAACATAAATTGTATATTGCGGTGATTTTTATATCTTGCTATTATTGCTGTGGGTAATTTCATTCACGAAGACGCGCACCACCACTTTTTGAGCGAAGTGTCGCGGGGTAAAGGGCTAACCCAAACACTTTCCCTCACGCTATTTATCGTAGTGTGCGTGTGTACGTATGCTGCTCGCGCACACTGTAAGAGATTAGGGCAAGTAGAGGGGCGCGTCTTCGTGAATGAAATGATCTATACTTCAAAATACATGTTTGAAATATTTATCACACTAAGAGTGTAGTCGATTATATTACATGATACAAGCATCATATAAACTTATAAATAATTGTTAATTAGATATAATCCAGGCACGAGCTATGCACCAGTGCACTTCAAACATTTTTTTAAGCCGTATAAGAAGATACATACTGTTTGCAAAAACAAACTTGATAAAATCAAATCATAATTTTAAAACAAAAAATATTAAATAACCTAACAACTGCATTATACATAATTTTCCCTTTTTTTCCGACCACCCATGTCATAATAACAAAGTGGCAATTATGATAATTATTTACAAAACAAAAACTGTGTAAACATGACTGGAAGAATAAAAAACAAACCTGATTTATGAAATATTTTAAACAATACGTATAAAAAACGGTTACTGAACAATAAAATGAAATTTACTTAATTTATGTTTTGTAATAACAAGAATATATACCTATTTATGATTTTTTATTATTTTATGGATATTCTATAAAAAAATCTGAAACAAAAGCGAAGCGGGCACGAAACCATCGTCCATAGATTTATAGCATCATAGATACTTTAAAACTCTTTATAATAGTTTTCGAACAATAATTTTATCCCAATTTGAATTACCTACACGCGAATTCTGCGCAAAGCGGAACGTTGCAATAATTACGTAATGAAAAAGTATTTGAAGATCGCGAGTTCATTTCGAACACGCTAATTATAATTTTCCTTGAAACCATATTCGATTCTCATGAAATTTACTTTTACCATATCCTCAATTAAAGTACCTTTGTGATGTTACATGATTTTATTGTTTCCAAATTGGCTACCTCAACTACCAGTAAATTCAATTTACAAACCCTTGACAGGCTATCAATAATCATTATTGCTTCGTCTCATATGCTATGCCCGAACAATATAATTGATCCGAAGTCATTAACCTAATCTTAATAATTTGTATGTCATTCAGCACGTCTGAGTAGCTCCTAAAAGTAATTTATTGAAGATATCAGTGTAAATTTCTAGTAAACAAATATCTAATGCAAATAGTTTTTTGTACTTGTACTTTTGTAGGCAAAGTGACCTCTCTGCACCTGATGGTAAGTGGAGTGGAGTCCAATAGAATGTCGACTGACGAGAGATGATTACCCCTCGACAGTCGACACAATTATGCCGGCCTGTTAGTCACGGATAGAAACAGACTGATCCCGGAACGCGACACACTTACGTGGGCCACTATAGCGGGTTTCAACATCTTGTGTACGGTGGTCACTATACGCGCGGATATAAAATATATCCTACCACGAGCATCAGTCGGACTATAAGTGACTTCACTTCGGTTCGCCATACAATCATAGATATTATTTGTTTTGTAAAATGACCAAACCGCGACAATAGGTAAAATAAACGTTACAATCACCTGACTATAATTTATTTAGAAGGCGTAATATTTCCCAGAAATTATACCATCTCGACATTAGCAACGAATCTGAGTGATAAACATTAATATGGCTATTCATGGCCAGTATCGCGTTTATTGAAAATAATCGAATGTGACAAATAAAGAGGTATGAAAAGGTGGTCCGCGAATAAAAAAAAAGTATAAAATAAAGTGAGTGTCCGAAATTGCGGAATCAATACAAGATAATGCATAAAATTACTTTAATGCATTGAAAGTCGCCTTTGGACATTTTTACATATTTTAATTATACTGCTGTTATTGAGTCAGGATCAGCGTAATGTCGATAAGTATCAAATAAAAGCAACAAAATTGTCAATACCATTTAAAAATTTTGAATTACAAAGTACTGCATGGGGCCATGCTCATCTGAGGTATTAGATATTTAAAAAACATCATGTTTCATAACAGATACTTATAACCTTTTTAGGACATCTTTCTAACGATTTTTTGGGCTTTCTAATTAATTTATCAATAGTTAAAATAGTGAAAATTTTTGTAATGTAAATGGCCTTTCAACATCCTTACAAAATTTCTTAACCCTACAAGTTGATTATCACCTTATGTAAACATTTAACTACATTTACCGAATCAATTAAGGTGGTAGCTCAAGGTCCATTTTCATACATTTTGTTTCGGCTTTAATCTGGGTAACTAAACAAGTATTGGCAAGTAAAGAATTTAAATTCACGTCTAGTTAGTGATTAGTTCTCGCAGTTGAAGAAAAATGTAAAAATAATTAATAATCATGGATATTTCTGCCTTTAAAATTTCGTCATATTAAATTTTAAAGGCCGAAATATCCATGATTATTAATTATTTTTTTTTCTTTTGCTAATCACTAACTACGTGAATTCTTTACTTGCCAATACTTGTTTAGTTACCCAGATTAAAGCCGAAACAAAATGTATGAAAATGGACCTTGAGCTACCACCTTAACATGTCAACTATAAAAACAAAAGATTATCGTGTAGAATAATCACACAATATAAGAATCAATGATATATCCCGGATGTTTGAGACCAATCATGAACCTCGAGGTGTTAGAAAAACGTTTGATGATTGATAAGCAGACTTGAATGTAGCCAGTTTCGACTAGGGCTATTAAATTGGCCTATTGATTTGGACAGCACAACTACCTTACAAAAATAATTGGTATCTTTTCTGTAGCAGTTACTGGCTTCTATAAAAACAAAATTGACAAATAATTATGCCAATTCTACTTATTAATTTGTAGAAAAACGAATATCCTTTTGTATATTTTCACCCTTCGCAACTGCCGATCGTACACGATGACACATCTTACCTAAAATTGCTCTAGCGATCAATTTGGCGGTGGAGTTCGTTCGCATTTGATTGGATGTAATGCATCCGCCGTGTAATCTCTGAAGGGTAACTCCTCTTCGCAGATTATTCACAATTGCCCTACGCGAATTGAATATGATTCACTTACCTTTTCCGGGTCTCTAAAATGTAAGCACAGCTAACCTGTGTGAGCTACTGAAAACATATCGAGGTAAACTAATTACTAGGTGTCGCAATGGGTTAAATTTCTTCCTTTTATGATAAGATGGTTATGCACTTCAATATTTTCTTTCATTAAGATTTTCTTGGCTTATACGAGGATCTTTATTATCCTCAACACGGCTACTTATATCCTCGTTTAATTACTTTAATTCAACAGGATCTTTATTGTATAAAGTAATTACTGCATTAGTAGACTGAATTTCTCATGTCTCAGGGTGACGAGCGCAGTGTAGTGCCGTGCAGTACTTAATTCAATGTTCTGTATAGTGTTACTACTGTTTATGAGCTGACCATGAGACGAGCGGCATCCTCGTCTCACCATTCACTGCAATTAACAATAAAAGAAATATATGTTTCTCCAGGTATCGTCCTTTACTTCTCGCTGCCCCGTCACGAGTTCGGGCGCGTGCAAACTGTCCTGTTCCCCGTGTACTACGCGTTCAACGCGACCGTCAGCCTGCTGGGACTCCTCGCCTACTTCAGAACTCAGTGCCTCACCAAGTTCGAGAACACTTCCTGGGTACAGGTGAGCACAAAATTCAAAACCTTCCACCATTTTGTATTTGAAATAGGACTATGATATTATTACTATTAAGGCTTACTGATCTGGAAATATAGCATATCCATATCTGTATATTGACGTGTATTCGAAAAAGTACAATATTTGTAAATGTTTAAAGTTGCTTTTTATACGTGTCTTATTAAAGCTATAATATTTACGTCAGAATAATGCAACACTAAACCTTTGCACGTCCGTTAATATTTTTATTACGTAACTTTTCGCTGATATTGCGCTTAAGGTCACGGTTTCACGTCCAATGAGCTGATAGGTATTCATTAATTTATAAATTATCCATAATATCGCCTTAAATTACAAATTAGTAGATCAGTAGGTACAGTAGGAAGAGTTTTATTATATTTACAATTGCCTACAACATTATAATGGCGTCGAAAGCTACTCAACATTAATGACGAGGTCATTTCACTGACAATTTACTGAAACTATTATCGCATTGCTAAAAAGCCCGTGGCATGGTAACGCCGCGCGGCGCTTGCAATCCGAATAAATAAACATAGCTAATGTAAGTTTCGCTTCTGTCCCTGCAAGCATAATGCATTAGTAAAAAATGTTAACGATAAAAACACCATGACAGATTTATTACTAAAAAAATAACAAAATTTTATGAAGAAAGTGATCGACGGAAATGTCGAAGCAACGGTGTTCGCCGATCGAATTCGTTTCGCTAAAGGCTTTGGCCTTAATCGAATTAATCGATATTCGATTAAAGACCAGTTACATTCACTACCTACTCGATAAAAAATAAACAAAATAATTCGATAACCGTAACAAACATGGCAATAAATCATTTAAATGTTAAAATATTTTTACATCTGGAACATGTTTTTTTATTCTTTTAATAATATGAAATAATGCTAATTGACAAAGTAAGAACTTTAAAACAACTTGCATGATTACTATCAAGCATGCTAATAGCTAACCTAGGCCTAATAACCAACATGGTCTTGAGCTGGTATTAACCATTATACCTTTATTTGGAGTAATAATTTGTAGTATTTAGGAATAATGTTCTCAGAATTACATTTGTTGCAACATTCGTAATAGAATACGAGTCATGATCACAAAGTTTTATTGATTGAAATAATATAAATTAAATGTTTGAACCAAGTTAACCAAAAATAGCGGCATAGAATTTACAGAATTCTAACTTACTTATGATTAATTAACAGTAGAAAAAATTATAACAATAGTAAAGAAATATAATAAACTTTATTTTAATGTTCCAATTTGGATTTTTATCCAGCTAAATACGTTCTTTGAGTACTGTGGACTTCTATTTACGACTCATCTAAAATAAAGTAAATTGCAACAAAAAATCGATTACAATAATGCAATAAGTAGTACATTGAGCTGATAACGTATGGGTAAAGTCTAAAGTTTCAACTTTGTCATTGCGCGAACTTTGCACGGCGTATAATGGATTACCTATATCAATTTTTAAACCGAATGAAACTGTTATCGACATTGCCATTATCGCCACGTGTCATGTACAAACAACTTAAGAAAATCTATAAGTATGGGTATGATTCAGGTTTTGAAATAGCCTGTTAACATATTAAAATTTCTATTTTTTACGTAAACTTAGTATAGATTATTATTTTACTAATGTTTGTCTTCGTCTAATTGTATATGCCTTATTCTTGCTAAGTTTAAGTCCTCGAAGCAGTGTATTGCGTAAAAACTTCCAGATGCATACACATTAATAACAATACAATAATTCTATATACCTACGCCATAAGTCCTGCAAGCTTCAAAATTTGCAGAAGACAACTCGCTATGATTGTTTACATTGTAAAAATGCGGAACTCACAATCTGCAAGATTTCTTCCTAATCTAAGCCTAATTAAAATTAAAGCTAATTAAATTTTAAAAGCAACTTGTTTTGCGCTACTAAACCTGAGAATGTTGTAATCTCTACTTCAAACAATAATTACATTCATTCTATAAATAACTAAAGGCATTAACATGCGTGCAAGTCATTAACATATGCGGAAAAGATATCCTTTTATCTATTCCCAAGGTCTTTGATGATTGTAGGTCAGTAACATCAGTTGAAGCTGGAACATGATATTGATTAATGATACATGAATCATGTAAAAATTACTTACGAGTATAACGGTTAATCTATACAACTAAAATTAACTACAGGTTCAAAGGAGCGCAGTAAATACTTTAGAATCTGATAAACTATGATTGCATAAATTGAAGACTAACTTTTCGATATATTTTGACATATAATTGCTTCCTTGTAGAGAAATTATGTGACGGCAGATTTGAAGAGGGTAATTGAATGACATTTTGATAGCCTCTTCAATATATTTATCGTCTTAACCTTCTTTCTAAATGGATCCTTCACCCACTTTGCTTTTAACCTTGTTTAGACTACACTCAGTGGACCTAGAAGGAATAGTGTAAATCTGATTCAGTGTTTATCTTCAAAATAGTGTTACTAAGAAAGGATAAGATATAATGCAGATAAAGTTAACGTGTTGTCGAGAACTACACTTCTAAGAAATAGTTGCGAAAGTTCCAAGAGCCATTATACAATGCAGCCAATAAGATATTGATGAAATACATCTTATAGATCTTCCTTCACATTCCTCCATTCCAAATACAGAACTAACGCACTGAATAACGATTAAATGAACTAGAATTGTAGTTGCAATAGCAATCGGTTACGCAGAACCAAAAAAAAATACAAAACTAAGCTAGAATATTCATTACAAATAACAACAATGTGTAGCTCATAACGATGATTAAAGCCGACATTTTACAGACAACACTCATGTTATAAACTTAGTAGAAAATAACCAATTATTTGCTAATTGTAACTGAATAGAGAGGTGCGTGCAACCTTGGGACTGTTTGTACAGACAGGGTTGCCATATTACAAAACAAGGTTTCCCATATTACATACATTAATCATATTATTATAATGTAATAATGAGTATCTAATAAAATGTGGAAACAATTTCAAGGTAGCAAGTAAATTTGCAATGAATACATCTAATGGTAATTATTGAAGTGTTGAGGTCATGTATTAAATATAAGTTTAAATATTATTCGCGAGGAAGATATACGTGACCATGTAAAGGTCGAATCTAAATATTTGTTTTAAAATACACAATAATAAACTTATTTCATGTTTACTTGGAGGACACGGCAGTATTCACAATTTAAGCAATCATTATTTAATTGTATTCAAATGTCATTTTTTGCACATTTAAAGGTGATTTATAATTCGTTTTAACTCGTTTCGTTAATGGTATTTATTACTAAAAAAACGATTTATAATGTACATGAAAATATGTCTTTGAATTACACACATACGCAATTATTATTTCAATAACAAAATTGACATTAATGTCGATTAAGGTGGTAGCTCAAGGTCCATTTTCATACATTTTGTTTCGGCTTTAATCTGGGTAACTAAACAAGTATTGGCAAGTAAAGAATTTAAATTCACGTCTAGTTAGTGATTAGTTCTCGCAGTTGAAAGAAAAACGTAAAAATAATTAATAATCATGGATATTTCGGCCTTTAAAATTTAATATGACGAAATTTTAAAGGCCGAAATATCCATGATTATTAATTATTGTTAGCTTTGACCTTCTAAAAAGCATTAGCCCTTTAAATGATATTTAAATTTGCATAATATACATTACACAGGTACCATTGACATTTCTGCCAGCCCTAGACAGTAATTAAACATTGCTCAATACAACAGATAAGTGACAGTCGCCTTTTAATCCGAGATAAAGACAAGGTTTGCGGCAAAGGTCACATTAACTGGTCCACTATAACTCTGGAAATATTCCAGGAATCGGAAGTGGAACTAACCTGCGCGAATTATTAACTGGCAACACTTATGAAAGTGGCTAGCTCAAGGGCACAACTCTATAATCTATTGTTCCTTCCGAGAGCTAGATTTGCTAATTTATATAAGCTGATTGATAGCTTTGGCGCTTGTAGATTCGTGACAAAGCAACCTTAGGAACATACGGCAACTTTGTTATAGTTGGTTACAGTAAAAAAGAATAAATTTATTAAAATATTGGGATTACACACATTAACTGGCCTAATTGTAAACGACAATATTTTCCACACATTTTTAAAGAATCCTCATTGTTATTCGATTCATTACTTAATGCTCGCACTAGCTAGCCGAGTTCCGAGTAATTTAGTAACTAAACGTGCCGGAATGCAAAAAGTCGATTAATTTTGTAATTAGAAGCTACGTTTATTTATGATAGTTTGTTTTTGCCGATTTAGTAACAGCTGCAGTGCTATTGATCAAATTACAACTTAATGAGTTGTGAGATGGCAGAAGAAACGCATATCCCAATTTGAAACATAGTTCCGCTTCTCATTTTACATTTTTTAAAATATTAAGTAGAGTTTTCGGCATTCGTTATCCGTACTTAACGTTTAGCGTGACAAAATTATTTAAAAAACGGAAGATAACGGATTATTTTAATATCGGAAAGGCAACCCAAAATTTATAGGGTCTGAACCTCTCAGACTTATCCTACTTATAAACAAACGGAAGTGGAATGAATACATTCTGTGTTTGCATACGAAATCTAAAATCCGGAAACAGTGTACTTTTTGAACTTCCCCACTGAGACACAACCATATTTTGATAGATGCTATTAAGCCTAAATTCCCCTGGCAATTATTCTCATAATCTTCCGCTTCTATTAAGCTGTATGTATTGCGTTGCAGTTAGCCCTGCTGCTAGCCGTATTCAGCATCGAGTCGTACGTGCGGCTCCGGCTGGTGCGGCCTATGCTGCGCGCCAAGCATGTCAAAACACAAATGGAAGAGGCAGCGGGGGGTGGCCAAGAAGTGAGTATTATATTGAATAATATAAATACCTTTATTTATAACATATTTCAGCAAATCAAAATCTTCACATAATATGTACATTGCTATCGTTCAATTTTTTTTTATTTGCAAAGGAATGAACAGACTGACTAGCAAAGGAGGGTAATGATACAGAAATAAATTTTCAGATGTTTGATGTTGTAGGCATACACATTGAATTCAAGAGAATCCATATTATCATGTCTTCGTAAGCAATAGAGGGCATATATCATTTTTGCGTACTCCCCAATCTGAGTGTATAGTAGAACGGAACGTGTTCAGTTAATAATGTAATTACCTGCACGCTACGTACCGGTGCTTGTAGTAATTAATTTGTAATTATCGAGAGAGTCTACCGCGTCGACTTCTACACGTGCTTCGTCAGTAATATTTCCATCGGAACTATTTAAATGTTGGAATAACATATCCAAAAAGGGAATTGGCACGGATGGTAATGAGTGTGTGTTTAAATATTATGACGATCAGTGACATGCGATCTCTAACGATTGTTGGAATAATAAAGAATAATATTGACGTGTCTGCAATTATATTTATTGATGCAACCATGCAAATGCATGCGAAAGTTGTCGAAACGAGCAGGTTCAATGCCCTTGAACGATAGTTGCCATCCAAATAAATACAAAATATATCCCTCCGTCCATAAATAAGTTCCAAAAGATATTTAACAACAATAATAATCAGATATGTGTTAAGAACATCAATTACATAAGTGAATGACTCCATTTAGTTCCAATTTCTTGGCTCCTCGCTTTTGGATAACTTCCAAAGTGTACTCAAAGAGTTGTCCCTCAAACTGTCCGTCGTTGCAAATAACAGTTATTAGTCATTGCCTCACGTGATAGAGACGAAAATACATTGACAGTTAGATCAAATACAGTTAAGTATACTTTTCTAAGGAAAGTATAAAAATGTTTACTAAAACTGGGTCATGTAATGACACAAAACCATAAAATGATTTTGTTGAATTAATCGCAAAGATATGAACATAAGAAAATAATTAAAGTAATAATTCAAAAATAAAATTATTTTTATATTAGTCTCTAATGTGTTTTGTTCTACCGTGGTGGTATTATTTTCATCGATTTACTTTATTTAGAGTGAAATATAAATGGTGATAGCGTACCTATTATAAACAGTATTTGATTATGAATAACAATTATTACAAAACAAAAAATACATTTATGGTCCTCTATTATTACCAAGTAAACCTTTGCAGTAAAATTACAAATAAATATATTTTATTAACTGCAAGAATGTAATGGAATTGCTACGATATTGAATGTTGTAATGGTAATGCAAATGGTAATGTTTTTATGAGCTATTGTGGAAAATAGTGTTTTCATAAAAACCTTCTAAAAATAATTTTGTACCTAGAATTACAAAGTAACAACTTATTATTCTATTAGTGGTGTTATATTACCTTGAAAACTTACATTACCAAGAGCAAGTAGAACATTAATGGAAAATATTCCACATGAAAGCATTAACACGGAATTTCTATTTGGAAAGACAGGTGGTTTATCTCGAAAAGTTATGCCAAATCTTCACAATAACCAATTGAATACTCATTTTAGAATTTAGATGAATCGTGTCATACTAAAATAATCGTTTAAAAATTTGCATATCACGTAAAAACGGCTGAACGGATTTCGACGTATTTATATTAAGCAGATCTCCAAACAAAAATCCAAAAATATTTGTAAATAAAAAGAAAATATTCTGACGGGGTCGCGCGCAGAACTCAGTAATTACAGATAATGAGCCTACTGCGCAGTATAATTGAACTTCAATTAGAAAATTCAACAGGTGGAAACTAGTAAATTGTCCAGTAACAGTTACAGAGTGTTACACAATAGCGCACCTGTGGCCTTCGTGCATTGTCTTCAATGATTCACTGATCGATGTATATTCGTAGTAAACGATGCGAACAACATGACCTATCTATACTTAGAACACTAGTTATACAATGCATTATAGGAGATAAATAGTTTTGTAGAATAATCTAGAAATATAATAACTTTTTTACAGAAAAGCCGCGCCAAATGAATGGGTATAGTCAAAATTAAATTCAATTGATAATTATGCAGTTGATTGCTTTTGTGTTGTAATGCAGTCTGCAACTGCAGGGCGATCTAACTGCCGATACATTAAACAATTTAACTAAAGAAACGTTATACAGTTCATTCATAAACATAATATTTATTATAATCTGTTGGTAAATAAAAAGGTAGTAAGTAATATTCAGAACAAAAAAGTTCTACCGATTTAGATTAATACTTTTTATAATTGGATTTAGGCAGGGTAGTAACAAAACTATTTTTAGTCCTTTGTGGTTTGGCGGAATTACATGTAGAAGCCATTAAAACGGAACAATAAGCGACAGAATATCAGACGTCCTTCGTGATGCTGATTGGATATCGTTAGGTCATGAACCGGATTCGTAACTGCCAAGCGTTTGCTCCTAAAAATAAATTAGTAATTCCCGGTATAGAGGTCAAAATTTTAGCTTAAAATAATTCTTTAACGGGCATGGATGCAGGGATATGCTGAGAATGGAAATTTTGGCTTGATGAATAGTCATTAAAAAAGGTTTCTTGAATGACGGCTCGAGTATTTCTCTCTCTTATATAATACTTCTAATGTCTTTAAGAATTCAAGTGTCTGAGATATTTAACGTATCGAAATGCAGATTGAAATGGAATTCTTAATTTTAAACGTCTTTTAACTATGATAACTGCAAATCCAAGGCCGTTACATTGAGTATATTTTTACCGCTTTCAATTCGATTCAAACGTTGCAACTGCATTAAACAAACATTGTAACCAAAGTAAATAACATGACGAGGGTTAATTTACAACTTTCTTTAAAAATCTCGTTAAACTTGAAGGCATTTTATTGCATACTTGGTAACTTGATTAACATAGTTTTTATAATTACTGAATGGAATTCTTTATTTTTACCTTATTTGGATTTAAATGACTTACGCCTCGATGGCGTAGTGGTATTACGTTAAGATTACAGTACTGAAGACTCGGGTTCGTTCCGGATGGAGCAAAATTAAATTGGGTTTTTTTACACAGTATCAGCCTGGAGTCCGAAATATGTGTACGATATGTCGATAGGCTAATCTCCTATCACATCATGGGACGGAATACACACAGCGGAAAGTGGGTGCGCTAGTTACGTTTCTGCTTGCCCTTTTGGAGATAAAAGACCTGTGTGTGCGGATTACTAGTCTCTGGGTTTCATGTCTTTAAGCGTCACTCCTTCAACCAATTCCTTTTAAAGATGATTAAGTACCTCGTTCGTTTTCAATCAGTTTTATTATAGCATTAGAGAAGCAAATGTGCAATAAAACTATTACTTACATGTTTATTATAATCACATCCATCCCTGAATAACGAGTATCATCATGGTAGAAGTTGTAAAATAGGGAGGAAAATATTATGTAAAAAGTTGCATAAGCGTGTTTAACGCAACAATAAAACTGATGTTTCATTTGATAGAAAGCAATGTTTTAATAAATTATTTCTGTAGACACCACCACCTAAAAGTTCCACAACGCCATTACATTTAAGAATATTAACTAATGATGTTTTCTCATTGTTCCAGGTCGGTCGTCTAATTCTAGGCGAGCTCGCTCACTGCCCGCGCTACCTCCGCGTGCTGAAAACCTTCCGCACCTACCACTCGTCTATAGCGATGGGCACCATGATCTCGCTCGGCTGCTCGCTATACTCCACCATGATCCTGGTCGACTCCATGTGCCAATAGGCGAACGGGCTGGAAGTGTTGGGTTTAGAATCAGCAGACAGTCGAATACTATCGAATAAGTTTACCCCGAAGTAATGTTAAACAATGTACTGAAACTTAGAATTTTGTAAAGTATTTTTCAATAGAACTTGCAGAAAATTGAATTATTCTTTTTTACTATGTAGTTCAGCATTGTTTTAGGAAGCGAAATATTCGTTTCATCGTGAACTGTATAAAAAATTATACCTATTTACATAATATAATTATTTCTGTAAGTTGTATTGAAAAATGCTGCAATTCCATAATATAAATTTGAAAACAGGTTAGGTATAAATTGAGTTTGTATCTGTAACTAAAAAATCCTTGAGTGAATTCCCGTGTAAATCCCATATTATAGTAAGCTAATAATACTGCCAAAACCTGTTCCATTGACTTTGAATTCACGCCAATGTCAGGAATTTTAATATGGAATCCATCGACACGCCTCTATTTTGGTCGATGTCGTTGTTCTGTCAAAAGATAATTTACTAAAATTTTGCTCCGTTTGTACTATTTTTTATAATCATGACCCGACTAAGGGAATTTCATGCTTATATCGCAGTCCAAATAAAGAGTGCCTAACGATAAATTACGACTCAGGTCCGCAGAATAATGCCGATATGTCCTGGCTTGCCAAAGGTGTAGGTATCTTCTGCTGCCTAGCACTTCCTTTCAAATCAGGCTGTGAAGTCTGTTATTACGCTTTATTTAAGAAATGTATAGTATTATCAAATTAGTAAATTCGATTGACTTGACGGGTACAAATGGCTTGACGCGCTGGTCGCAGTTCCCGCGCGGAACAAACGAGTGTCATTATGAAAATTTAGTCGTTTAAGGTTAGGTTTTATTATTACAATTAACGATTAGGTGACTTTTAGACGATGTTGCTTATAAAGCATGAATAGATGTAATGGATACTTATGGAGGTGAAAGATTATTTCAATGATAAGTATTTGAAGTCAGATTTTTCTATAAAACCTAATCACAAATATGCACCTGTTTTTTTAAGAATATGCTGCTGCATATGCATTCGACATACTAATTGATCTTCTTCATACTTATAACATCATCGTCTAATTGAGGCCTAATATGTCAATTATAATTATTTTAAATTGTAAGTAGATGTACGTAAAGTGATGTTTGTTTTTGAAGCAAGATGACGACCGAGGTCGATTGCCGTTGCATGGCATGAAACAATAAGCTGTGAAAATTATGGGGAAATCTCAATTCCCCATGCATTTCTAAGTCTATTAGTTTTCTAGCGTACGATTGCTTCAGACACAAAATGGCATTTATTTATAAAGGTACAGTCACACAGCTGTGCAGGATATCGGTGATGGTGATACCGTTCTCTGTTATAATATCAAGCACGACTACGTTATAGAACAGTAGCAGATATTTCACGGACAAGTACGGTCCCCCGCCTACATGACTGTGTGACTAGACCTTTAGCCAACGCACTTACAGCCGTAGCTCGTGTGTAGCCGTCGGCCGCAGCCAGCCCATCGTTAAGCTGCTTGATGAAACTCGTTGTTTGCTCTCTAATTTCCTGCACTACTGCCATAGTGTTAGCTCTAAGTGTAGTTTTAAGCAATGTACAGGACTCTTGCCAACGTGTAACATCATTTATGCAAACTCCTTAAGCAGGAAGTTATGAGGCATGCAACTCTTTGTGTGTTCACACTCGCACGATTTGAGTAACGTGACCTGCGCTGCTCTGTCGATTTCCGTTTGAAATTTGACAGCGCAAATGGTTAACGCTAGATAAAGTTTGTTGTGATCACCGTGTTGTCTAGTCAGCAACGTTTACGACGCGTTCGTAAAATCGCAATGGATTTTTATTGTCGCGCTTGAAGTGTTTATGGAACCGCGGCTTAACGCGCCGTTTGAACACGATCATCGATTGACGTGTTGAAATGACGGTTTGAAGCCGCCTGGTCAAGCAGCTTAGGCCTTAATGGCTGAGGGTTCGTTATGTAATTAATTATGCTGTTACAGTAGCGACATTTATTGTAAAATTAAAGTTGGTATAGTATTATTGATAATTTCATATATTCGTAAATGATCTGAGTGTTTATGTGCAAAATTATTTATTTGAGATTTGGTGTGCGTGAGATAGAAAACTTTTAAATTGTAAAATATATATACATACAATAATGAAAATGCGTTATTTATTTACCTTTTTTACAACACAATAAGAAGTGTATTATATAATAATTAAGTACCTACCATAACTGCGATTACTTCAGTAGTAATAGCTTGTTTGAGACTACAATAGTAAAAGAACGTCAGCCTCCATTGCACAGCGCACAATAGCTGGCTATGAAGCAATTTACTCGTGTTCCATTCCCGGTACTTCTAAAATATTTGTTGTAGATCTATTATCCGCAATATTATGTCTGTAACGGATTAAAGGTAGGGGGACCGAAAGTCCCTTGCATTATATACTGAAACCCAGACTCAAGATTTGCTTCTTATTATTGAATCCGAACTGTATGTGTGACTAAGGGCCGTGTTTAAATATCTACTTATTTATTTTATTCTTAAAAAAACTTAGCTCTAAAAAAATCAAAAGTAATATTATGAATTGACTTAATAAAATATCCAGTAGGCGTATCTATTCTACTTACATCAAATCACAACAAATGCCACAAATAGGTACATAGGTACACCAATTTAAGTTTTCGAATATAGACTACCAGCTCATGTACATTTATTTCATGCACGGTATGAAAATCTCATTCAAAAATTACAAAAAGTAAAGTAGGTTTCATTTTTATTTCTTTCTTTGAATGACGAGACGAGTTTGCCGTTCGTCTGATGGTAAGCGATACGACCATAAACTATAAAAATACCATCCAACATCTTGAATTACAGAGTATTGTTTGGTATTCCACCGCCCTCACCATGATGAGACATGAGATGTTAAGTCTCATTATGTACGGTAGTTACTCTGGCTACAGTCTAACATATAAACCCAAACATATAAACACCGGTTTATAAAAATTACACCCTAAGAAATCGACGAAAAACCTATTTTGACCATTGCGAAAGATTGCGTGGTTAAAAACTTATCGTACGATTTGTAGCTTCTGTGATAAATCTATGCCTAGTAATAAAATAAACCAATTGGAGATCCCGAAGGTTCCGAGAATAAAGTTTAACAACTTATAATATAAATTATTATATTTTAACTATTTCACTTTACAATATACTTTATAATCACAATCGACATTTACAACGTTAAAAGAAACGACTCAGTGCTGATTATACTACGAACTGCATTTCCTTTGCCTTTTTGGAAAGAGGACAAAAAATCATCTGGTGCTGTCACTGTCAACGCCAAATATCGAAGCAGAAATGTCAACAATGGCCTTACGTGGTTATTCAGTATTAGAGTTTAGAAACGATATTGCGTTATACAATGCAATCTAAATTATTTACACTGACCAACGACGCCGATAGCGAGATTTTATCATCCGTGTCATGTTTCAGTAATTACAGCCATGTTGTTTTTAGGTAGACGCAGTACAACGGAGAAAATGAAGTGCGATCCGAAAAGGCATTTATACACAAAAATGATATTAGACAGGTGTAAAACTGTGCTCATACTGTCCAGTGTGGTGTGTATGTTAGCTGTAGTGATATCTTTACATAGGTTGTTAAGTTATGATGTGAAATTCACGAAGCCGTTCGCACCCATACCGGATGGGCTGTATGGTAATTATTTGGAGCCTGTTTTGGATGAGACCCCCGTGCGGTCGCTGCCGAAACATCGTGACACCGCCCGGGACGCCGAGGCGGTGGTCTCGCTAAACGCAGCGCTCGAAATGAAACGCGTTGGTAAGTCAGATAAAGCTTTAAAATTATTTCAACATGCATTTGCGTTGTCTCCAAAACATGCCGACATATTAAATCACTACGGAGAGTTCCTAGAAGACACCAAGAAGGATATAGTAAAGGCAGATCAACTGTATACATTAGCATTAACAAACTATCCAGATCATACTGGAGCTTTAATGAACAGGCAGCGCACAGCAAGCATTGTCGAGAACCTAGACAGGGAGATGTTAAGGAAAATCGAAGAGAAACGAGATGCATTATCATCAATACCAGAGAACAGTGCAGCACTTCGTAGAGCTAAGAAGGAAGCATACTTCCAACACATATACCACACTGTTGGTATTGAAGGTAACACAATGACCCTGCAACAGACAAGAAGTGTCTTGGAGACTAGAATAGCAGTATCTGGCAAGAGTATAGATGAACATAATGAGATCTTGGGCTTGGATGCAGCCATGAAATATATAAATTCCACTTTACTGTATCGTTTGAGGGATATTACTATGGGGGATATCCTAGAGATTCACAAGAGAGTCTTAGGACATGTTGACCCTGTAGAAGGTGGTCACTTCAGACGGACCCAAGTGTATGTAGGCGGTCACATCCCCCCAGGCCCAATGGACATACGGCACCTGATGACTCAGTTCTTAGATTGGTTGAATTCAGAAGATGCTTTGGACTTACATCCTGTAAGGTAGAGTATTAAAATGATTGCTTGCTATTACACTTTGAATAACATCTATATACAGGTTCATTTTGACATTGTGTGATCTAAATGAAACCACATACTCGTCAGCAGCTTTGCTGACATGGTTCCAAGAATCATCCATTAAAAATTATTATTTTCACCTGTTTTCTGATTTTTTAATCATTGCAAATATGATTTTTGATCATGTGTGTGAGTGTATTTCTGACTGAAAGTATGATGTTGCCACTGCATCAATTTCTCTCAGAGTAGTAGTAGTGGCATTAGGGCATAAAAAATTAAAATTACTTTTTATGGATATTTGCTTTGTTCAAAATGTATACTTTTTTATTTTACATCTGCGGTTCAAGTAAGTAAAGTGTTATTTCCAAGTAGAAAAGTATGTGGATTCATTTAGTAACTCAATGTTAAAATGACCCTATATAACCTAATATAATTAAATCGTAGATTAACTGTCTATAAATAAAATATATTTAAAGAAAATACTTGAAAGATGCAAGATTTAAGTTCCAGAATGTTAAAGAATTTTAAAATGTTTGTCTCTTTATGTTCACTCAAATGATTATTTGTATACCACATTAATACCAAATGTAATAAGTGAAAAATGTTAAGGTTTATTTAGTATAAAATATACAGTAAATTGGTGACAGTGGCCATAGTTCTGTGGTACCCCGAAATGTATTTTACACTAAGTATCTAATGTTTTTATGTCCATTCTAGATACGCAGCTCTTGCCCACTACAAACTAGTTCACATCCACCCATTTATAGATGGCAATGGACGCACTTCCCGACTGCTAATGAACCTGCTACTCATGCAGGCCGGGTACCCGCCCGTCATCATAGCGAAACAACATCGCCATCTCTACTACCAGCATCTCCAGACTGCTAACGAAGGGGATGTCAGACCATTTGTTAGGTAAGCTCACCATCAACCAGAGTATTTGCTTGTCAATATTTATTGCCGAAGGTGTAGGCAAAGGTGCAGCCAGAGCACCGACTTACCACCAATTGTGTTCTGCGTTATGATGTGATGGTGGGTGAAGCTATCCCAAGAAACTCTGTGAATCAATGTCTCATTTATACTACTAAAACATGATTCGTTACACCACCATGTTTGCAGAGAGTGTAGACTGCCTCGGTGGCGTAGTTGTATTGCATGTCCGGTACAATAGCGCTCTGAGGTCCTGGATTCGAATCCCAGGTCGGGCAAAGTGATATTTGGGTTTTTCTGCTCAGTATCAGCCCGGAGTCTGGAATTTGTGCCCGATATGGCGATAGGCTCGCCCCCTATCACATCATGGGACGGAACATACTTGGCGAAAAGTGGGTGCCCTAGTTGCGCCTCTGCATACCCCTTCGGGGATAAAATGCGAGATGTTATGTATGTTATGTACCATGTTTACAATTATTTTTTACTTAATCACCTAACTTGTATTGACTGGCCAGGGAAAATATATCTTGTTGACAACACTATCTGGACCCTACACCACTTACCATCAGGTGCAGTGACTTTGCTGCGCCTATAAAAAAAAAACCTATTTTCAGGTTCATAGCGCAGTGCACGGAGCGGACCCTAAACCTGTATCTGTGGGCGACGAGCGAGTTCGCGCATATGGTGCCGGCGATAGGGGAACCGCACATCCTCACTGGCGAGGGGTTTGAAGACGATATGCTATGACAAAGGCGATGCGCCACGGCTAGCTCAAATTATACCTGCCAATTTAAGGTACAATTATTTCAGAAACCTTATTAAGACGTGCAATTCTCTTGCTAAACACGTGCTATTGTTGAAAGGAAATAAAGAAGTTCTTCCGTCTAAATATGGCCAATTGGGAAGCAATTCTCGCCCGTGTTGACAGGCAAAACTTGCCTCGCCTGAGCACTAATGGTATAAAAGTTTTGACAGATACGTAACAATTTGTACGATACTCGCATGTTCGAGAATAAATGTCACTGTGTAAGCAGCCCCAATGGGCAAGAGAGTTGCTAAAGTGATTCTCGTACGAAAAAATGCCATGACACTTTTTAATTCTCGCCTACGTCTGAACAATATACAATAAACTCCAGACAATGATTGCTAGCAATAATTGCGTACTACTCTGCCCGCCAAAATATTGCTCGGTCTAAATGAAATTTGAGTAAATTGCTTAAACCAAGCCTTGGTTAGCTTAAAATAATGTAATGAAACAGATAAAAAAAATATTATCGCCATATTTTTTTTAAATCCATCCTCTTTTGCTTTGAAGATATACTGTCAATAGATCGATGAATTGTGTATGACAGAGTAATCCACCTTGGCAAGTATTTTCTGCGCCTTTAAGGACATCTTTATGTCTTATATTTGACTCAAGTGCTATATTTATATAATTACACCTTTGCCTTTATTCCTTACCAATATAATAATAATATGACAAACTATTTCTCTAATTTCAGATGGGGTTTTAGCTTCCACTTGCCTGCGGGCGGGCAATTTCCAACGTGACATATTTATTTGGTAGTGCTAGGAAACCTGAAATGTACCTAGATGCTATTGTATATTGGAGTGAATATTATTCAAATTATTTCGAATTATGAGTAATGAATTTGTGTGTGACACATTGTTATACCTATATTGTAAGGGAGTGATGAATTATCCTGAACACCTATATTTTGTACCTATACTAAGCCATGTTCATTGAGCAACGCATGATGCTACAAATATATTGTGTTGGTAATGTCAACCTCTAGATGGATGATACACTATTAGAATTCAAGGGAGTCTAGAAGGGATGGCTGCCCTACACTGAAGTATAATATACAACATATAAAAATGTTGAATTTATTTTGATCTTCAATAGGTAGGTGAATTACCTAAACAGTTGTCTGTTAGCAATTTTACTAAAATTACTTGAATTGGTATATCTCGCAATTTTCACTGCCCACAAAAAAGGTAGTAAGTTATGAATAAAATAATACATATTTGTACATAATATTGTAAATACCGTTTTGCTATGATTTATCTTTGATTACGAATGATTATAATTTAAATATATATTTTATTACCAATAACCAGTAACCGAATTAGTATAGTACCTTCTAGAACCGCAAAAATATGAAATTAAAATGTTTATATGAAAAAAAGTCCTTTTCTTTTTAATTTCTAGAAAAATATTAATGTTTAATATAGTAATTATTGACTATATTTATTTTGTTACTCTCTAAAAACGACACCGAGTTAAATTTGATATAACCAAAGAGTATTTGTAACCATGCTCCCCCTATTTACACGCTGTGTGTTTTATTTATTGGAAATCACTAGAAATGTTCTGTGATATTAATTTCATTAGTGTGTAATTAAGTATAATCAAACGTTAAATTATTTAAATGTAAATATGAATTTTATGTACGCGCCAATCGGAAAGGGACACTAACAGGGGTTTTAGCTGTATTATTTATTGTTAAGTTAAATCTTGCGCCAATATTGTTAACGTGATTTTTAGCATTGACATATTATGTATTAATACTATAACACTATTTGCTATGAAATACTCATTCGGATATCACAAACAATTGCAGCTTATTTTAAATGTATTTCAGTTTGAAATAAACTTGCTTACTATAATTAGCGTTAATGATAATATTATAACACTGAATAAGGAATGCGCTTGTTAAGAAAAGATGAGCGTAGCCAGGGGAGACCGGGGGGCCTCACTCCCTGGATTCATCACAAGTACATACTGTTCTATGTACGATAGCGTACTCTTTATGAGTATATGAATCTATATATAACTTTATTCATGGATCAGTTTTGAGGGCTCAATTTGAGTACTGGCCTACGCTCGTGTACTACAGACAGGGTAATTTTAATAAATTTAATAAATCAAACAAACATTGCGTTAATACATCAAACCACGTACTTGTGTTTACCTCAGCTAACATTGTCAAAAACCATCCATGACATGAATATTTTCACCAAAAATGAGTGTATTTCTGAATAAAAGTGTAATGTTGGCGTTGTGACAAATACTCTTAGAGTTGATATTTGTTTTATTCGACACTTATACTTTTTATTTTACATCTACGTCGAGTAACTCAAGTATAAAATATGATGAGTGGTATTTTCAAGAAGAGAAGTAGATGGTTTCATTTAGTAACGCAATCTAAAAATTACCATGTATATCTAATCCTAACTAAAATATTGAGTTCTCGTATGTGTTCGCTTGTACTTATATTTGTGTTGTCTTCCAGTCTCGCTTTGGCGCCGCGAGGGCAACAACGACCTATATCTGATTTACAAGTCTGCCGATTCTATCTATTTATTTATTTTTAATGATTATGATTTTATCTAAAAATACTGCCCATTTTGTATTGCGAATATGGTTTCATTTTATGTATGGGGTCTTCATGAATTCTGTAAAAAAATGTGAGGTCGTTTTTGCACGCGTGGCATTTTGTATGCATATATTGTGGTGCATTTCTACACCAGTACAAATTACTATTCTAAATACAATTTCCTAATCATTGTATGAGAGAGTATTATTTATTATATCCAAACTTTATTACTAGATCGAAGTGTTCTGTCTCGGCTAGCTCGATAGACCGTGGATGCCGTGATACTTGGCGTATTTGGCCTTTTTTGCCAACAAATCAGCTTTGTACATAAAGAACGCTAAGTCGATGTTGCTTTGTCAAAAAAGTGCAAATGTTTTGACGAATACGCTAAACGTAATGCCAGCTTAATAACGGTTAAGTAGAGACTCCAGAAGGCACCTCCTGAAGATTATAGGAAACATCTGCATGGAAACCTAGATGTTTGTGCCATAACCTAATGGCCCAGTAGTTAATTGTATCTTTATCTGCTTTAGATAATTCGTGGGTATTATTTGACAGCATTGTAAATCGAAAAAACCAAGCTACTTCCCCTTACCTTGATCAGCAACGAAGAGGCAATAGACGTAGTCTTGACGATTGCGTAACACGGTTAGAACTCGGCGGCTGGCAAACCAGCTCGATGCACGAATCACAAGACCAACACAAACTTAAATGGTTTGCGACACTAATTTTACAGAATTTAAACATTTCAATATATTATAGAATATCCTGAATTTTGAGATCAGAATTTTAAACTGCTATTGCAATGGCGGCAACGACGAATTGCAAACATAAAAAGTAGGAGAGGCGCGTGGATCTAAATTTAAAAAAGGAATTTGCCTGTGAACCAATCATTGCGTTAATTCTTAATTTAAAAAATAATGCAGAACCATTCAGTCTTAATGTTTACGGCAATTAAAAAGGAAAAAATAAAAGCCTTGTCAATTTCGATTAATTTATTGTAATGTGCGATGTTAAAATATGTTTATTATAATAAAGCATTTCAACTAAACAAGAGCGCGACGCCCCGCACCTCGTCCTTCACTTGTCCTTTTGACGAACACTATACAATACCAATTCATTTGAAGGCGAACAGTTCCACGTCTCGTTAGGACTCGGCTGCACACGATCGCGTTACATTTACACAAACGCCAAGGTTATAACAGAACGATCGGTCTAAGATGGGCAGTCTGAAGTTAGCCACGACACGCGCCCTCTGACGGCCGAAATTATTAAATAATCCAAATCGAATTCTCTAGAGGAATTTTGAGGGCATATGAAGTCTGCCGATCCGCACTAGGCCAGCGTGGTGGACTAAGGCCTAATCCCTCTCAGTAGTAGAGGAGGCCTGTGCCCAGCAGTAGGACAGTATATAATACAGGGCTGATATTTTTATTATATTATTATTAATCCGGATCGATTGTTTAACAATTCCAGCCGCAAATCTATCTTCACCCACCAATCCCTAGGAACAATAACTGCCTCTAGTGACTAACTTCAAAGCGGCCAACTAGACAGCGTGCTGTGTAAACTACGCATAAAACGCGACCGTGCGCGGCTTCGTTCCATACAAAAAGAGATTTCGTTCAGTACATCGGCGCAAGCAGTGACTCTGATACAGAGTACCGATTTAGTTTGTTTATTTAATAATAAGCACTACCTAATAACCTCTTTGTAAGCTACAGTATACAATACCTCCGAGGGTCCACACAACACAACTGCCAATCAAACATGTAAGGATTGAAGACTCGTATTTCACATTTAACAAGAGTGACGGATTATAATTTCATATTGGATGGCACACAAGCTACGGTGCACGTTATCACAAATTGTCGCACAACTTTCAACCAAGCCCAATACATGCAATTTATATTTTACCGCATCTGTCAGACCCAAGAGGCTACTGTTAAAAGCGAATAGGCCTAGCACCAGTCGAGCGCAGTTAAACTACAATCATTCCAAGTTAATATTTATTTTCATACTATCGATAAACATTGTCGTTATTACAAACAATAATTTTGCGCGTTGGGATGCTTTCATTCTATATGACATTGAATTCACAAGTACAAAATGTAATACGTAAATGAATATTGAGAATCCTAAATTGAACTATGGACGTCATCTACGGAGCAGACATTACAAGACAATGCTCCGTATTTAGTAGACAAAATGTAATATAGAATGATAGTATTCAGCATACAAACCGCTAAAGGCCTCGCTCATAAGCGCAAGCTCGCGTCACATACTCAATTATCACAACATAAGTATTACAAAAAATAAAAGAAAAAATATTAAACGTACTGACTGGAAAAACTTACAGTTACATAGTCTTTTAAGAAGTTTTACTATTTTTATTAATTAATTAAAAAACGACACGTTTTACGTTTTTTTTACTACGATGTTATGCAATGATAATGTAAATATAAATTATAATTATCCAGTAATGTCTGTGTATAGAAATTTATCCCACCAGCCCTCATCGATTACTCATTCGATCTCTCGCTACATCGATAGTCAATCGTTGCATTAAATGATTACTGTTAGGAATTTGCAATCGATTAACAATTCGATTCTGTGCGATTTAACGATTATTAGCGAATAAAAATCATATATTATAGTCGTGATTATTTAAAGGTAGTTAAGTCAAGAGTTTTGTCATATTCGATTTGCCCCATATCTCAATCTCGGGTGACCATTATGGCTGCAGTCACATAGCCATTGCCATCTAAACCAGATTAATAGAACAACAAATTGGCGCCTACTTTTCGCATTTCGAAATTATTCTTCCTTTCATCTTCAAGTCGAAATTCCAAGAGAAAGGGACAGCGACATACGAAATAAAGATCGTTGTGCTTAATATTGTAAAACAAACTGGGTTTTCTGTCTTTATCTGTCAATAATATTGAGAGAAAGAGACCACACGCAGTTTGTAATCGAGTTATACTTTATCATCGCAACTGTTACTACAATATTCCGTCTCCCCCATACGACATGTTAAGAGTAAAAAGGACGGGTAGTGGTCGACAAATATACTCGTAAACATCACCAAGTCGTTCAGTTGCAAGAATAGTAAGTTTCATGGTGATATATCATATAAGCTATTATTTAAAATTAATATTTTCACATCTGTCGATACGTTGAGAATTTTTTAAATTTCTGGCTGTGCCAAATAGGAACAAAGCTCCAATGATATTGCTTTAGGAAATGGAATAAGAGTTCCTTATGAATCTCTTAGATAGATTCGCCTTTTACACATACCTGAAGCCAATAAATATCGATAATTATTTATGTATTGGTTTACAACCCTAGTAGAAACACATTTGAAATATTATAGTGGAATTTCCACTCTCACTCAAAGGATACCATAATAGCATTCAAACGCGGCCAATATTTGGTAAATACGTTATGCCCGATCAAAATGCTATACGCCAATGTTTGAGGCCAACTAACGAATCCAATACTCAAATTCAAATAGCTAATACTCGTCAAATAGCAGCCAGATTAATATAATCTCAATGGAAATTTATAAACAGAAAAACCAAATATTTAAAATCCAATTATATTTTCAATACCAGATGTTTAATTTTGTCATGGATTTTACAATTGATTAGTCATGGAGCTTGTACATAAGCAATAAGTCTTAAATTTGACATCACTAGCTCCTGTTTTAAATTATCTTCCATTCTTATAACCATTTTAATTTAAACAATGTTTTTACCCCTTACTATAAAACCATTTCATTAAAGATAGAAAGAGACAAAACACTAAATATTAAATAAAAATGTTTATAAGTACGGAGTATTTTTTCAACATGTGTATATTAGCTTTATAATATGGACATTTTGCGACGGCAGCAGTAACAAGCGAAATGGCAATAGATATGTTATCAAAACGTCTACACGCACTATCGTGTCACCAGCATATCTCATACATTAACACAAATAAGGAGATATATCCTCTTCAGTTTTAATCTAATTATACATTTTACGATAAATAAGGACACTGTATGAAAGGTAGGAATATCAAAGTCTTTCGTGCATAACTTGAAAATCAACAAAAATTATATATCGATTACATTACGCAATACTTGGAATCGATATATTCGATTAAAAAAACTATTTATCGTTCCTTCCTAACACACATTGCGTTATATAAATGTTAAACAGTTATATTTCACAACGATCCGAGTATTTCATTACCATATTCAAAATAGTGGACACCAACCGTTATGAAAGTAAACGTAGTACAACTGACGCCAATACTAACAACCGCTCTGAAGTTAGGCAGACTTGCCCACGCCTTTTGTATGACTGACGCCACCCGCGACTAACCTCAGGCCGTAACTGACGCCAGTTGTACGCAACTCATTTTGTACTTGCACATCATCAAAGTTCATAACTATTTTACGTTATAGGCCATTAGCGGAGTTAAATGCTCAAAGAAAAGTCAGGGTTAAACTCGAGGGGAAAACTCAGTTTTATTAATTAACTAAACGTATCGCACCATTTTGCGTTTAGAATTCACAAGTCGATGGTTCGAGGTTGTTGAACGTCGATAAAATTATCGATATTCGACCGCCTCACTGTCGATAGCCGCGAAGCAGTAGCCATCCAACTGAATTGTATTGAATAGAGTCCACATATTTCGTATCGACTATCGACAAATATATCTCAAAACAACTTCAACGTACAAACCGACGAGTCTAGTTTGTGCATTCATCCCCTATAGTAAACAGTCTCAGTTCACATCGTTTCGTCGACTATACTAAGCATTGAGGGATAAAATATTGAAAAAAAAAAAACACCGTCACAACTTGGTCGATGGCAAAACATAGTGTACAAGCGGTTCAGTAGGCCAGCTACACACGTTCCTTACATATCGAACACTGAATTTTTATTAGTTTCAATACTGATTAATTAGTTTTTACACACTGGAATTTTACATATATCAAGTTGTGACTCGACACGACCGCCGGACGAACGCGAATGCGAGCGCAAGCACGAACACGAACACACTCCCGCGGCGAACGTTGCATCAACGAAAATTCCACGACAGTTTTGTACAAAAGGCAAGAAAACAAACATGCAACTTCGCGGCCAACAAGCAAAATAAATATCAAGTCGACAAATCAGTAACCGAATTGTGATTTTCGTCTCTCGTTTTAGACGAGCAACATAAGAACTGGGATAGCCTTAAGGCTGAACGTGTGCTGAGCGGGAGGCAGCACAGACATTTCGGTTTATATCTCACACGCTTGCCTCCTGTATTGTGTTGCGATAAACACTATTTCACATTTTACAGGTTTCAACCTAATTTGGAACTTGGAGAAAACGTACAAAACTTTGAGTACGAATTACCTAATCTTAATAATATCCCAAAATAACAAAAACATGAGTTAATACAACATTTCAGTTAGTTTTTAACACTATGATGCAAAATTTGGACATCACTCCCGCTTTGCCGCTCGCCTGCACCTCAGCCCACGTCCGGCCCAATAACTTAGTTACAAAGTGCGAACTGGCCTGATAAGTTACTGCATTCGACACCTATAACCTATTGAGAGTTGCTGTCAAGTAAGCCTATTGCAACTCGCCTTTCTCTATCCTTCAAAACCAACTGTCTGACAGTCCTAGTCGTCCATAGCTAGCTCGCTCAGTTCAGCTCGTACTATGTAACCTATCCCCGACGTGACATGTTCGGTTCGCATTCGCTAGTGATGTGCCGGCTAGTGGTGTCGCGAGAGCGGAGGCTGTATGCGTCGCGAGATGTGCTCCTCCTGGGTCATCTTGGCGCGGAATTCGGCGACGAGGTCGCGTGACTGCGCCAGTACAGCGATCTGCTCGTTCAACAGCTCCTCCCACTGCGTCGCGTACGCTGTAAACAAACAACTCACATTAAGTAAGGGTACAAAGAAAGCTGCATTATTTTAGTAAGTGAAGGACAGTAAGGTGGCTCTAAATCCATTCCAAAAATTGTATGATACAATTATTAGGGGTAAAACCATCATACTGTTACTCAATTAAATGTTGATTTTTATGCAATTAGTACCCTGACCAATAGTAAACATTATATAACTTAGTATATAAAGCAGTTGAATGTCGATGATACAATTTTATGATAAATGTATTCAATTTTAAATCTTCTGAATGTGAAATAGGTTATATTCAGATTAACGGCCTTACAGTCGACAAAAACAGCAAATAATTATGCTATTCTATACTGGTTGACTGGTCGGTCATATTACTTTAGTTTAATAAGCTATACAATGAATTTCATTATAAAATAATTTAAACCATATTTTAATCGACATCCGCTCTTTCCTAAGCGTGAATTTTCATTGGTAAGTTTGATATTACCAACCAATTTTGATATAACTATGTTAACACATAATATTTATCATATCTAAAAAGCATTGCCAATATATCGTACAACACATCACAAATAATATTTTTGCAATTGTTTAAAAAAGTCGTCAATCTGAATACGTCCTCGCAAGTTAATAACACCGTTTCCATTATGAGCGACAGCATTGGCATTAACGTATCAAAGCGTTTGATCGCGCTCGCGTCGCGGACCGACACATGTTCGTTACAATGTTGCGTGTCACGGTTGCGCGCCACACCTAACATCCTGAGACGTCGCGTGCCAACGCCGTTGCTCGCGAGGAACCGAACGCGCTTGCGCTGCGAGTGCCACACATCTGCAACATGCACTCATACTGTAGCGACACGACACGAGCAACACAAACGCGAGCCTCACACATGCCAATAGCTTGCAACACGAACACAAACATACACATAAACAATTTTTTGTTTTTATTGAGGTACTAAAATAATAAGATAGATTAATTTCTACAACAAATAGTATTAAATGTAAGTTTCATGTTACAGCAACGGTACAAAATATTTTTGTCAGATAAAACCACAAAAAGGGGAAAAAATCAAGATACACGCCACTATAAACCTTATAAACTATAGAAAAAGGCATACATTATAAACACTGAGTATTGAAGCTCGAGAAGTCTCAATTAAATTAATTAGGGTAAGAATTAATCCAGGTCTCTGTATATAAATAGAAGTCCTTACCGTCCTGATCGTAGTCAACGTCCCTAGTGATGCCGAGCAGCTGGTTGCAGCGTTGCAGCGCGTGTTGCAGGTAGTCAGAGATGGCCTTGTGGTTGTCGAGCACTTCCTCCTCGGCGCGCTGGAGCTCGTCGATAGCCTCGTGGAACGTGTACATCTCCGCTGACATGTCACCCTCCTGTAAATGCATGAGTTAGAATTAAGATTAAGGGCTCTGCAAAATGACTTCCTTCGCCTGGTGTTAAGTGTAAGAAAAATATCAACCGGCAAAGGACGAAAGTATCTTGACGGTTTATACAATTATGTCGGCCTACTAATTGCTTCCTCAAGCCCCCCTCAAAAGACTCAATGTCATGAGACAAGAGTAACACAATTTAATATGCAACAGATTTTGTATGGACCGGACAAAATTACTATGTTCTATTATAATTAAACATAGTTTAAATATAACTTTACAGTTCGATTGTTTAAAGAATAGCGTGAAGATAGTCACCAGTGGTTACTGGCTATAAAGTAATTATTTCTAGGTATCTGTTGAAGCCAGCTGAGATAGAAAGCTGGTGCAGAATCGTGCCTAGCTCCAAGTCGCCCATCTTTGAAATGTAGTGCACGTTATACGTGAAGATAGAATATCAATATTAAGTTTTTCAGTATATTTATGAAATTACTAGCTGACCCGACAGACGTTGTCCCGTCTTAACTATGAATTTGCAGCGCGCATTCTGTCAATCGCTGACAGTTATTTCAAACAAATGAAAGTTATATAAAATTAATATTTTGGTCAAGTTTTTTTAAATTTTCTAACTTTCCACGCAATTTTTTGATTTTCTTCTTTCATATGAACCTTCTCCTGACAATAACAAACACAACAACAAAAAATAGTAAAATCGGTCCAGCCGTTCACGCGTGATGGCGTGACCAAGGGAAATAGGGATACATTTTAATATATATAGATAACATTGTTTACGTACATTAAGTGACCTGAGATGCGCAAGATCATCATGCGCGGGCTGCATATCATGCAGATCCTGCATATCCACATCCCTAGGCGGCGAGTCAGCTCTTCTCGGGTCCGCGGTGCCCAATTCCTTGACGCGATCGGCATAGCGCAGTGTGTTGAGAGAATGCTCGCAGGAGGAGAGCGCCGGCGAGATCATGGCGATCATGCACGTGCGGGACTTGTCGCCGATGAAGCTGTCGCGCAACACCTGCGTCAGCTTCGACACGCGGAACGGCAGGTGGTTGTTGCCCTTCATGCCGAGCGCGCGGATGCATTCCTTCAGTGCGAGTAATGACTTGTTGATCTCAGCGCTCTCCATGCCTGTAACATATAACCATATTATGTTTTCTGATCACCGAGTCGATGTTAATACCGCCGTTTCTGTGGGATAATACTTGGCAACTGATTTTATTAATGCAGACAAACGTTACCGTCAGGTGAAACATTGTGATCATATACAAATATGCAAAATCCACAATGTCATTTCAACCTTATCGATATAATTGGTGTTCGAGCAATAGTGTGTTTTGTTTGTGAATTATTGCTTGCTTTAACGGTGACGGAAAACATCGTGAGGAAACCTGCATACCTGAGAAGTTCTTTATAAGAATTTTGAAGGTGTGTGAAGTTCACCAATCCGCACTAGGTCAGCATGGTGGACTAAGGCCTAATCCTTCTCAGTAGTAGAAGAGGCCCGTGCCCAGCAGTGGGACAGTATATAATACAGGGCTGATTTTATTATTATATTCATTTATCGCATTTATGCATATGCGTGGTGCATTGCAACGAGTGTAAGTAACATCCGCGCGGTACGTACGCGTCTGCCGGTTGGCGGAGGAGGTGTCGGCGCCGCGCTCGTTGCCGGCGAGGTCGATGAGCGAGAACTTGCCGTGCACGCGGTGCATGCCGGGCGACCGCACCACGATCTGGAACACCGCGTGCGACCGCGACGAGTTCGAGTTCGCAGACGTCTGAAACAGAAAACGCACATCAGTAAACTTACCACTAGCATTTAATAGACACTTAGACTGTGAGAATCTAAAGTTCCATAAATAATGAATCATAGACGTATGGTTCCATAACTATCAATAGGAAAAACATCTTAGCATAGAAACATGATTCTCAAAAATGCACTGTTCAAGAACAATACTGCATTATAGTATCACAGCTCGCATGAAACAAGTCATCACACCAAAAAAAATATCCTTCAAAAACAATAACCACGCCACATTTCGTTACTAACTTCAGACCTAACATAGCCGATAGCTGTTGTGTATAGATCAGTCTCACCTGTCCCGAGGTTCTGGCTGCATTACCATGCTGGATGAGCTTGAGCACCTCGTCCACGTTGTCCACCACCTTCTCCGTGAGGCCCACTATCTGCACCTGCTGCTTGCCGTCCTCCAACACTCGCAGCTTCGCCTTATCCGCTAACAAGTCGAATACCTGTAAAAGGTCAGTTATTGATGTAAATTGCACTATCGATATAATATCGATTTGTCGATATTGTCCTTTATATATTATACTTATAACTAATACTTATATTTTTCGTAATAATTGTAATAAATTTAATATCTATATAGGAATTATAAATGCAATATCGAGCCTGTGAACATCATATTAGGCCAGAGGTTTCAACCTCAGGCGTAGCAATGTTATCGACATTTACGGCGACGAAAATTCTAAGAGTAGGTAATTGTTAACACATCTAAGAATTTAACTAATGTTACGAAGACAACTAGAACATATTATAATGTTACATAACGAGGAATTTTCACAAAATACTAGCGCCGCAATCATCGCGGCATACTGAAGTCAACATTGGTGCTTCTATAGCGATGTGTACCTTCCCGGAGTATATCTCGAAGAAGGAGGCGGATACGATGAGGTTGAGCGGTTTGTACTTCGGCGACTTGAGGTAGGCGAACACGTCGCGCGCCGCCATCGCGTAGATACCCTTCTTGCAGTCCTGTGTCTTACCCTGCAAGTACAACGTTTGTTATAATAAAAAATATTATGCGTAATACCATTCTATAGGAGATTTCTTTACTGACACAATGATTGTTAAAGAGACGTGCAATAGCGTGACGTGAAATAGCGAATGATGAACGGTATCCATAGTGGCCACAATAATTTACGCCGGCCTTATTACTTCGAGACAATATTATTTAGACCATAAAGACGTGTTTCCACAAGCCAAGACGCGTTGTTGGGAACGATATTTTTAACAAAACCAAATATAAAAGTCACGCTCTCAACTATGTTTCCAATAAATCAACAAAAGTATCTATACTTAGCATAAAGTATCGACATTTAGCATTATCGTATTAAGCCATGTGTAACAAATTATCATATTTTTTTTTACAAGCCGGTATCGAGTGATCGAGTGACAAACAAATCATCGATATTTTCTCTGTATCGATACTAGACTAGTGTCGGTACCTGGAAGTCGCCACCCATGGTGTGCGTCTTGCCGGAGCCCGTCTGTCCGTAAGCGAAGCACGTCGCCATGCCGCCCTCGAATATCGTCTGCACCAGCGGCTTGGCCGTATATCTGAACAACACAATACCATCAATAATTATATAAAAAAAAACTTATTCCTCGCATCTCCCAATTATTTATTTGTAAAAATAGTTAATTTACATACTTACAGTCTACGAAAAATGCAGAATTTCTAATAACTAAAATTTTACCGTTACGCTTAGATATCGTTAGCAAAATCCAAAATAGTGTCAATGTTACGAGCTTCATATTCTTATGTAATCAATAATACTTTTTATAAAAATATATTTTAAAAGAAAATATATTCGATTATATTATGATGTATCTATAAATATAGTAGGCTATAGATACATACTTATAAACAACTTCATTGGTGCAGGAGTCGTCGAAGGCGTAGTCGAAGCGGAACTTCTGGTTTTCGAGGTACTTGGTGAGGTCAACCTTGTTCTTGGGCTCGTGCACTATCATCTGGTCTTTCGTCGGCACGCTTATGACGTCCACCTTAAAACAGTACGTGCGTTACAACCATGGTTGCAAAATGCAATTGAATTTCGACCATGGTAGTAAAATTTGATTTTTATGATACTAAGTAATAAGGACAACGAAAATATAATAATATTTGTATATTATAAAATGTCTTTCTTGTTACATTTGATTTGATAACTCTCTTTTAGCGAATTCATATTTACTGGCAACTCGCACTATGTACCAAAGGCAGTTTTTATGCGCCTCCCTATAGAAATATAATAAGTGTTTCAATTTATAAGGAAATGTATTAAGCCTTTCTCTTCGATTTCTCAAAGAAATTTGACCTTTATCTCAAAGGACCTTTAACAGTGCAAATAAATAGAAAACAGTTGAATCAACTCGTAAATGATTCACCTCGACGAGATCAAGTGGTCAATTACACTATCCGGTGCAATAACGCGAAGACAATTTCATTACGCGTACAGTAATTTATATTCATTCTATACACGTTACAAATTGACAGGCTATGGTCATGTTCTAAACGGAATGCCTTTTCTTATCCGCCAGAATGATTAAACAGTACTAGATGAGTTACAACTGTTTTTAATGAACGATCTTAATCTAATCTTCAATCCGATTCTGAGAAAGAACCAATCAAAATTAGTCATTTGTACGCATATCAAAGACTGTGCTCTGATTGGTTCTAATTTGCGATAGATCGAAAAATTGATTGGGATCGATTATTGAAAATGGAGGTAAATGGTAATTCAGATGTTATATAAACCAGAGACGTCGCTGAGGTTTGACTAATCTGGTACTTATAATACTAATGCTTATCTGTAGATGTATGAACGGTAGTCTTAAATAAATTAAACCGTGTTTTACCCACATTCTGCCAATTAAGTTAAACAGTTTGTGACGTGTTGAAGTCGTCGGTACATGATCAATGTGATCATTAGCAATGGGTGTAATTTCTGTTTATTCTTTATTTTTATGACTAGTTTGTGTACCTCTTTTTTAGCGTTCTCCTTCTTGTTGAGCGGCCTCTTTCTGACGCAGACGGTGATCTGGTGGTCCTCGACAGGCTCGTTGCCGGTTAGCGGCCTGAACTCGATGCTGTTCTGGTATTCGCGGATCATCGCCAGGAACTCCCAGTTTGGATTACCCGGATCCATGTTCATTAGGGCTTCCTGAAACAGGTATATTTAAACATTGATACGTTTTTCCGAGTTTTAAAGTATATTTGTAGGACCTGTCCTTTTATGATTATTTTAAATTGCTGAATACTACAATAATAAGTTCTGTAATGCCATATTTGTAACAATCTCAATATTTACCTTATCCCCCTTTCACCTTTTCGTTCTAAAGTTCCTACAGAATCCACACTTTTGTTTTTTTACCCCCTTTCTTCTTAATACCCCTTATGCTTCAACTTTTCATTTAACACTTTCTCCCTAATCACCTCTTTCTGACGATTCACCCTCTTCAACAATTACATCCCTCCCGCTTCCCCCCACACTACGCGTATACGCACCTTCTCCTCTTTAAGTTCCGCCTGCCGCTGCCGCCTCTTCTCCCTGTTCTCCTTGAGCCGCTCGACCTCCTTGACGACGTTGGACCTCCGCACGGCGCCGGACGCGACGGCGTGCGGCACGGACACAGTGGAGGAGACGCCGGCGGCCCCCCCGCCCGCGCCCGCACCCGCCCCGCTGCGCGTGCCCGCCGCGCTCGCCACCACCGGCGCCGTGAACTGCACCGTAACACAATACATTTAAGGTAACATTCGTATTATCATTTATCACCATCCCCGACGACATGGAATTTTAACGACCTCTTTTCTAATAAATAGATGTTATACTATTAATCTTAGACTAGTTTGCACAACTAAATTCTTATCTAAACTAGATAAATACAAATATCCAAAAAAAATCAGTTCTATTCCACTACATCGGATATGCTGCCAAAATTATTGCAACACAATTTTAGTTCATATCACATTCTACAGAACTAGGTGAGAAGGAATAAGGAACCTCTTTAATGTAAGGCGTGCGCCTCTGCACAGGTAGGTATGGTTGCGGCACGCCCTGGGGTACCGAGGCGGCGCTGGGCGTGCTGCCGGCGCGGGACCGACCGCCTGACGCAGGCTGCAGGACAGGGAGGTGGAAGGGACATGCGTATAGGTAAATATTTCCTTGTGTATAACTGCAGCTTGATAGACGAATTGGGAAGTGAGGAAAGAGATAATATGCTCGCCAAGCAGTATTCTTGCCCTATTGTGTCCCGGTTTGAAGGACATTGTTTCCAGTGTAATTACTGGGCATAATGAGGCTTCACATCTTATCTCTTAGGGTGAGGAGCGGGAATTCACTACTTTGTAGTCAAAGTACCGTATGGCGTTGCTACTATTTATGTGCGGTAGTATCGCTTACCATCAGCCAAACGGGGCGATACCTTCGTCATATCACTGCAATAAGAAAATACTACCTAGGTTTTCTGCAATTGTAATCAATACATTAACATTGTTATGGTGACTGCACATTTGTCAGCGTTGTGCGCGCGCCGCGCATCAGCTATTTCCAACACCCTACTAATATGCTGCAGTGTGAAAATATGCGTAAAGCTGCACAGAGCTGGAACGAAGCTTACCATGATTTTTTCACGGTAAAAACTGCTACTTCAAGTCGATTGCTGCAAGTTTTACTGCTATTCTAAACCTAATGCTTCTGTTCTCACCTGTTGCGTGACGCGCGAGTTGGCCGGCGGCTGCTGCGGCGGCGGTTGCTGCGGAGGAGGCACGTTCTCGGCCCCGCGCCGCCCCGTCGTGTCGCCGCCGTGCCCGTTCGTGTACGCGCCGCCCGCATTCGACAGACGCATCTGATTGTTGCGCGTCACGCGAGATGGCGCTGGAATACAGGTACACATTACTTCAAACAGAGACAAAATATATCTTTAGTCTGATGAAATCATAGTATTGGTGTAATGGAGAAATTTTATATCTAACACTATTTGCCTGGGCTATGTCAGTGAGAATTGTCATCATCTAAAAGACGCAGTCGTTAAGACCAAGTCAGTTACTTTAATGCATAAATCATGTCTTGGTGACCCCACATCGTAGTTGTATAAGGGTAAAACTAACGCAAACAAAGCCATGTCACTAGCCAACAAAGCATTACATCAGCATACATTGCCTCATACGGACATCTGTACGACTAGTGCCAAAAGTAAAATCTCCTAAACGAGTCCATGAATCACACGGTGACGCGATACGTTGGTAAATGCGCGAAAAAAAAACCAACAACAATCAGAACGCAAACCAAAACAGTGCAAAAGCGAAACGTCCACGACGGAGCGTATATGGTGCGGTAAAAGTGGAGTCTTACGTGCCGCCGGAGGGTCCTGCGCGGCGTCCTCATCGGGCGAATCGTTTTTGTCGAACGCCTCGGCGACATTGCGTTCGGTCGAGTCGGCGACGCGGCGCCGGCATCGCAACCACGAGCAACACATCATCAGTCTTTGGTTTAAATCATGCTCGTCTAAAACATGTGCTCTTGGTAGAGCGGCCGGTGGGAATGGCGTGCGTCGGCGCAAGGCGATCCAGCGCCCGCCATATTAGGATCTCTTTCCGCAGTCAAGGCAATGAACCGTGACGTGACGCATGCGCAGCGCGCGCTCTATCCGACGCGGCGACGCGAATAATTCATATCACTCGCAAATGTCCTTACCAAAAGCGCAAATCGCCTTAAACAGTCGAGGACGAATGAGTATGACCTGGATAATTGGACATTTAATGCTTAATATAACACTGTTGTAAACAGCGAAATGTCTTTAATTATCTAATAGTTTGAATTATGAACGAAACAATTATCGCAACTACATAGATATCCCGCATCTCCGATCCACATTAAAACATAGCCCTGGCATTGCTCAAATTTCACGTTAAGGATTGAACAAAGTAATCCAGAAGTGGAAGAGCGATCCCCATTAGTTTAATCTTAGTGCAGACAAAACTGCGTTCAGTCTTGCAAAGAGCCTCACTACAATACAGAGTTTTTAAAATATTCCTCGAGGTCTCCCAACACACATGCCGCTCGCGACGACGACAATCCAACTGACATTACGAATAGTGGCTCACCCATTACGCCACGAGCTCGGACAATCGAACCAAATCGTCGGCTAATCGCTGTACGTGGGTGGCATTGTCCCACGAGCTGATCGAATGTACCACCGTGTGACGTCACGCACCACCGACACCGACGATCGATACCACATGACAGTTCAATGGGCCGGTGTGAACTTGACAATGCGAAGGTCTTGTTGAATTTAAAACTGCATTCATTAAAGTTAAAAAACTAAATAATTATGTTCAAAAAGGTTTGTGTAATTACTGAACAATGGTGATAAATTGTGGTGGATGTTATATTATGGCATTCTTCAAGAATTTAATAAAATGCAAATAGTATATCAATCAATGAATAGATCTTTCAAAATATTTCTTGATGTTTAGACGAAAACAGATACCTCAAAAATAAACTAAACGTAAGCTGATCGGTAATATAAATAAAGCCCACATTAGCCAAACAAACATTTCAATGTATGGACTACATTAGATGTGGTAATCTTCCGTGAGAATTCAATAACCATGTAATTCGGTCATTTTCTACTTTTATGTCATCAAAATAAATATGTTCTTTCATACTTCAACTAAAGTATATTAAGTGTTACTGACTTTTGTCACCCTTTAAATTTTTTCGGCCCGAATTACATAAGATATTACGTAAATTAGCCAGGACTTTCAGCGTGAGCACTGTAATTAAACAACCAGTCGGTCCTGCAACTCAACTTTATTTCATTCGGGATTATTTATTTTAACATCATCATAATATAAATATTTTGTATTTGACTCTAGTTTTTGAGCCACCCGAAACATGTACTAGTGATGACACACACGTCCATAATGTTGGTATAAATAAATAAACAAAATTGGATACAATTTCTACCAAACATAGAGTCGTTTTTCCACTAAACTTACCATCAGGTGTAGTCCTAGGTACCATATTAAAAATATATTGCAACAACCGCCGAAAATGCCACAATACAAGATATCCATTCTAACCATATGACAAAGGTATATTTCCAAAGCCTAAAGATACCAGAGAAATGGTATTGGGTGTAACAAAAATTGCGCATAACAACCGTTCTCTTGACGACCGTTGGTATGACGAAGATCAATATTCAGTTAGACACGAAACCTATAAAACACGCCTAAACCTATAGTTTAATATCGGTATCACATAAGTTAGGTAAACGTATAAAATTGCTGATGCTTTATTTTTGTCACGAAAAGTTAAAAACAGTGTAAGTGGAAATGTTCTAACGTCTCAAACACGCAGTTCTTTCTAAGTTCAGGTATTTGCTTTTGTTTATGGGTGGAAGAGGAGGTCATTTATCATATAGTATACTCTACAAATACTCATTGAAATAGTCCACTCAATATCATACACTGCTAAAAACCTCAAACAATTAGCATCTTACACCCAATCATACAATGCAACGAGGCAATGCACGAGACAAGGCCCCGAATGCATGTCGCTAAGCCAGGAGTTTCCAAAGTCCCACTCGCTGGTTTCTCCCAGTGTTGACCGCGGGTCGGATACCCCAAAAAAATATCACACAATGCAAGCACCATGACAATCTAACACCAAAAAACAACAATGACCATCTCGCACACAAAAAAATCTAACGTTATTTTCAGTCTGAAACGTGACCGTTACCCGCTCACCACCGGCCGTACAATGGCGAGATTTATCGCCGTGACCCGGACTCGAACCCGCACTTATCGCGTCACGGAACCGCCCGGCCGTTTCCTCCAGACGTGCATGTGAGAACGGCGCGTAATATTCTGGTTTGTGCATTAAGATTGGTTTTACTGATGCACTGATAGGGGCGATTTCTTTGGCTGATAAATTTGTATTCTTTGTTGGTTTTTGGTTGACGGCAAAATGACTGCATAATAAAAACAATGCTATTCAAATATAACGTCAGTTTAGTTCCTATCTCTACTCGTCAGAAAGGGATATATCTACATGCGTACCGTGGCCGCTATCCACTCGAAATAAGAAGTACCTAATAAGTACTACAACAAATCGCTGGTTCACTATTACAAGGTCCTATGCTAATTTTTACTTAAATGTTTGTAAATTTTTATATATTATGTTTTGCTATTATCGGATTTTTTTACGAAAATACAATATATATAACCTTGTAATAGCGAGCCAGCAAAATATTTACAATCCCACGCTTATGTATTATATTTTGTGTTTTCAGTATCAAGAAATACGAGCGATTTCTGATACAACAATTCCCACCAAGAACAATATTTTACTCTACCAAAATATCCAAAAGTTTTAATGTTTTGTCCAACTTCCGCATGTTCCAGTCACGAGACCTCTACCTAACCCAGCGTTGCAGATTGAGTGTGCCGAATTAAATTGCATGAAGGATTAACCGCGCAAATTCTATTGAACCTCGAGCCGGATCTCAGGACCTTTGCGACCGTATCCGAATTACTTGACTGTTGTTGACATAAATTAATAATTTTAACAGATGAATGAAAAAACGTTATAAAAAAGTCGTTAATTAACACCAAAATTCTAATACGTCTTTATAAAAATGGTAATCATCTCTAAAAAAATCTTTGCGTAAATAAAACAACTCAAACAGTATACTCGAGAAAGTAACTTATAAAAACTAGGACAATAAATGGCTAATGCAAATTCTTATATTACATTTTAGAAGTTTACTTACATTTTAATTGGCCAATAAACACGCCTTACTTTTAATTTAAAAATAATGTATCACTATTCATGCAACAAATGCAAAACAATGCAACTACTAAAACTATGACTTAGTAAATATAAAAAATATTAACTGCACGTCGCCACTCCATATCATATTGTTATAGCGTGGTAACGTTGTACACTATCGTTTTGTTAATTTACTTAAAGAACGAAACTATTATCGTGTTGTTAGCTTACATATTTCCCTATTAAATTTAATAAAGACAAAGTAAGTACATTATAATTCCATGGAAATTTTTAGCTATAAAATCTTTGTTAGTCGGTTTATTTTTAACTAGCTTTTGCTCGCGGCTCCGCCCGCGTTATAAAGTTTTTCAGGCTAAAGTTTTCCGTTATAAAAATAGTAGTTTCCCGGGAGCCTATGTTCTTCCCAGGGTCTCAAACTGTCTCCATACCAAATTTCATCTTAATACGTTAGGTAGTTTTTGAGTTTAACACGTTAAGGCAGACAGATGCAGCGGGGGCTTTGTTATATTATTTAGAACTTTTAAGTGAAACAATCCCGTCATACATCATTGTTGCATAAATTTAACCGTTTACGCAGCGCAGGCAACGGAAGCTCTCAAAACTCATAATTTTCCCCGTTTTTGCAACATGTTTCATTACTGCTCCGCTCCTATTGGTTATAGCATGATGATATATAGCCTATAGCACTCCAGGAACAAAGGGCTATACAACACAAAAAGATTTTTTCAGTTCAAACCGGTAGTTCCTGAGATTAGCCATTACTGCTCCGCTCCTATTGGTCATAGCGTGATGATATATAACTTTGAGCACTCCACAAACAAAGAACTATTCAACACAAAAATATTTTTTCAGTTCGAATCGGTAGTTCCTGAGATTAGCCATTACTGCTCCGCTCCTATTGAATATAGCGTGATGATATATAGCCTATAGCTCTCCACGAACAAAGGGCTATCCAACGCAAAAAGAATTTTTCAGTTTGGACCGGTAGTTCCTGAGATTAGCCATTACTGCCCCGCTCCTATTGGGTATAGCGTGATGATATATAGCCTATAGCACTCCACGAATAAAGGGCTATCCAACGCAAAAAGAATTTTTCAGTTTGGACCGGTAGTTCCTGAGATTAGCCATTACTGCTCCGCTCCTATTGAATATAGCGTGATGATATATAGCCTATAGCTCTCCACGAACAAAGGGCTATCCAACGCAAAAATAATTTTTCAGTTTGGACCGGTAGTTCCTGAGATTAGCCATTACTGCCCCGCTCCTATTGGGTATAGCGTGATGATATATAGCCTATAGCACTCCACGAATAAAGGGCTATCCAACGCAAAAAGAATTTTTCAGTTTGGACCGGTAGTTCCTGAGATTAGCCATTACTGCCCCGCTCCTATTGGGTATAGCGTGATGATATATAGCCTATAGCACTCCACGAACAAAGGGCTATCCAACGCAAAAAGAATTTTTCAGTTTGGACCGGTAGTTCCTGAGATTAGCGCGTTCAAACAAACAAACAAACAAACAAACAAACAAACAAACTCTTCAGCTTTATATAATAGTATAGATGACTACGTGTTACATGTGGCTGAGTATAATAATTTTGCATGGAATATTTTAACGTTAATTGAAGACCCTTTCACTGAAAAAAATTATTTACTCTTGAGATATTTATAAAGCCGGTCTCTACCTAACAGTTGTTTTCAAAACTTTTGGGCAGGGACGGTTCCGCGAAGCTATTTCAGTGCAGCAAGATACCCCGGGCCGTCTCATACCTATGCGCCGATGAAGGTTTCCGCGGATTGTGGTTAGTATGCTGGCGTAGGGGACATATAGGGGTAGGATCTCGGTCCAATGCTCGCTCGAATGATGCTATACTCCCGAGTGACGTCATTGGTCCGTAAGACCGGTGAAACCAACATAACCGTTCCACGCACCTCCGAAGTGGCGGTAGCGATAACGCGTCTTTACCGCATATAAAGGATATCTTTTGAGCGAATACGAATCTTCTTTTTTCTTCATAGGCGACTTCTTCTTCTTCTTCGTAGCCGTACCCTCTTAACAGAGTCGTCGTGATCTTGTTTGGGCTATATGCACGAAAATCATTGTATGAGAGTTATTGGCTCCGACAATATCCATTACCAATATTATGGCTTCTAGCCCAAGTTTTAAACCCATCAAAGATGGATCTTCGCACTACTTATACAAATGCCAGTATTACAAATCACGAAAAGCAATTCACCCAAGCAAAATAACTTCTCATATCTCACAAATAATTCCTAATATTTCCAATCATGCTCCGTTAAAACGGTGCAATCAGTCCACGTCGGGCGGTATATCAAAGTGCAGCGCGCTGGTAATCTACTGCACGTAATTAACCCGGCAATGCTCGAGCAGGTACAAATGGCTCAATATTACTTGGACGAGAGACGCGGGTCGTTACCCGGCAGCTGATACCGTTCGACTCGTTATACCCCAGCACTTGGTTGAGGTAAACAAGGTTAACATGATCTATAAGGTTCCTATATTTCTTATTGGTGGGCTTGGGCCTGTTATACGGTTGTGACAGGTTAAGCATTTATCCATTACATTCGATTAATTTAAATAGAGAACAGCATTAAAAATACTAATATCTATAATATCTAGTTTTTTTTATCTTAATTTAGTAGCTTGGTCGTAATTTGACGGCCATGTCGCTCCATACGGCCGCTTTTACTGGAGTTCACTCTCTTGTCACTATATCAAAACATTTCTTTATTTTAATCTATAGGTTCATGAGAAATATCCGGAAATACTGATCACGACTTAGTTCCTAAAGCCAAGTACGAACTATGCCAATGATGTAGTTGACTAACAAGTCATTTAAAAAACGTGTCTGTACTAATGTATACGACAGAATTATCATTGTTCACAGTGGTTTTTTAACCACATTACTCGCTACTCGGCTTTGCTAGCGTAGTGCGAACAAGGCCTTCCTCAACTCCGGAAATCACCAAGTCCTGCTCGAGGAATCTGCTCCAGACCCTGTATCTCAAGTCCAGTCTATGCCCGCTACAAATCTTATGGTCTATCATACCCTACTATCATACGTCTTCTATTGATAACCGGTCACAAGAATACAGGTCGGTACCCAACGGCGCCCACACCGCACGGTTGACTCACGAGTGCTCAACACTGATGCGGTAAACAAAAACTATCTTTTGTGCAATAAGGCATGTGGGTCGATTTGACCGATCGACTGTTTGCAGGTTCGTTGAACCTTCGATGTTCGAGACGAATATTTAATTAATAGGATAAAAAATCTCATTCTTTTCCGTAGAGGTATCGCATGATTTGTCTGGCATTGTAGATGGTTATGTGAGGGTACTTATGAACTAAAAGCTCGATAGTCTACCTATTCATAAAAAAATGTGTATGATTTTAAAATTTTCTTTCACAAACTAACAATCAAAATCTTTATCGTTTAATTTCATTTGTAATTTAAAAATATATTACACATATTTTATAAAAAAAAAAAAACAAAGACCATGAATCTTGAAGTCGAGCACTTGTTTTGAGATTTATAAAAAAATAAATTTGTACCAAGTTAATTGATTGTGAAAACTTTCGAAGTCCATTGACTATCCTCTCTCAAAGAAACTATTAATAAAAATACAAACAAGTAACAACAAAGAAGAAACTTTAAATTAAATCCTGATATAAAGTAAGACAACACTTCACAAAGGGACGGAAACTCGGAAAACACCGCGCCCTGTCATCGGACCAATGAATTAAACCAGTTTTAAACTGTCCAAGTTGGCATTAAAAACGAACTCATTACAAAAACAATCCACTATCCTTTGTGAACGAAGGTTGAGAGGCCAAACGCGGCAATGTCAACCAGCACGACGCCTTGACGACCCCTCCAAAACGGGAAAACTTTCCCGGCAGTGACATCTGTATGCGGCAGATGCGACCGGGGCAATCCCTACGGCTTACAATTACAATAGACAACAAACCTTAACAGAACACCAATAAGGTCGTCATTTGATTGATTAGACACCAATAGGGTTGCACTTACGGCCCGCGCTCGCCCGTCGCGCCTGCAAATTCGATTGGACACATCTCTCGTACAACACTGGCATGGTGGTCGAACTAATGATCCGGAACCGGGAGTGAGTTCACGACACTGTTCAGTTGTAATCCATTTGTTTAATTTTGAATTTGGAATTTGGCGGGCGGCGGGGAAGCGGCGCAAGGTGGCGGTCGGCGGCGGACGGTGGCGGAAGGTGGCGGACCAGTGTTGTGGCACACGGCCCGGCGCGCACTGTCCGCGACTCAACTCGGCCTACACTTATAGCTAGTGAACTAACGGCAGTCAGCCAGTCGGCCGCCCCATGTAAAATTCAAACCACCCTAAAATAGGCTTGCTGTGTTTTTGTAATACCACATGAAAAGCAATGAACTATATTTTTTCTAGATTTTCAATGTTTTTGAACATCATATTTTTGTTGCCTGATGATAAGTGGTGACCATATGAGCAAAACGCGTATGCTACGTTTTACGACGGCAATGACGATTGCAAAAGCGGGATTCGGGCGCATTATTAACCTTTAAATTTCCTTATTTAAAATTCTTAAGACGATATTAGCCTGTTGCGCCGATGAAACAAAATCACAAAGGAAAGAGAACATATCACTGCAATTTTCCGTGACATGCAAATTAAAAAACCACCAGAACCCGGGAATTTCACAAACATGGCAATACCACATACGAGTATACCACACGGCATGTTAATTATCATGGAAAAAGCAACGGCGACATTTATAATACACGGTTAATTTCGGAAGGCGTACATCACTGGGACATCCTTCCTGCTCTAGGAATAAAGGCAAGTTTTTACAAAGGTCAGCACTAGAATAGAAGCCGTGCACGCGACCTTTGACTCTCGCTCCTCGACGAGAGCCTACTGACCGCAATACTTCGAGAGCACTCGGCTTTGATCGCATATAGCTTGAAAAAAAAGTCTTAACTTTGTATGACATCAGAGTGGTGACGTCATATATGTATAAAAACCTAGATGACGTTACATTTATATATAATGGCGATACCAAATTTTTTAGCCACTACAATAAGGCATTGAGTATTTAAATTGAGCTAATTAAAGTTCTAAATAAAGAAAGCGCATTTATTAAACCTGATAAAATTAATTATATGCTTTTACGCTATGAAAAATGCACGATTATTTTAATTTTTCACTTTCCACTTAGCATTAAGTAAACCAGATTAAGGTCTATTATAAGACCTGTGTTTTAATCTCCATAAATTTATCAAGTTTTTTCATTAAGATTATGTAAAAAGAAAACTATTAATCGTTACTCATTTCCTGATGATTATTTATTTTTTACCAAACCCGTTATCTATGTGACACTCATGAAGAAATATTACAAGCAATAAAATCTCGCAAAATATATCAAAGGCAAGTTGTTTCGACCATAAAAATGTACAAGACAAAAGGAAACACGGCACATAAATTCAATTAAACAGAATTATCTTTTCAACAATGGGTACGAAATAATGAGTGGTAAGAAAGTGTTATTTAATTAAGAGCGATGCGTTGCGCTCGAGTCCCGTTCTCAAGGTGGGAACAATGAATTTATTATGACCCCGCATTGTAATTGTGGGAACCCGCCGCCCGGCGCCTATTTGTACCGTTCCTGGCCATTTTTCTACTGGATTTGTAAGTATTGTTCTTTATATATAAGGAAATATAGCAAAATGGAAATATGCAATACCATATCGTTCTAACTTTCAATTTCGCTGTGCACTTGTCTATAATAAAACCTACTGGTTTATAATAAATTGTCAATGATTCTTCCTTTTTTAAATTATTGGTACATTGTTTTTTTCTCAAATGTCAATTATAATTCGTATATTTTACAAATGCATTACAATACCTTGCAATAAATATAGAAATTATGTAAACTTTTATATCCCCTGTGAAGTAGGTATATTTATGGAAATTATAATATAAGTATGCTATTAGCGATCAAAAGAAAATTCAACGTTCTGCCATTACCCTCAAGATCGTTAGAAGTTATTTCTCAAGTGTTTAAGCATTAGGAGCTGGACTTTGAATACAAAAGTAAAAGGGCGAAACCTTAAACTCTCACATTTCACATTTCTAGTTCCATCATGTTCCCTTTCAAGTATTATAATGCAAATAGAGCACCCACATCCTACAATCTACACAAATTATTTCCGTCCCATTATATGATGGATAAAAACCCATCAAAACATTGGATTTTAGATATAAATTCCAATTCCGGGCGAACTTCGTGTATTTCTCGAAGCCAAGTATTGTGGGTGTGGAACCCTCGATGTCCCAGTTTGAATCGAACTTGAGTCAGTTTTTGATATCCCGAGACAAGTTTGACAAATGGAAAGACCACAGCAGACGACCTTGGCGATACGACTTTATAAAGCACCAACTCAGCAAAAAGTTAAACACCCCACGACCCTGGTAGGTTCGTATTTTTAAGACAGATTGCCCGATAAATTTCACGTTAGCAAATCTTAAAAAATCTCACGCGAAACGTCAATTTGCGCTCTTGAATAAAAACAATATTGAACTCTATTTACAACACCAATGGCCACAAGTTCGCAACAATGTGGGACAAGTATCGAGGACGCAGTCGTCAGTCGCCAGTCGCTACCGACAACGCACAACCGCTGCCAAATATATTATGCAATCAGATGACATAACCAGAGCGGAGATACGATAGCGACCACCTCAGTGCGGTAGGTCGTGAACTTGGAAACACCGGCTGAATTATTACATTTGACATTATGCTGATAGCTTGTGTTTCGCTAAAAATACCCGCGGATGCAATTTTAATGACTTATTTTTGTAGAAATATGTAGATTTGCGAAATGGTTGGAAATTGCGGTTGTTAATAAAACCTATAGATCTAAACGGCTAGTAGGTCAAGTAGAATGTAACAATGGCTTTAGAAAAATGAATTCGACGCCCAAAAGCGATAACACCTAAAAATATTCTAAAAACCGTGAAATGAAATTTTCCCTACACCTAAAAACATAATTATTCGAAATATCCCGTAGAAAACACACGGCCGTGTCTCGCGTTGCACAGTTACGCGATTTTTTAGACGTAAAAACACAGCCCGCAATTAAAACGTCACCCATCACGCATTTTCACAGCTAATTGATACCCGCGAACCTCAAACGTTTTGACGCTTGCTCGCTGTTTTATTTATATTTTTTTTATTATGGTGTTACTACCTCCGGACATAGACAAACTTACGTATATCTTCCAAACACCATTCAATCAATACTCGATGCTTGTGACAGTGGACGACACGCTATAGAGCGATGACCACCGCCATGACACCAATACCACACATTAATAGATTGAACGTAATTATTGTATGGAATTACGTACAATTTGTATTCATGGTAATGGTAAGTAATGGAACACGTAATGTAACTTATACACGAATTTATGCTATCTGTAAATTAAGTTTCTTTTTTGCGAAGCATCCGCTCCCTATTTATCATGAGATGAAACTAAACTCTATAATCCATGAGCGCACTAGTCACACATCTGCTTGCACCTTTGTAAAAAACGGGTTGAGATTATGTGTGTTAAATAACAGCATTTTTTTTTTATTATAGAAACATCAACCATGAAACATAAAATGTTTTATTATATTTAATTGTCATTGTCTTGTTTAAAATAGAAAAATTCAATTCTCAGTACTACAGTACTTGCATTGCAGAGTGCAAACTCTTAAAAAATCATAAAGCTGAACAGTGAATCTCCTAATTTTCACGTATAACCATTCACCCACCTGTTCGGCAAACATTCGAAACGCTAACCCCTACCTACTACTAGACATCTCTATTTCTTTTTCATTCCATAGTGTGATAAAAGCTTCACAGCCGAGTAGGCAATGAAAGCTTTTCTAAAGAGAAGTGTGAACAATAACTTTGTTACAAATTATAATATGTATTTCATAATGTAAATCTTATGAAATTAATATTTTATGTATCATAATGTAAATTCAATTATAATCTTCGATCCGATCCCGAAAATAAACCTATCAAAATACGTTATATGTAAGCATGTTTCTTTTTTTTTTCGAAGAAACTTTGTCCAGATTCAGATTCGCGATGGATCGGAAATAGCGATTGAAATCGTTTATTACGAACGGTGGCTACGGGAAATAATAAGGCGCACATAACATCCAGGCGCAACTTTTGCACCCCCTTTTCGCCGTGCGTATTCCGTTCCATAATGTAGAAGATGATGAGCCATAATGTGATAGAGGGTGAGCCTATTGCAATATCAGGCACAAATTCCAGATGCCAAGCTGATACTGAGTAGAAAAACCCAATACCAGTTTGCCCAATTCGGAGATCGAAACCGAGACCTCAGCGCCGCAGTCGTACCGTAATAAACCTAAGAAGAATCTTCGAGAACCCATGTTACCATCCACTAATCAGGTCACCATAACACGGCGGCAGATCGCGTGACCGTCCGGTACTATCACTCACTATCAATATTTGTACGAACGATCGACGAGCGGTGATTAACGTCGCGCCGTCGATTTTTTGTTGTACTCACTATATAGAACACGTTGAGGTCGTGTTGGTTCAATATTTTTATTACCCGGCTGACGTTTACCTCTCCTTCAACAATACAACGAAGTTATGTTTGGTAATCGTCACAAAAGAATATCTTGTAGGCTCTTTTTATACTGACATGGAATGTGAATGATGCATTTTACCCAATAGTAAGTAATGTGCAGTACTAAGTACAAACACAGAAGTCGTGTCGACAAATGAGAGTTACAACTCTAACGGTCTACAGAATTATGATCCCTGAATTACACCATATTAATAGTGATATCTATTTATTTTATCAACGTAATTCGGTAAGTTAGCTCCATTGTTAAGAACTTCAACCAAAACGCAATTTAAATCGCAAACGGTTTGGAAAGCATTTGAAAAACACACGTGCCAAGCCAAAATAAACGTTTTTTAAAGATGCTATTTTATCAACAATAAAACCCACGTAAACATCAAATCCCGTGACAAAAATAGAATATAAACTTAGTAAATCCATACGTATCCGACACGTACTTGCACTACAATGTAACCGCCACAATTTAAAGTGATTCATGGACTTCATAAACACTAAACGACACGCTACATTGAGGCTAATGATATAATTTAACAATAAAGAATATACACGTGGAACAATAACACAATTCACTTCAAACGGACGAATCATTAATAAAAACGTATACGTAGGAGTAAAAGTTGTTATCAACGTAGTTGTGGAGTTACTTAAAGTTTAAAGAGACGTCAAAAGGTTATTAGTTTCCGATCTAAGTTCATTAATTTAAAATACAATCAGATGGACTTAGCGTAAAAGGTAGTACTCGTTAAAACCGAAATAGCAACGCATAGCAATGCAAGACGCTATTTTAGCATCCACACGACAGTTAGAACTATAGCTTACATCATAACGAGGAAAACCAGAAACACCATTAAAATCAACATCGAGAATGAGTACAAAAAGATTACTGCTCTTGACATGCGTTGCGGTCTCATCGCATTTAATGATTACAAACCGTAAAATAGAAATGGGAACCATGAACTCGGAACTTATTTTTAAATTAAACTACATAGGAGTTCATCTCTCAAATGCTGGTTCTATGAAAAATATGTTTCATAAGTAGAAGCAACACTATCCCCGAATGTTATAGGTTTCTTTTTATCCCGTCATCGGTCTTCTACGAACAAAGCCTCATGCAAAAGCTATAAACCGACTCAAATCTAATCTTAAGCTTTCTATGAGAGTAGAAAAATATTGTCTCCAGTTAGATTTATCTGTTTACCAATCTCTATAACGCTTACTTGCTCCAATAATGTGATATATTACAAAATAAAATTTTAGAGGTTTATTTTTCACTTTTCAATGAAAGCTTGTGTTGAATCGGTTATTTTTTAGATTCGCTATTGCACGCACAGAAAATACCACTTTTTTTAATTAAATTGAACACGGCGGTTTTCATTATTTGACTTATCACATTACTGGAGCAAAGAGGCGATATTATTATAAGCTTAGACTGTTGTTACTATACATTTATTATTTACCCATTCCACCGTATCACTAATTATAAAAATGATATCCACTTACCTTTTGTAGCCACTGGTATGGATTGCCGCGTCATGTCCTAAAACAGAAACAAAATATTACACAAGGAACTAAAAAAAATTCTGACAGAGCAAAATAAAAAATATTAAAAGCCCAAAGTAAAATTAAAATTAAACAATATGTATATACAAAAGAGAGAAGCCTTCACTCCCAGGTGGGTGCGTGGTGTTGAGAAATAGAAGACGGAATTTGGAATTTTGGAAACTTCATACAAAGATGCCAAAACTGGGAAAACGTTACTATCTACAACTTTTTAAAGTTTTTAAAATATGTGTTTCGGTATAGCGAATATTTGTTAAAATCTTTTTAAATTCTCTTAAGATGTTGAATAATTGAAACATATCTCTGCCTGGGTGGGAGATGCATAGGTATACATTTCTATTCAATAACAAAGTAAATAAAGTTTTGACGTTCATTTTTATTTCATATCAAAGTGTGCATTTTGATTTATCAATAATTGTAATAATCACGATTTATTCAAAAAGTTCAAGTCAATTGACAAACACTAAAGTCAATGGTAATGATGTATTACTAGTTCTTCCGTCGTAAATATCTTTACACGTCTTGTGATTTATTGTCACCTATACCTGCACAGAATATATTTACTTAAACATTTAGTTACATAAGTACCTGAATGTATCTGAATAAATTGGCATTAATTCTATCTGATCTCATCGGATTTGCTAAGAATCTACACACATCTTCAAATAAGTTGAATAAGTATGCAAGTGTCGGGTCATCTAGATTTACAATTCTGTCAATTTTTCCGCCACGCAGTAGTAAGACCATAGCGGTTCAAGAACATTGTAGCCTGTGTTTTTACTGTACGTTATGACATTTGACATGCACCAGAGTACCAGGCGCATGGCAATTCCAGGCAGCGTATTTTGAAGATCTGGATCATGATGCTATTTCTTGACACTAGCTGACTAGCGCCTCTGACTTATTAAACATCAAGCAAGCTATTTTACGTCATATAAAAATATATCCTAATACGCCATAGTAATTAAGAACCAAATTTACTTGGCTCGTAATCCCTAAAATCTATAGAAATTACTTTCATACAACGTCCATTACCAACATACAAAAAGCAAACCTATCACCGCCGCGACAGTCCCCGAGTTATTGCAAAAACCGCTCCTCAACTTGGCCATCAAATACCAATGCCGATACTCCGACACGACTAGGCATTACTTCGCAGAACTAGACCTAACTGGGTCAGTGGGCGAGACGTTTATCACCCCCCCCCCCCCCCAGCGCGAACGTCGCATCAGAATTTCCCCCGCGGTGCTGCATCTTGCTTGATGGATCGTTTCCCGTGATCTCGGCCTGTTGCGTTCGCTTTGCAACTGGTATGTTTGTACGTGTCTGATAGATTCTAATCTGGTATTGATTGAATGCTCTGTTATGGAACACAGACTGGTCCCGTTCATTGTGAAACATAGAAGCTATGGGTTGTCATTTCATTGGAAAACAACGTGCTAGGCGGTAGGTCTCTTCCGGATCTTTTTACTACTATTTAAAGAGACTGGATTATGGTTGTGATGACCACCAGGTAAGCAACATGCTCGTCACGTCATATGGTTAAAAAAATATGAATTCATGTTAAAAAAGAACAAAACCATAGACCGTAATATAACAAAAGTTTAGGTTACCTATCTCCAAAATGAATTACGAACAATATTTTAGATTCCAGTAAAATTTCTCACAGAAGGATATCTTTAAAAACAAAACCACATCTCCCATTCGCTATCCGATCCCGTGTTAAGCATTGCAATCTGTGTGAGTGTTGCAGTCGGGAATGACAACTCGGCAGACAATGCGTTGTCATTGTCGATCGCGAGACCATTGTGCAGCACCAGCTATTGTCGCTGTATTGAACGGTTTATACAACACTTTGTAAATGTCTCTTTAGCATTCAGGAACATGAGCCTTTTTATCTCTCATCCTAATACAAACAATTTAATATTTTTATAACTTAACACTGTATTTAAAGTTCAATTAATGATGAGACTGGCATGTTGATGGTATAGAAAGTCCTTAAATTTTATAAAAAATAAAAGCTTAGTACAAATTGCAACGACTAAATTGAGCCGACATCATCGCTATGACGCTTTGACCGTTAGGACCCCCTTGTAACTAGATGAAAACGGCCATGAGACATCACAACGTTAATACAGACAGGCTAACCTTATTATTATAAATGTAAAAGTTTGTGTTGATGTTAAGACTTAAGACTTTTAGAAGCACTTTGCGTACACGGCAAAAGTACAAATTGGCCAAGTTTTGCATTAACATAGCTTCTTTTTACGCAAGAAATAGTACATTAGGACTTTGATGCCGCAAAGGACTTTCATGCGAACCTTCCCTGCCAAAATTAAAAAGAAAAGATACTAGAAATGTTGATATCAAACCCGTTCATCAAATACACTGTATGTAAATGTAATTAATCCACCGGTAGCCATGTGCCGCAGTCCGGAAGCTGGGTTCGTTGATTGGATCAAGTTGGCTCGCCGATTCATCGGATTAGCTCAAAATTGACGTGAAGTGCCACACTATGCAAACCCGCGTGTTTTCTTGCTGATTGAATTAAATTCTGCAATTATTTTAGCTCAAGAAATCTTTAATTTTTTGACTAATAATCTCATAGTTATTGGGTCCATTTGACTGTAAAACGTAGTGGAGTTCATAACTTAACTGATTTCGCGAAGGTTATAATGCTAGCACTACCAAGACTGTCTGTAACCAGTAGAATCAGCACTAAGATATTTACATAATGCACTGCAAGGCACTGCATTGCGTACATTGAATTCCGTCCGACTTTAAACCCTATAAAACCAAATAAATTCACTGATTTCAATATCCCTCATGTCGGATCCGAACAGTATTTGCCCATTGCTGCTTCGCCGAACAAATAAACAAAGCAGTCCTACCCTGACTTCGAGTATTAGAAAGAAAGAAAAACATTTATATATAGGCCACAGATCGGGTGGTGAACATCATTTACAATAAATTAAACTTCTTATGAGGTAGGGGATAAAAATTTAAAAAAAAATACAGTTTTATATCATCCAGTGTGAATATTAGGTACCTACTAATAATTTAGCGAGACCTTCAATACAACATTGGGAAATAATAATAATACCAGCCCTGTATTATATACTTGCCCACTGCTGAGCACGGGTCTCCTCTACTACTGAGAGGGATTAGGCCTTAGTCCACCACGCTGGCCTAGTGCGGATTGGTAGACTTCACACACCTTCGAAATTCCTATAGAGAACTTCTCAGATATGCAGGTTTCCTCACGATGTTTTCCTTCACCGTTAAAGCGAACGATAAATTCACAAAGAATACACTTTGGGATTTGAACCTGCGGACATTCGTCTTGGCAGTCCATTCCACACCCAACTAGGCTATCGCCGCTATATATTGGGAAAATTCTATATTAATTATAACTTTCAAACTGAAAGACATCGACATTACAACTTATCGCTTCACAGACAAACTTACCTCATCAGATCGTCGGAACCTTAATGTAATTAAGAGAAACTAATTTATCAAGCCCCGGTCTAGAATCTAAATATAGCTAGACAAGCGGGAGATCTAATAGATTCTGAGGAGATCCCTACAATTTAGTTTAGATCGGGGTGGAGACGAGATGAGGAGGGTGGGAAGAAAAGATTACACCCACACCTATCCCGAAGGACAACGTTGAACCTGTGAGGTATTAATTAATTACTCGAGAGAGTTCGTATCGAATAGTTTAATTGAAAACGATTTCTATAAATAGTTTTTTTTAAACTTGCACGGCAGAGCGATCTCGCTGCATCTGATGTCAAATGGAGAGGGGTCCAATAGAATGTCGACTGACGAGAGATGATTACCCCACGGCAGTCGCCATAATTATGCCGGTCTGTTTGAACCGGATTAAAACGAGCTGATCCTGGAACGTGTCTCATCCACGTGGGCCACTATGGCGGGTTTTAAAACCTCGTGTTCGGTGGTCCCTATCCGGGCGAATATAATATATATCCTACTAGCAAGAAAATAAGTTTGAATAAGTTCCAATTTTGTTGCTTTTCAATGTCAGTATGTCTAACTCTAAATCAATACAATACATCTGTTTTGTTACACAATAACTAATAAAACAAATCTATAAAATATCACAATTTAATAACTATAAAAAATCAAACCTAGTTTACATATTATCTTCTTTAAAAACATGTAACCAAGTTCATATATTTTGGTAGTATTTTTTTACCATAAACAATGTAACTAAACTTTAAATACTACCAAAAATAAAATCGAATTACTGACGCATCACACAATAAACACTCAAGTTTATCTATTGTGTCACGCAACTGAAAGTTAACAAAACTACCACTCAGATTCTCTCTGTGCCTTGGAACTATGCCAGTAAAACCCAAGCCTCGGAGTTTGATGGAAAAATTAAGATTAAATATAACGTCTTTATTGTACGAATAAAATAACATATGCGTCATTGCGGAAATACTTAAGTTTTATTTCGTATGCAGTGCCGGATTAAAGATAGTGCAAACTTGGTTATATTACTTTTAAGTGTAGAATGTCGAATTTAAATGTTAATTGTATTGAAAATTAGCTTTCCAGTCTCAAATTTATATATAGATTTATGTTTTTCACAATATCAACACTTAAATTATTTATCATATCATATTTTACCGTTAAATTACGGTACCAACAAATCTGTAAAGTCACAGTACATTTCTGCAGTAAACCACACCCAATATCTTATAGGTATTAACAAAAAAAAGTTAGTGGAAACGCAAAATAATCACAACTTTAAACGCCCTTGTAAAGGTTATCTGCCAATATTAATAAGTAAACACAAATGTCAAACTGTAAATAAAGGCGTTGTTAAGCAAACACCCCATCAATCTATTATGATGGCACGATTCCAGAGATTGTGGGTGTGTGGCTAAAACGAGCAATACTTTAAAAACGGCAGCTATGCAAATCCACAAAGCATGAATGCGCGGAAGCGAGCTCATTATCTCCAACGACGAGTGGTACAGGCACGAACTGAAGGATTGTGCTGTAGTGGGCGAAGGGACCCGACCCTCATTTACTTAAATACGGTATGGTGTATAAATGATGTCCGTTTGATTGCTTCTAAACATAATCGTGTAACTTTTCTTTATTTACCTTTAACAAGAAGTAAAATAATTGTTGTGTTTACATTAATATCGATAAATCTGCATCTGCAATAATATCCTGTTATGTCCTTAAACTCTTTTTTATATTAAAATATACATAGGTTATTTTAACCTGTCTGGTTAAACCTACAACACATGTTCTTAGTTAGTATTTAACTATTTTATCCAACTTTTTCTTCATTACAAGTCTATTGTATACCTTTTAGTGACAGTATTACCAATAAAGTGGAATAGCAAAAGCTTTGTATTTATTTTAAATAATATACGGTGTTTCTGACAGTAAATTGTGTTTTGAATTGAAGATACGTTTTTGACCGCAATCATGTTTTAGAAGAGAAAAGAAACTACAGACCCATCACCAATGCATGAAGTGTGATCTCCTTCGCACAAGGTGTAGTAATTAAAATACCTAAGCGAGACATATCAATAACATTTTATTTAAGTATTTTTTATTTGGCTCCTCTTTACACACGAATACTTCAGTATATTCCATTAGAGCTGTTAATAATTTCCACGACTGTCCACGAACACGACTCACGAGTTCATGACACGTCGTGTTATCGATAGCACGACATGCACAAGACATTATATCTGTGCCCCATGTTCCACGTGCACCTGAGTGCGTGCCTGGCAAGGTCTATTCGGGCAGGTTGAATAGCCGGCGGCTGTTTACGCGGATGAGTCACGAGTGTGACCGCTGTACACTGTACGGTGACGTGCGCCCCAGGTTCAATGTTGAATTGGTTCTTATCAAGACAACTTTAGTTATAAGATGTTGGTTCTTATCACCAAGATGTTTCATAACTTTTGATACGTTAACTAGGCTTTAAAATGGACACCAAATTTTTATGATTTCTTAGGTTTACGCGAAAGTTAAACATTAAATTAAATAATTTTTCGTGGTCACGAAGGCTGCAAAGTCTTCGAAACGTCGAGAGAAAACTATAATATTAAAACCGTGATAAAATGAAAAAAAATAGATTAATTTTAAAACCGAATTTTAAGTAGGTATCGGTTTGTTCCCACGTCTTACACAAACCCTCCATTCGCTATTTGTTCGACAGGAGAACTAAGCGTGGGAGATCTCCCATATGCCTTGCATATTTAAATTGACTTTGGGAACACTGCAACAAGAGACTACAAATATCTATTTTTATATTCCAGATTTGCATTTTCCGTAATTTTGCTTCCTACCGCACCGTCTAAATGGTATCTAAGTGATCGTTTTTTCCAATAATTTCAGCAAAATTTTCAAAGGTACTAACCAAACATTAACACGATTAAGCTGACACCATTAACGGTCTGGTTGTAGATATTAATTGCGTTCCTTTTGTACGCGCACGCTTTGTGCGATCAACAAAGAAATGCTAACACTTTCACACACATAGGCAGAATGACTCACAAACTTGTCATTACGGCCTAATTTATTATTCGGGAAAACAGGATAATTTATTTTCATATTGTGTATTGACCCTTTATTTCTAAACGTTAATAATTATGTATAATTTAGGCAATGTTTTGACATTTTCTTGTATTAATATGAGTATTATAAAGGCGATATTCATTGGGTTAATTACTGACTGAATGTTCATTACTAATCAGGCATGGGGGCTTGTCTTAAAATAACAGAACTTTTATATTAGGCATTATAGAACTGAGTACCTAAACTGCCTTTAACATGGGGAAATATCCCGTAGGCAACGGAGGTTAAAACTATAATGCCTTGGAATAAAAATTTGGAAATACTGTAAATAATTGAAGTCTATTTACTTAGTCACATTTTTTGTTATATTCATAACTACTGCAATACAAAAGGATCGATATTTTATAAAGTACAATACATGAAAATAATAAATAGAATTATAATATAATCAACTACCTACATAAGGGCATAATATAATCGTAAAATCAAACTAGATATCAAAAATACGGGTCTATAGCGCGTTCAGCGCAGGCATAGGCGAGAACTACATTAAAAATACAATGCACAATGAAATCAAAAGCCTGAGCCACAGCTGATACACTCATGCACATTTTCACCAACCCTTGCTTAATATAAGGAGATTTTTACAACCAACTGAAACCAAAGCGTCTTGGCATCACTATGCAAAAATAATTTAAGAGACGTACCTAAAATCGCTTAGATTTGCGTCGGCCGTTAAGGAGGCCCTGAGGTTAAGAAAATGTTGGTGAAAACGGGCATTTAAAAGGCGTATATCATTTCGCAATTGGTTTATAAAACTACTTGAACAAAATGTCCGTTGTTGGACAGTACAGCGGCGCGTGGGACGGTGATTCATCCACGGGCTGATGTCACTGATCATGCCCAAAACGGTCTCAATCGCAGACAGGTGGATACAGAGTACCTACCGGCGACAAACATCAGTTAAATACACTACAAGAGCATTGTTTTGTCACTGAGCGGAACATAACTAATGGCGCAACGCTGTGACAATACCACGCTCGCAAATGAACACCATAACAAGCCGTAAGTGTGCAAATCATAGGTCGTGGGGCAACGCAACCGAAAATGTGAAAGAAAATAAAATTAAATTGCTGTGGCCAATGAGCTGAGGCAACGTGCGAGCGGACTGTACCGAACGTGAGTTGCGCACGGGCAGCGTGTGCCCGGAGTCGCCGGCGCCTTCAGCCTCCGCGCCCTCGCGCAGGAACCCGCCGTCGTCCGACGAGGAGCCCGACGGATCCTTCGCCATGTCAATCATACATCACATTACTGGCAACACTTACTGGCGCCGTCCGCCCCCCGCGCTGGACATGTGACGCCGGCGCGAAAGTGCATCCCTAATGCTCTAATGCATAAATAGTACGAGTTGAAAGTGAAACTGGAATGCTATTTGTGTATACGTGTGTGTAGTAAATCGATGCGTCCGGCGTCCGTCGACAGCAAAGACTGGAGGTCGCAGCTGTCAATAAGCGATAGAGCGAGCGCTGCACCGTGTCCGCCCTCACCAACGTCGCCCGTCATCGCCGTGGAGACCGTGCAATTAGGTAAATAATGTCCAACGTCAAGCGATGACAACTACGGTGGTCAGTGGTGTTAGCTGCAAATGATCACCTGCTAACTGATGATGAACGGGAACATTTCTACATTTTCCCCGGCGGTGGTGCGAAAGCCGTGATGCCGGCACTACGAGTCTATACTTCACTTCACTACGATCTTGATGGGCCTAGGGTAACTGAGCGAGTGTTCGGTGGTCATAGCGAAGAGTATGATGATGCGGTGGCAGCACGGCGGCATGGGCGCTGCGCACAATCGCCTGACGCGGATATGCGAGTGCAACTGTCTGGTGTCGATTAGCAACGCCGTCGGCGACCCAAACAATGAGAGTGATCGCGGCGTGGTACGCGCCCCGGCTCGCGAATCGATAACGTTATGCTTACCGATTTTAATCGCGCCATGTACAATCGATTAGACTGAGTATGAAGGAAAGCGCTTGCCAATGCGGGCTACGAAATGCCTACCATCTGCAGTGTGATCGCTTATCATTGTAAGAATTTATTGCGCCACCTCAAACCTACCGCAGGCAACGGAAGCAAGGCTGCACATATCGGACCGCATTACTCACCAGTAGGGCTGCCATCAATTATATTATTCATGCCGGACAAGGCATTAAACAACCCCGGACATTTATAAAATGATTGTTGGCCATGGATTTTTTATATTTTAATATTGTACATTTATAAATTGTAATTCTTGAACATGTTTATTTATTATTTAATTAAAATGTTCAAGATATTTTCTTCTGTTATGCTTTCGAAACTTTATCCATTTATAACTTCGACAGTTCTTTTACTTAGAAGTTAACATTACACTGGACATAACTAACACATAAAGTAGTAGAACTTACAGAAAAGCCTTTTTTTTCACAGAAATTAAAGCTTCACAGAGCTGAAACAATTTCCTGTTATATCAGGGTACATTCAAGACCGAGGGATCTTGAAAACTAAGAATGTACATGAAAGGATACCTTAAAGACTCCTGGCAGCCCTACATCCATTATATTTATCGCGTATTGATATAAACAAGGAGATAATGTTATGATGAATTGTAGATTAGTACGTTGAGATGAAATCGTTTGTTAAACTGCATAGGCGCGTTGGGGTAAGATCGTAGGAGGTATAACATCGTATAAATCAAATAACTCGTAATTGTGTTATAATTTTTGTTTTCGGACAAGACTACCTGCGACCCCATTTTGTACCCTACGTTCCACTAGTTCACATGAGTGAATCCGTCAAGTAAATAATGTTTACGGTGCTAACAAACAGAATGTCGGTGTTTTGTCGTTCCCTGGCAGATCCGGATTAACCCCATGCAAGAATGTGCCTAATTTTAATTGAGTATTTACTGTTTTCAATTAATTTTGTAGGTATATACTATCATAAAGGAAATAAATCTTGTGACTTGTTTATTCAAATATGTCGAAACACGTATATTCCCTGAGATCCGATCTTTACCCATACAATTATTTGTCGTTAAAGAACGGATAAAAATCGTTCGATCTAGCACTTGTAAAATATTGCAAGTTTTATCAAAATTTATACACGAAAACGTCTGAACTCACCAATTGTGTATTTTTTTTTAGCTCAGATGAATGGTCGATTTGGTTTATTTATTGTTTATTTACACGTGTATGTACTATTTCTTCGAATATTTTTAAAAATATCTACAGTATCACTCATGTGGGGTATGATCGTATGCCTACAACTATTAAAAAAACAAAGTTCGCTTCTAAAAATATCTTCCGAAATTTATAAATTTTTTTGAATGTTTATAAATGAATATTTAGATCAGAATATGCTCTTTTTATGGATTTTAGAATCCCTGTATCATAGACGATTTTAGATAGTAGTCCGAACTATACCTGTGAAGGTCCTATCTTTCTCACACATTTCTAAAAGTATGGTACATTTTTAAAGCCCTATAAAACATTAACTGTTATATATAAGGGATTGAAAAATATACACCATTTAGTATATTTAATAATATTTAGCTAAGTTAATGATTCATTATGATAGCTCTTATAGAATTATTGTAAAAAAATAATTCGGGAAGACTATTTAACACGTCGAAAAAGCGTCCGATTTAACCCCAACGCACCTTAAATCGCGCGGCGGACGGTTGTAAAATGATCGTATGTTCAATTGGAAAATGAGTTTACTACAATGTGTTTAATGGTTGTTGACCCGAGCTACACTAACACAAATACTAACGTTTCGTGATTGTTTTTATCTCTTTTTTTTCATAATGTATGTAATATGTCCAAGATGTTTGGTTTAAAATATTAAGAAACAGCTATGAAAAATTGTGTAAATTTCAAATTTGTCCGTAAAAATAATACCTAGAGCTGTGTCACCACAATTATTTTTTACTTAATTGACTTAAATTTATTTAAATTGTAAACAATATTTTCACTTCTTTTAATTAACCTTCATAAAGTTCTATTTAATGCGGATACCTGAAAAGAAGTTTGTTCTTATTTTATGTATGCTAGTAGTTACAACAATAATAAATTGACAATTACTTTACCGACTTTAATCAATTATTTATTTCCCTTTAATTATTCCTAATCCATCACAAAACCTTGGACTCATTACATACATTTAGAAAAAAATACACTCCATGTACACCACTTACCCTGGCCAGTTTGTTGGGCATGGGCTGGAGGTGCGGCGTGTGGTGGCGCGGGCCGACCGCCAGCTCAGGGTTAAGCGCGAGGATGGCATCGATCTCCACTTCCTTGCCCTTGGTCTCGCCGCGCTCGTACCACTCCACCGTCACCGAGCGCGTCTCCAGGTTCACCCCGGACACGATCGCCGAGTGGATCCGTCCTGGAATAGGTAAAGTAGAATGATGTATTGATAATGATAATATCGATGTTTAAGAAAATTTGTGGCTCGTGTCCTGTCAAATGCGAAATTCTAGGCAAGAATGATTGACATTGATTATGGTACAAATTGTCCATGATTTTCAAATTTAAAACAATATGAATGTCATATTATATTATGAACTAAAATATGACAGTTAAAACACTAAATTTCGTTATCACAGCGATATAACGCAACCCACATTTAATGCTATAGTTATAAATAAATATAATGAGTCATAAACAAATCCGAGAACCAACATTTTTCGTTAAACAATCCACATAGATAAGACAAAACAATCGTTCCGCGAGTTCGTTGACCTCCGACAATGCAGGCTCGCAAATTGCACGCCATTAGGCGGGCTGCAAACTAAGTCTTGGTAAAGGCGAAGTTCAAGCAGGTTTTTTTTAAGAATGAAGAGACAGGGAAGTCGCTCGTCTGGTGGTGATTGCCATTATAGTCCATGAACAGTAGCAACACCACCCAAAAGACTTATAAAACATTGCATAAGACACTGCGTTATTCATCCTGTTACATTCGATTTTGTTTCATAATGCCCTTCAAACAGAGCAGCACTTTGCACAATACTATTTGACAGCAAGATCCCGAACACGCGCAACCAAAAGCCGATCTATCACGGGATTAATATGATGGCTTCAATCCTGCGCTATGACTCTCCGTCGATGAACAACCAGCTTTATCACTTCACAAACATGTACACAAGTGTCTGTCGTATGTTTAATGCAATTTACACAGATGTTAACGCGCAAACACGTTCCACGCGCCCACGGAATATATTACGTGAGCTTGCGATTTTACACGATATAGTGCAAAAAATCAATGCTAGGTTTGGAAGTGTACCGTAAGATGATAATAACAGGGTTTCAAATTAAATACGGGATTAGTTCGAATCTTGTGTAAAGTATAAACAATAATATTGTAGAGTTTAAGAACATATTAATATAACAGTTCTAAATGATTTGCTAATAAACATTTTCGTTAGCGAACAACCTAATTAGAATTTAATCTTTGCCTCTCAAATTATTCGGAGTAAGAAAAAAGAAAGTAACTGAATAGTAATTAGTTAAAATACCGTGGAATTTTGCAAAAACTAGTAGACTAACACACGCTCATACTTTTATCCTTTAAGGGGTAGGCAGAGGCGCAACTGGTGCACCCACTTTTGCCGGGCGTATTCCGTCCTATGACGTGATACGGGACGAACCTATCGCCACATCGGGCACAAATTCCAGACTCCTAGCTGATATTGAGCAGTAAATCCAATATCACTTTGCCCGACCAGGGAATCGAACTCGAGACCTCAGCATTGCAGTCATACGTAGTCGTAATAAAATTACGGCATCGAGGTAGTAACTATTTCCTCAGCATCGCAGACGTACATACTACGTAGTAGTAATACAACTACGACACCGAGGTAGTCGACTTTTTACTAAAACAACGCTCAACAATAACCACTCACACTATTAGCCAACTACGAATTCAATGTCAAAATTCAATGCAACAACACACAGTTAATACAGGGGGATCACATGTCTGGGATAGCAAGAGTGGGTGACTAGACGCATAAAACAAACGAGCACCGGCGCGTTTAGAGGGCAAGGTTATGCAGGCTACCGATAGGGAGGATTCCGGAGGGGTCGGTACTCGAGAGTAGCATCGGTTCAAACACATTGTTAACTTTACAGCTTTTGTGTTATATCAAATGTCTACACTGATTACTGGTAAAGTTGATAACTTTTATAGTGTCGTTTGTAAGGGAGTTTGTGTAATCTCTATAGGCAACGCACTTGGACTAAGAACACACCTAAGTGGGAAGCGACTTTCAGCATCAGACTTAGAGATAATAAAACCTTTTACATCCACGATCTTTACCACCAAATTAAAAAAAAAAAAATTATCAAACGAGCAATTCAAAATTAATTTCCAGTTCATCACTCAAACAGGTATTGTCTGCTCTAAGTGTTACATTACAATCACATGATACATCTTCAGTTTCACTTTCCACTATGTTGGTCTATTTTAAAAATGCATCTCCCGACGATCAGATAAGAATAGCGACGGAACAAGGTCATTGACCTTAGCCGCCGTCCGCGGTCCGAGCGACGTCGGCTCATGCGTTTTCAGTTTCAGTACGTGGATGCGGAAGTGTAAAACATATTTTCAGTAAAACTATTTTACTAATATTCGTCAACATGATTTCATTCAGAATTTTTTGGTACGTGCAGAGTTAATTGACAATGATAAAATAATATAAATCTAAGAGAATTCTTCCTAATCTACAAATACGCTCTTGTTCCTATTAGCGAAAAAAGATTCGGAATTGGATCGGCATATTTACCCCTACACACAAAATTATACTCATTTTACCTCCATCACTTTTATTACTCTTACTAAATTTTAATAATCTAATACAGTACTCATTATGCACATACAAATTGGATTATCTCACATGCGCCAGAAGATATTTTACATATTATGAATCATGTCCAGTTGAGATTAAAACATTTGCTCAACTTCATCCTTAATATACATTAGAGTCTAGGTGTTGTATCATATTTCGGCTACTTATTGATACTGTAGTGTCTACATTGACCTATCTGTCTACACTGTACAGTGCAGTGGCGAAAGGTGAAATATTCTGAAAAGGAAACCAACACACTAGCTGCTAATAATATGCATAAATGCGGTTTGCAAATCGTTCTAATATAATGATAATTAGATTTTAAATCAATTACGAAAGGGAAGCCGACAGGAATCGGGTTATATGGACCCTTCGCCACTGGTATAGTGTAGACTGTAAAGATATGTCTGGAAAATTGCTCTTAGGAGCCGTTCAAGTATTACGGAACGCAATTTCTGGGGGTCTTGTAAAATGTTACGATACGTTACAGGGAAGGGACGGGGGATTCGTACAACTCGTTACGTAACATTGGTTTTTCTGTTTTAAAACGATAACATAAGTATTTTAGCGACTTTACGTACCATAATTGTGAATATTAGATAAAAATTTACACTTAGCGTTACGTAAGTTTTAGGGAGGGGGGGTACAGAAAAATGTTACGGCGCGTTACATGTTACGTAATACTTGAACGGCCCCGTATACGTTTAAGCTTTGAAGACGTTTGTTTCATCCGTGACCAAGTAAGGTTAAGGGTCATATTACACGCCTTCGCTTCGCCGTGTACTCGCTAGTGTGATAAGTCTTAACTTTACTTAACTACAGATGAAACAATCGGGACCTAAGGACCATTGAAGACTTCGTCGATTGGTGACTATTCATCAGTGGCAAAAGGGCCATATAACCTGGTCCCTGCCGGCTTCCCTTTATGTAGAATTTATGTAACATCTAATCATTATCAGAACGATCTGCAAACCGCATTTATGCATATTAGTACCTATATGTTGTGTTGGGTTCCTTTTCCTAAAATTTCACCTGCTATTCGTAACCAAGCCAACTCAGTTGGATCATAACTTCATCATCAAAGGCAGTAAAAGATGTAACGCGAAAATATTATCTTATTCTAGTATTGTCAGTTATGATAAATTCCCTATACTTGAGACTCCGGATAAGATTCATTTGTGACCTGTTAGGTGTTATTAGCTCGTTTACTTTAGTAATTACTGGTGTAAGACATTAATGCGACCGTTAGTAGATAATGTCTCCGCAATGATAGATTATCATGAGGACGCGTTGAAAGGAAAACACGACGTCACCATAATATCCCTCGGCTCGACGAAGCGACGGGGGTTTTCACACAGCCTTCAAAACTTGACAATCCGGAGTTATGAACACATCTCATCGTTTCTGATCATGATCAAACAAAAAAAGCTTCACATCATGCCTTTATCCCCGAAATTTTAGACATCTGACTGATACTTAACAGTTACAACCCAATATCACTTTGCCTGACCTGGGATTTAAACCAGGATCCTTAAAGTACTGTCGTACTGCACACGCAATACGCCACCAAGGCCAGCAAGGCAGTAAAATTAGGATCGGATCAATAAAAAATATTAAATAATATTCTCATAGATACCAGCGAATTTTGCAGTCAGGACTTGAAGCAGTATGCTCGTATTGTATTCCAATTTGAACACTACAAGCAGCAAAATTACTAGGCGACCTTCAAATCTAGCCGTTGTTATTAATTTAATAACTAATTTCTATACTATTGTTCAAAACAGGAAACAATTATTTGTAAAACTGGTTCATCTGATTCGGAACTTAAATAACATGTATGTAGGTCGGTACCCAATAATTGATAGACACATAGATAATTTTTCGTTATGAATGACATGAATACAGTGGCCCGATAACACCATTAAAAATTATATTAAAATACCCTTGCCAGTCCACAAAACCTCAACCCCATTTGTGGTACCACGGAACGCCCCAACCTGGTTCAATGTACGAAAATTCGGCGAAACGTGTGCGCGATGCGAGGCAATATATTGAGCATACAACCGTTGCCATGGTTATGGCCCAAACTGAAAAGTAGCACGAAACAATAATAAACCTACACCACTAATGTCTGCTATGATACTACAAAGAGTAAGTTTAATAGAAGCTCGTCAAAGAAAATCAAAAGTTAACGTAGATCTTGCGAAGAACTATTCGATCTTGTCAATTGACTATATTTTTTTTAGAAAATGCATGTTAAATAAACTTGTAAAATTCAAGACTAAAAATATATTAACAGAGTATTAAGTCACAAACATAGAACAACTTAATTACTTGTCAAAACGTATTTCAGTTCATCGTCGTCTCGTAGTTTACGCGAACCAAACTTTCCTTTTCGATTTGTACAAAGTTAATTTGAAAATGTACCGCCAAGGTGACTTTTCGTAAGAATATACCCAAAATTGTTTTGTTTTGTAAGAGTCGACCTGATTGATCGTTTAAGTAACGTTTCCTAATGCCGAGGACCATAACGCGAACGCCTACGTGTACGTGTTGTTTGTTTCGATATACGGTGACGTTAGTCATCGGTAAAGGTCACTAGATATTTATGCAAGCATGGTAGAACTATCTTACCTTCAAAAAAGCCATTAATATCTCCCATTGTCGTATAATATGACAAAAAAAAATAGTAAACTGGTAAGGACATGTTCGCTCTCAATTAATCAGAAAAATAAAAAAAAAATCTTTTGATAAAAAGATTCTACATATAACTTTCAGGTCTTTCACTGTATTCTAGAATTAACTATCGAAAGTAAATTAAATCATTCTAATGTTTATAAATCATGGTCAATAACATTGTAACATTCAATTACTAATCACATCTCCATTACTCAATGATATACTATTTATGTTTAGTTTCTTTTTGTGCTCTACGTGTCGGTGATATTAATTGACAGTTGGATTGATTGGACTCACGATGCGTGAGACACGTGTCCGTAACACAACACTGTACGGACAAATGACGTGCTTCAATATATGGATTACGACGACGCGGCCACGCGCTCAACTTTCAAATTAAATCGCTTCAGACAAGTTATGTTATGACTTTCAACCTGTCAGCTTTGGTTATGTAGTTTTAATTAAATTGGAAATATTTTTTTTTACTTCTTTGAATTACGAGACGAGCTTGCCGTTCGCCTGTTGGTAAACAATACGACCGCGCATAAACAGTAAAAACACCATCCAACACCTTGAATTACAAAGTATTGTTTGGTATTCCACTGTGCTCGCCATCCTGAAACATGAGATGTTAAGTCTTATTATGTTCAGTAGTTACTGTATGTTATTTTTTTAGCTCAAGCAAGAGAAGCCTTCTCTTCCTCAAATGCACAGAATGAAAACGTGGGTACGTTGCCAACTTTCTGAAAGATATTTGAATAGGAAAGGGGCGAGCATTTTGAGCCGGCAGGAAACAAAACCAATACGAAGAGCTACAGCGAAAGTGCCACTTGACGTCGGATTTTTGCGAATATCAACATCCTAGTGGGCCTCTTCATACTCCAACTTATCTACGGCGCGGTTTATTATTTATAAACAATATACGGATATATTACATAGCGACTTTTTTGTTTATTGATATAATAAAAAAGGCCCTTCTCTATAGCACTGTAAAGCTATTTTGTGAAGGTTTTTCTACATATCTTGCGATTGCTTTACCAGACCGAGTATAGTCGTGACCCTTCGGTTCTGTTAGACTCCCTCTCGATTTCAGAGCGTGGTTTGAATTCTTAAGCCATCAGACAGCATAAATCAATACGCATTATACCTAATTTGAGAGAGTCATTTGTAGTCATGAAAGAACTTTCGACTTAAATGCGTTTGCACCCTCTGGCCGATTCTTGGCATAAGCTAACTTCAACTTTAGGAAAACGGAAACCAAGTATACACCCTCAGTTAAAAATGTATGAAAATAAATGAGAGTCAACGGACGCAGAAGAAAAAAATCTCTGTAAAAAATATTATTCCATTTGGAATATTTATTTTCATATCAAATCAATTGCACACATGCAAAGTTTTACCATTTAAACAAAAGTTGGGTTAAATGTATCAGGAACTATAGAGAACTTATTGTTCCAAACACCCAAACAAATATCGGAATTTCCTTCACACTCTGTTACAAGAATTCAAAATATTAGGGGAACACGTGCACCGGCCTAATATTTCACAGTTTAATGGTGCTGAATGAATAAACATTCCGCATTCTTTTGGTTGTAATGCGATGGGAAAGACCAAATTTATTACTGCCACGATAAGATGAGCATCGTTACCATAGAGGAAAAGGTTTATTTATCGACGATTCACGTAGTTTAACAAAAAGCAAATACGACAAAACTTAATTAGTTTCGAGATAATTACAAAAACTAAGAGCATTAAATCCTCCATTTTCAGATAATGGATGGCGTAACGCGGTGAATCCATCTTTAATTACACTTTCTCCATCTATTAATAATTCTGGGAAGAGCCCAATTAGCTTTGTTAATACAGCACGCCATTCATCTGTAATGGACCGTATTTTTTGTTATATAGACGACGTTAAGCTAAAGACTCATTTTGCTTTAATGCGAAATGGATATAAAATAATTGTATATACTATATACTCTGGGTTAATGGTACGGGGATATGAAAATTTAAGCCCAAAGGTCGCGTTTTTAACACGCGTCTATCGCAAAAATCCAAGGGTCTTTTCAAAAGCTTTGTTTTACTTTTATTTGACAGTTAACGTATTTAATAGTTAATGTAGATAGTACTCTTATTATTACCATTTATTTGGGAGTTATATTGGTGTGTGATTTTCGTATTTGGTCGGCTTATACATTTATGTGACGAATTACATTTTCTCAAGAAAATGATAAGCCATTATTTTCATTCAATCAATTTTGGAAATAAACATGTATGTATATTATGTTCACTCTCGGAACTATATATAAACTATCTTTAAAAATATGTCTCGGTTTCTATAAAAAAAAACCGATAAATGCGTTTTCCACTGCTATATTTCGTATAGTTGTTCTTGCGAAGACTTATGCATAGACAGTTTAAAATTAAGTTAGTATTATTAAAGCAATTTTGCAACACTCAGACGCTGATAACATGATTCAGACCACGATAAGAAGGAAATTAGGACTCATTACGTTCGGTATAATTAATCATGTTTATTGATAAAATTCACTGCTACGTAGAATATTATTCATTATGCAAACATAGCGATGCATCACTTAGGAGGTAAACAGGAGGAAAAGAGTTTTATAAATAAATTACACGTCAATGGTTTCTCGAAAACTATTCCAACTATTTAGTTTATTTTGACTTCCAGGAATACTGAATCAGAAAATATTTATGCAATCATTCTCAAAGAATTACTTGAATAACGCTAAATACATTATGATCAAGCGTAAATTGCACCTAATGCCTACTCCAAAATATACTGAGGATAGAAAAAATTATATACATTAAAAGAAATGGCATAGAATAATTTACTAAATACATATTAAAACAACGTCATCTATGTTTCGTGAACAGTAGAACTGAATAAGTTGGCAGACAAATCGTTTGTGTTCTTGTGACAGCCCTAAAATGCTAAATACAGATAACGTAACACTGTGCCTAAAAAAACGCGACTAAAAAATACCAAAAAAAAATACATTTGACAAATAGAAAACATTACTAATTGAAACAGACCTAGAATCCATCCAACCGACACATTTGTGGCTTTCTGCCAAATATTTACTTGAAACGCTATTTTTTCACGACCCTCATTCGCATATAATCGTAACCTAGCTAGAGACCATCACATAATGGTCTTTCACAGGCGGTAACGAATTTTATTCGGTCGCCTGGTGCGCGTGTCATTGACCCCTTAACGCATCGCCTCTGGGCTAATTATAATACTGTTTCGTTTCCTTAGCGAACGCTGGAACGCTCGAGACGACGGAATACGTCAAATATTTCCGCAAACAGCACACGCGGCGAGTTTTCCGACACCCTCGCGCCACGACATTAATGAGGAAATGGAAAACCGCTTGGAAAATTTCCTTATCGCGTATCGATTTGTTGAACGGTTACTTATTTAGGTCATTTATGCAAATTTCCATCCACATTCTATTATGTAAAAGGATATTATTTGTACAGTGTGAAACATACATTAAAAGTATAAAACACTATTCATATCTATAAGTATACCATCATTACATATTTCGGAATATTTAAGCGGCCAGGCATCCCCGAAACTAAACGAGCTGGTTGAAACGGGAGTCCGTCCAACAAGCTGTGTACAAGACCGCTTTTTATCGGTCGACCGCTCTTCATAAACAACGATCGCCGTCAATTTAAATGCCGACATAATTCGCAGGAGGTATTAAACGAATAATTACACACACTCCTTAGCAAAACAACTTACCAGCATCATTAACGATCCGAAGCGTGAGTAATGCTAAATGTTATGCAAATATCCGATAACCGAAGCGAGGTTTATGCATAACTAATACTCACACCCTGTTTGATTCAGCTTAAAATGCAGTAACTGCTTAACGAGACGTCAGAGTTACTAATACAACACATATTAGTTAAGATAAATAATGACTTGCATTTGATGACACTGAATGAGGCAGCTTTTGTAAGACGTGTAAGATATAATACACCACAGATTTTGGGAGAAAATTTGCGAAATAAAAACTATAATTCTTCTTCCAAGATTATTCTAAATGTTATTAGAAAATAACTAATTTGGAAAACCATCAGATACTACAGATTCAGAACTAATGTGAAAACATAATAATTACCTCATATTTTAATATTATGCTAATAGCGTTATACAATATAAGCCACATAAATATAAACGTTTTGTTCAAAGGCATAAAACGTAATTAGGTAAAACATTACACAGCGATTCCCGACACTCACGATTTACGTAGAGACTCTTACTTCAGCTGCCCATAAATTAAATTAAACTCCACAATGATTTCTAATAAAACAATGGTATTTGTAATAATTTGTGAAATAAATAGCAAGGCGGTTCATTTTTAGCTACGTTTATCAGGTCTAATGAACCACCAAGAAGCAATATGCAAGTACTGTTGTGTTAAAAGCTAAGAATATTATTGCTATTACAACCATTCTGCATTAGCCTTGATCATTGCCATCTACGTATCAAGATACGAGCTTAGTGCAGTCCCATATAATCTAAATTATAATTCGAAAGCAATACAATCCAGTGGAGGTCATGTTGCTTCTAATTAAGAACTCATGACATCCAAAACTTCTTACTCGTCATCAAGTTATAGAAAAGCGATCAGATATAGTAAGAGTAGAAAACTGTCTCGCGTTCCCACGGCCAAGTTCACATCGCCAGAGCCTTATGAAGGTAAATTACATACAATTTGCTGTGCGTGTAGTGGTTCGGCACAAACGAGCTGTCGGTAACGCGCTGATGACGGCTGTTATAGGTAAAGAAAGTTATGAAGACGCTTTATTATCTGCTGATAGAGACTTTCCCGTCCACACACCCACCACTACAACTCCTGTAAGCCAGGATGAGCAGTAGCACGCATTTCATAACACTTACCGGTGAAGTTCGGCGAATCTTAGGGAACACTAATTTGTCTTTATTATCTGCCAGCAGCATATGTAAAAGCATGTTGTCGAATATGTTTGTGGTATAAGTTCTTCCATCTTTATTCAAACGTCAGGAGACAATACATTACGATACCATTTCAAATATTCAGTTTAGGGCTAATTCGGGACTTCATAAATATAACATTCTGTACGCTGCGGCTAGTCGCTAACTAACGAGATAATTGAAAAAGTAAAGTCAAGAGACTAAGAAAGGATTTTAAGAACCCTATAAGGAAGAAATCATAAACGAACAAATAATAAACATTCCATGTAACATTGTATAATTCATGCATTAACCTATAAGCTACAACTTTCAAAACCAAAATAGACATACCCTTGGTTTGTCAAAATAAATCTTGGGGTCAAGCACAACTTCCCGAGGGATCAAGATAAGGCACCGCTAAGTGACAGACAACCCATGACAGAGTGCAAAGGTCAAACGATCCCCTATCTCGCCATTTAGGGCCACACTAGCGTGCCTATGGATAAGGTCATTGCGGATCTTTCCCTGGAAATGGCAACTACCGTCCAATTACGGAGCGAGCGATATGCCCCAGGCTTAGCGGAGACAATCAATTTGACCGTGGAACGTACGCCGCGCGGCGCATTATGGGAAAATGCCTTTTCTAAGACAGTGCTGACTTCAAACAATATTGTGGCGATTAAATCGTATACCTTATTATACGTATGGATAGACTGCTCTTAAATATAATTTAAGAAGTCACTTAAAAAAATATTTTAGAAAGATATGACAATTACGTTGTAATCACATGTATGCGAGAGACCAGCTAGCTGGTTATGTTGCAGCACCGTTGTCTATATGCAGCAGATATTTCCTATTTTAGTTTACATAACACAGTATTACTGAAATTTGACAGCTTCCCTTTTGCATCCAATTTCAAAGATTTATAACTTATTTATTATGGCGTGGATTTTGAAAATTCTTTCTCCTATAGATTTTTGATAATGTTTTTTTTAAAAAAGGTCACATCTACCCTATTATATAAACGCATTGTATCATCATCATGTTCAATCTTTGGAAGTGTAATGCTGGACATAGACCTTCCTCAAAAATTCCATACCAACCCGTAGCAAGCGGCCTGTACTCAGCGAGTTCTTACAGCCTTTCCAGGGCGTCTGTCCACTTTGTAGGCGTATTGTATGTACATATTTATTTGTTCACTCGAATTATAGCCCACACAACTCAATACTCGCTGAGCACACAGAGGGGATATGAATCAACCAATCGTCAGATTGGTACGAGCATGCAAGCTGAATGGAGTTTAATTAAATAATAGATTTGCAATTCTGATTCGAGGATTAACGAACGTTCTCGCAATCTGAATAGCTTTTCATATAGACCATCGTAAACTAATAACGATATTGGCAATTGCTACATTAATAAATGTAGAATGTCTATTATTTAAAGTTACACATAATACTGTATAATTTATATATACTTAAAACATACCAGTAAATATATGGTGACGCAAGACCGTATAAGGTAGTGAAGTCTCTGTGGCTTAAATTGTCTATAACATGAATGCGCGCGAGATCTTGGTAGGACCACTGTCTTCTAAATAACAACTTCTGTAACTACGATGTTGTAACATTTCAGACATTTAAGAACTACGGATTGACATAAACCAAAAAACAGATCGATCTTTAATTCTTTCAATAAAATCTAACAATACGCTTACAGTAATGTTTTATAGGTTGTGGTTATCCCTTACCTATGGAGACTCCGATACCGATTCCGTATTTTAAAAACTTGAATCTCAAATTATCAATCCGATATGATCACGGATCATACTCTAGAGAAAGTTTAACAAAAACAAATATTTATTGCTGATTTATCTGATTGTCATTAATAACGCCTATAAAAGCGCTTATAATTGTAAAACCGCTAAAGCAAGTGGACTGGAAATACATTAAATTATTTAACTACATATTTATTGCTCATCAGATCTGCAATTCTATTAATTTCATAGGCTCGTGTATTGTCGTTTTTATGAGTTATTCAGTATTATAATAAAATATAACACTCAATAATTATACGAATATTTCTGAATCCGTAAATGAGGCCTTAACAAATAACTATTTAAATCTGATAATTAATCAAATTAATATCGTCTTTATCAAATTATTTTACGTAAGCAATGAATAGATAAAACAATAATAAAAAATCATTTTAATAACACGGCCAAGTTCATGAAAAACAAATATTGTGAGAAAAACAATGTGGCTATATCATACATTAAAAATATAGCAGGGAGAGGATAAAAATACTTGAGTTAGTCGTTGTTCCGTTTTTACAGCAAACAAGGCGCTAACCCAACTACATAAGACACATAAAATTAATATGTGCAAACGGTTTCAACCAGTACATCAATAGTTATAAATTTAGGTATAAATAAGCTTATTCCTAGAGCAATGAGTGTAATTTCGCAAAGCGCCCGCGCCGCTGCGGCCGTGGCCTACATACAAAACACGACCGGCTAAACGCGAGCCAAATTAACATCGCGACGGTTCCGTACCGGCAATAAATATTGTTTAATGGTTTAATTAAAACGTAATTCTTGGTTATTTCATCAACAACGTGACTAAGATAATGATAAGTTGTCATGAAGGCAAACGGCCGAAAGGAATACTTGGCGGCAAATAATCAATACTTTCTGTGTCCTATAATACAAAATTAATGAAATGCGGTTGAGGATCACTCCTCAATCTTTTTCTTCGTATTCACGGACGAAAAAGGGCTACCAAATATGATCAACAATATCAATAATAGAAATAAGTCACAACTCTATAGTTATTTCACTATAGATGTTATCATGTAGAGGTGCAGCGGAACCTTAAAAACCGCAATTGCTTTAATATGTCATTATTTGTAAACCGTTCCGGCACGGCGAGTTATTTTCACCGTCACTTTCGCTGCGCCCGCGCAATCACTCAAACGCCGCGCTCTGCTCCATTACTCATGTGAACGTCATCTCGCACTCGGTGTTAGTACGTTAGCTTACAATACTTATTAGTTTCTATGGATTTCAAATTTTACTGATGCTTCTAACCGCAGACATCTTTGCCTTAAATGAAAACTCACAGGAATCTTTTTAAATTTAATCGTAGGATGGATTGGTAGATTTAGACAAAATGTCAGAATTTAAAGGGGCTTAGGATTTTTTGGTACTAAAGATAGTTTACAGACATTAAACAGGCAATAAGTAAATACTGACTACAAAAATGTGTTCCCTACAAGAAGCTTCTCAAGCTATATTAAAATTATGTTAAGAGTATTCCACCAGCGACTGTAGACCAAATTGGACTCCACCATAGTAACAATTAAGTCCACATTTAGTAAATTCATTATGCCACGAGTAGGCAACAGTTTAACTGCATGACATAACCGGCAACCTTCAAAGGGCTCGAATAACTCACAGAGTGTCAGCTTACCACACTGACCCCGTTACAATTACGCACAGGTACTCGTGTTAAAAATAAAACGAGTGAAAAAACACTGCAAAAAGTCTACATCCATTTAGGTATAATTGTCGACGTGCGAGGCGGACTGGGTTACACGACTAGACGTAACACCGGTTAAATTGTGACGCCGGATTTTGATGTCAATCTCATTTAGAACAATTCGAAAAAAAAACTGAATATTATCAGTTAATTGTCTTTTAAGATGACGGGATAGGTGAGTGTATCAGGGCCGTATCTATTTCAGCCAACAAGTTTCTATTCAAGCATCAAAAGATCATGAATTATTTTTCCCGGACTCATAAAAAAATATCCGAGTTTACAAAATTTTAACAAGTTTAACCCACGATAGTTGGCACCCCTAGGCGTTCCACATTAATAAAATACTTGTTCGTAAGAGATGCCATTGCGAGGTAATCATACATCAAGCACAATGAGATTACTTTTCTTACCCACACGTGCATAATGGCATTATTCAATTGCCACTAAAGCATTATTGAAGCGATAAATCTAACGGCTGAAGTGGTCAAGTCACGCCAATGAACTTTATTGCATTTCACTTTCAGCTCGCTTATAAGTGTAGGTTGTTAAGGAATTAGATAAACAATTGGAAAGCCCTATGTGATTGACGTAAAAGTCTATACTAATACTATAGAGGTATAGTTTATAAGTTTGGATACAGGGGAAATCTTTGATAGTGGTGATTTAATTCCCAAGTTCTCTCACCTCCTGGACGCTACATTACCATGTTGACTCTTAATTCAACTTTCAAAGTTTTCTCTGACTCGAGCTTTTTTGCTCGAGTCAAAAAAAACACCCGCCCTGATACCTTCAGGGAAGAGGTGATTCAGTCTCCCTGTTGTTCCCCGTGTACGTAAAACGTGTCTCCTAACACTCTGCCTAATATAACGGACGTATGGATTGCTGCTTGTTTTTGGAGGACGTTGATATCTATGCCGGAATTTAATGTGTTAATATATCTGGATAAACTTTTTGTCACCATACCAGTTGAACCTATTACTATAGGGATGACTTGTGTTTCCGTGTTCCATAAACGCCTAATCTCAGTTTTGAGTAGGTGGTATTTATTAAGTTTTTCTATTTCCTTTGCTCCTATATTATAATCTGAAGGTACCGTGACATCTATGAGGTAGGTGAAATTGACTCTTAATAATATTATAAATACGAAAGTTTATGAAAATGTTTCGATGTTTGTTAGAAGTAAACACAGAAACATGTGAATGGATTTGGATGGAATTTGACACATGTATAGACCATATAGGCTACTTTTAATCCCAGTAATTTATCCCCATGGAAAATAGTTGCTTGCATCGAACAGGTGGCGCTACGTTTTAAGATTTATTGTAGCGGAAAAGCTTTTTATGCGTGCGTAGCCGCGATCAACACCAACTCTGGGCATACGCATATCCCCATGTCAATCACAAATTTCAATCTCACGCAGAATATGTGCTTTTTATTATCAAAAATTTCGCTCAAATTTTGAATACTAAATCTCTATTACAAAATCTCATTAGTTCCGACGCAGTCTACGGCCACTCCCATTAGAGCGGAGAGGTGATTACTCTTCAATGCAGTTTAATATTCCCTGCATTACGAGCTCTCATAACTCGTCGTTTAGTAATAATGAGCAACTGTACGACAAAAACTAGCGTATAAATTACAAGTGAATGTTTTACACCGATACCACGAGTCGCGTATTAATCGTGAAAACATATCTACAAGGTTGTGCACGCGACTTCATACGCGTCATGTCTTTAGGTTGACTGAAAGAAATAAAATTCAAATTTATTATCCAACATTAGACAGGGACAATGTAGTTCTCAATTAGTGAAGGAATTTCAAGAATCAGTTCAGTAGCTCCAGAGATGATTCGCTAATCTCTAGAAACAAACTTACAAACTTTACAATACGTGTATGTTGTTAAGGTAGGTTCATATGCCTTTGTTTGTTTTTCTACAGGATTGATATAATGTAAAAGAATGTATGTTGACAATAAAAGCATTTTAATGCTTACGCGTTAAGGTGAATAAAACGCACCTAAGTCCTTATTCTCTATGACATTGTAACTCACAACGCGGCAGTGTTACGTAATTTTCGTGAAATTACCGTGGAATAGTATTCTGTACGCCAATTTCTATTGTCTAAAACGCGATGACGTTACGTTCTTGTTTACGCACAGTCAAAATAACGTATGGCATAGAGAACAAGGCGCCTTATGATATGTTTTTTATGATTAATAGCTAAACAAAGTTACTTGAATGATAAGCATGCAACGATGAATTCTAAGATGAAAGTTCTGAATGGCACTGCAATGCAGTCCTCATACTCAACTTAAGATGTAGGTCGCCTAATGCTCAGAAATTTCACTCGCCGTTATATCTATTCCAAAGGACTCAAGAGATGTACCCATTGAGTCCAAATAAAAATGTTTTTTTTTATTTTTTGTATGTTAGCATAGTTTACTTTTATAAATGACTAAATGAATTAGTCTGAACAGAATATTTTGTGAAAATCTCTAGCGCGTACGTCAGTATACTCTAAATTATACATCCCCACTCTTACGCGTATGTCGTCGCGTCAAGACCGGTGCTCGAGTGAGGTTTGAGGAGGCTTGAGGAGCGGGAGGTGCCAACGGGAGGGGTAAGGTTATGCTCGTCTTGGAGCGTGTTGGTGAGTCAGCGGCCGGCTGCGGCGGCGGTAGACGAGCGGCGCCCGCGCACCACCCACCGGCCACGCTTGCGTTAAACAGTGCACGTTATAAAATTACAGCGGTTATACAATTTTAGCAAATTTGCGCATTGTATTATATGTTGTTAAAATAAATAACTATTCTGCGATATTTTATTCTATTTAGATTTTTGATTAGTAGAATCCGTGCTATTTTATTTATTTTATGATCAAATTTAAGGTTTAATATGCATAAGATATTTCAATACGTTACACGTCCATCTAAATACAGCTATTCCTAAACATAAAAATTGGTAGTTCACAAAAGTTTTAACACTAGGGATCAATATTGAACAAACTAGCAAATGCTTGCATATTCATCTAAAACAGTAAATGATTTAATTATCATCAATACCAAATCAAAATCTAATTAAAGTAGACCCTATATGATACCATTTGCAAAAATTTCGTGCAATGGTATTGTGTCAGTCTTTTCGTATGGTCCAAAAACCAAAAAGACATCAAATATCTATCTAGTCGCTCACGCCACAAACCACTGTCTATATTTAGTTGTCGGTGCATTAATTATATTACGTACAACGAAATGCATTAAACCGAGTTCTGCACACGTCGACACTCAAGTATGTGGGTTACCATCCGAGCTTTACCTAGTATATTACACTGTTATTACATTTATCTTGCAAAATAGGCACTCCGGCGCTACTTTACTAAAAGAGGAGTCAAACTTAACGCTTGGTAATATTTAAAAAAAACTTATCGAAAATTATGTGCCTCTGTACCGTTAACTTTGACAGTTAACAATGATTGGGAGTGTAAGTTCCAAGTCAGATATATCATATAAGTTCTATGACTAGAAGCGTAGTTGTAACTTCGACAATTCGTGTCACTCCGCTAAGTTATTTTTGCGGGCTCAAACGCAGAAGCTTCATACAGCATAATATCTTGTACAATGTTGTTCTGGGTTCAATCCCGAAGTCGGGTGAAACTGTGCGGAGTTTAACACAGTTTCCTCCACAGCGATTTGGCATGAGGTAGATAACGATTCGTAAATACTAAACCAACTGGTGTGAACAAGAGTATTGCACCATCCCCATATTGAAGTGTCATAGAAGATGAGAGGAAAAATGTCGAGTAAGCCGACAGTCATCAGAAGCAATTGCTACAAAGTAAGTAGGATATTTACCAGGCGCATCTTACTCAGCACTCCACGTTAATGTGGTCTAGACGTCTAATTAAAGACTATATTATGTATCTTTAAAGTGTGCTTCATTCATGTTTATCAATGAAAGTCATAACCTGTAAACGTAATCAGCGCAACGCATAAAAATATTTGGCAAGCCACGCTATTATCGGCACAAATCTTAATTCAGGTATAATATGAGAAATTTTATTGCACTCATTAAAAGATGAATTATGCTTATAAATTGGCAGAGTACTAAAGCAAATACATGATGTCTTTGATCTATTATTTGTAGGTTTTTATACCAACTTCAATGAAAGTGTAGCATCTGATACAGTATGATCCACGATGTTAATTATTCCACTCACAGGGTGTTGCAGAAATGTTATTTTTTTTAAAACGACCACCTGCCTTCTTTCAACCCGTTGGAGGACTTTGATTAGTATTTTTAGAATATAATAATTCTCTATGCACGACATTAATAGCAGTAATGCAAAAGAATAACGCAATGTAGCAATGCTTATGTCATAAGTGTTATAGTAGGTATGATGATGCAAATACCTCGTCATTGCCAATTTATTATTCATAGAAAGGAAACACTTCTTAGCTCTTAAACTGGTTTTAAATTTTCCTCTCGGTTTTGTAGTCAGCTTTTGAATATTTTATATAAACAGCAATGAAGTATAAAAGAATTATTAGAGGCTTTTTCACAATTTTCAATAAATTTTATTTTACAGTTATCGTATGAAACAGCTAAAGTAATATACTCATTTTATAACCATTTATTTAGGCGCATAGTGTAACTTTTGTATTTGGCCGGCTTACACTTGTAACTAAAAGTAATTCCTCAAAAGTTGTAGGCCCTTAAAATAGTCGAAATACAAATTGCTTAGGTCCAATGGCGACGTCCATAGTACGTCAATGCTGCATTCACTGAGGCACGGGACCCGATCCACGTTTGGTCGCAAAAAAATTGCGAATCTTTCGACTTAATTCCCAAGTTTCCATATGGCAATAAGCTACATATTACGTATTGTGATAGACAGGCACTATGTTATTGGACTGAACTAAGATAAAATAGGATGCGATTTAGGTCTTTACCTATTTCATCAAGTATACAAACATCAGCCTTATATGCATGAAAATAAAAGGGACACTTTATAATTCTCGAAACACAGAAACCGTAGAAAATTCAAATCAAGGTTGCAAAGGATTTTCACGTGTGGCGTGACGGCGGCAATTTGACACCGTCGTATAATGACAAAATAGCAACCACATTATTTTGGTAGGAAAATAATACAACATTGCAACAACTTTAATTGGATCATTAGGCATGGACGTGCAATTTGGTAAAGTCAATATAACGCGTTTGAAGTTTATAGAAGCATGTTGTAATGTTATGAATTAAATGTATAAAAACTATAATAGTCTCTGTAGTCCAAACTATATTATACTATGTAAAATTAAACCACACCCGAATTTCTTTCGTGCCCTCTGTTGGAAACTGGGTTCTCAACTAGCTGTGTTGGATAAATATTTCCGAAATCAAAATAATAAAAGTATACAGTACACGTCTGGGGTAATCTTTCCCTACTTTAAGGCTTTGTGTTTTCCATCATTATCCATCGCGACACATTGCAGGCGATATTGAAAGTACCCCAATCCCATTCCAAAATATATAATATTCCAAAGCAAGTTCATAAAACCATAAAATATATACAAAACATAAAAGTAAAACTGAGCCGACCCGAATAAATAAAAACAAACTTCTTTTATTGAATGTTGGACGTCTGACGTCATAGCGTGACGAAAATAGATATGAAATGGCCAGAGATAGTGAATCGAAAATAAGTAAATATCGATTACACAGATTACATAGAGAACGGCCAATCAAACAACACGAATAGAACCTTGGCAAGGTCGTTTTTATATCTTAGCTGTAGATAATACTAGGTAATCGAAGATCCGTCTCCAAACCTCGTGGTATTCTGGCACTGCCAAAAAAACTTGTAAGAGGCGGAACTTTACACTGTTAATCACATAATAATAAAATGTGCGCATCGGTATTTTATTTGATTTTGGCAGCACAGTGTGTCGCCACACCATTCTTACCCGGTGACGTAGTTACATTTTTCGCGTCCCTTTAAAATGTATGTAAATGACACGTTACTTGTCAGTGGTTATTGTGGTAACAGTTAATAAATAATGATGACTTCATAATACATTATTTTTGAATATTTTTGTGAATGTCAAATACTAAGTTAAAAATCTCTTTTCGTATTATGACTATATCACGACTATAAGATTATTTTAGGTTTTTTCTACTTAACATCAGACTGGAGTCTGAATTTGTGCTTATAATGGCAATAGCCGCACTTCTTAGGAACCTAACATGGTTACTAAAATATAGGTTTGTTATTCTTATGCCCATCCATGAACATAAAACTAGTCGTGACAATTTATAGGAACGTAGTTTTTTATGTACACAGCATTTCCTTCATCGACCTCGCTATCATGTTATGTTGTTTTTTTGTTAAAGCTCATATCAAGTACATGCTCCAATTGCTCACAGAGGTATCAAGTAACGAAACACCACGCACCATGACCGAGCGTCAAAACCAGCGACTTCGTGGCGCAACGGATGATACGCTGACTGTGGACAGAGGCCGCAGGTTCAATCGTAGCACTGGGACAAATGTTTGAGTTCTCCCCAATTATGTTTTTGACGCATATTCTTGTTATGAGCTTAAATGTAGAAGCTATTGCTGAATATTATAAACCTAAATAATGAAACATATAACAAATCACCAAAAAGCTAAACACACAACACCAAACGACAAGAAAATGCAAATACACGACGACCCTGAGATATTTTCAAGAAGGTCGAAACAAATAGATCGTTACCAAATTTAGAAAGACTGTTTTTTAACGATAACTTATCTTGTATTGCCAAAATATGATAAAGAGCCGTGCAACCTTTACTTAATACACTGACAAACACATTGCATGAATCATGCACTATGGTGTTGGCACCGTCCTATTCTCCCCGGCCTGATTTATACAAACATTGGGGGAAATATTTTAAGAGCTTTACTACGAAAATTTATATTTTCAAATTAAACTAAGGCTTATTCATATTTAGGTGTATGCTGTTTTGACTACAAAAAAGGGGAAGAAATCTAGTCTCATCCGTGTTGTAAATGACGATTAAAGCGAAGCTTTACCAATCGATGAAGCGAAATTGGGTCCGCATGATGACAAACATTACGTTTGAATCTTGGCCTTAATTAACAAAATAGAACATGATGGACAAACTCTTCTGTCCTACAAACGAAATTGTTTAATCGTTTTAGATTTTGAACCATTATCAATGGCATGAGTCATAAAATAGACGGACTAGCTTATTAAGTTGTTCAAAGGCATCGTCAAGAGGATGTCTTAATGTTTACTCAAGTAAACTTATTGACCGACCTTGAGGAGTCTACTGGATATCATAATTAAATTCCTTTCCGCCATCTAACGACCGCGTTGCCACATAATTTACATGTTATGTAACAAAACAGAATAAAAACAATCGACACAACATGAATACAAATCGATCTTGAGTCACTGCACTTAAGAACTCAAACGGAGAGTTAAATTCGCAATAACTTCATGTCTGTAAATCAGAAATCACAATATGGTTAATGCACGTATTTTTAAAAGTTCTGTTTAAAATAATGCACGACTTAAAAAGCTTGATAAAGATTGCTTGTAAGGCAATCTCCAATCCAATTTATTTTGTTTGGCTGTATCGTTTAAGGCAATCTCAAGTTAAATATTTATAGACATAAACAAACCGAATTAAACGAAATATTATTCTCGTATGTCCTACAAATTTCCATACATCCAAAATCTAATTCCTATCCCAATTTCCAAAACCTAGATCACTCTAAATAAACAGGTCCATCCAAATCAACCGAGCTAGATGTAAACATGTACAAGTTCCCCGACAGGCTTAAGCCCAGAGGCCACGCCGATGACATCAGACGGAACCACGGCTTCACCCACGTGCCGCCCACGGACTACCAGCCTTGCCACAGCACCCTGTGATGGAGACATGTTGCATAAGCTAGCGGTAGGCCTAGACAATTGTGAAGAGCCTCTGATTAAATAGAGTCTCATCATTGTGCAATTATTGGAGATGGCATTCTATATGCTTGAAGCAACCATGGTATACACGTTGTCAAAATACCGATGGTAACATTCGTGATTACTGACACAATAATACTAAAATATCGTCTTTGCATAGTCCACTTGACAAGAATAAATACAATAATTTTATTTTAAATAAAACCATGTTATGTTGTTTGAATTATAATTAAGTGTTTTTTGGAGGTCATGGACACGCACCAGTTAATCGAAAATGTTGCCCTCACAACCTGAATAATATATGATAAATAAAATTAGGAAGACGCTAGACTCTCAACAACCACTGGACTAATCCGATGGGAAGGTTCCTTAAAAGTCAAATCGTTTTCGCGGAACATTGACATAATATGTTTTACTGCCTGTACACTGGAATGTAATAAGAACGAAACGAGTGATTATTGTCATTTCCATCTCACTGAAGGTTATTATGAAAATCATATTATACATTTTAAAATATTATACAGCGTTTCCTCAAACTCTATGTCCCACAAACAATACCTAAAACTCATTAAAAGAGGACACATTACAAAGAAGCAAGCGTCACGATGACTGATAAACTTTCTTTTATCACCTATGGAGCCGTTTAATTGTACAATATTATTAGCATAATTTTATTTCCTACATTTTTCAACGATCATACACTTCAATTATTTATCTAAGTTTTCGATTGAGTATAGAAACTGGTACATATCTGACATTAAATATATATATATATATATATATACGCAATCAAATACATGCATCTGTCTGCATTTCGAATGAGTATAGAGAAACTGGCACATATCCGATATTAAAAAAAAACTACAGAAAAGAAAATAATCAGAAAAAAAAATACGAGGTCATGGAGCGACAAAGTAACGGTCCGAACTTTTCTATTCAAGATATTCTCGTAACACATCCGAGTAATTGTGTTTCATAAGAATGTACACAGTTTCAACAGAATCACAAATAAATAATCTACGGAATTTTGAACGTACAATTAGATGCAAGGCGAGCTCCCTTCACATTTCACAATATGAAGAAAACAAGATGCTTCTCTACAGTAAAATTGACGGCATCCTCTATAAATTTTAATGAAACCACATACCAAAATTGATATGTCAAAGGCGACATGGTAATTTTGTAATGATCAATGTGTACCCAAAAATGTTTGTCACTTATTCCTATCTATCTTTAAGGGAAATTTCCAATGAAATACGGTATCATCAACGAATCGATAAGGTTTTAAATGATATAGTGGTATTTGCCAACTTCACCGCTTCATCGTCGAGCGAATTTGTCTCTGCGCTCGCACAATCTCGCTAACAAGAGAAAAACGGTGATTCAACTTCTCAATAAATAGAACGTTAGGGCCCAAACGAGACGTTAATTGATGCCGCAAACTCCTGCCAATTGAGGATAACGACATGTCGATGAACTGCAATAGGGATGTTCTTATATCGATAATGTGTAGATTTTTTGGTAGATATCTGCGGACACTTAGATATTTATTTTAACATACTCATGCCTTTATTTTTAAAATAGTAAACTAGAATTTCAGGATGAATTACGCCATTCGTAAATTTTAAGTTAAAATTCTGGTTGTTGTTACTATTAACTGCGTCCAAGTTACTCGTCAGGTTAAATAGTGTTAATTTTTTTTTAACACGGCCACTATTAAATCGCATTGTATCAATCAACAAATCATTACATTTTACAATTAATATACCATAGACTACAGAGTAATCTGAATAACCGAGTTGTTCGCGATGAATTTAAAACCCCAAGGGACTTTCTGACAGTGAATAAAGTCCACTATGTCTTAACTTTACTTGCGCTACGGATTTAATTTAATCGGAAGTTTAGTTTATCTTCGGTATAATTATATTCTGTGGTAGTCTAGCTGCACCGATGCCGCATAATATGTATTTTAATTAATTTTGTTTATATAAGGAAATTCACTTTTATTTGTACTTACATGAATACAAAATTTAGAAAATAAATCTACTAAACACTAACAAATTTTCAATATTACTTTAAAATAATCAAATGAAAATGTATTCATGTATATTTTTTTATCATTCAATCTGATAAGTCGATAATGCGTCGGCACATGCCTATCCTCTCGCGACGACATCAGCCATCTGCCACGGCGATTTGAAACAGATTAATGTGTGCATTATCTGCTATAATATATTATACTCGTATGTGTTAAGATAAACGTACATCAATACGTATATGTATAGAGAAAGCATTATACTTAACGCCTCATTGATGAAAGTACCGTAATCTATGAATCGCGTTTATAAATACAGAGCAAGGTATCAATATCGCTGGGAGTAGGACGCAATGCTGAGACGAACGTCGGAGATTCTAATTACAATCACAGACATGTACCTCGTATCTTTTAAAGTTGTGAGTAACTATGATCATTGTCCAAATAAATAAGATAGATTTGGCGAGAGACAATAGCTGAACGATTGATGATAGCTGGCAGTCAGTTCCAAAAAACAAAAAACATCGCTTTTCTAATGTTTACATAATAAAGACACATTTTAGTGTATTTTTTCTTCAACTGATGTTCCAAATACATAAAATTCACAGAAATCCAGAACGATTTCAACACAACATTGAGATCATAAAAAAACACCAACATTGAACTTTCTCAGGCGGTTTGTTGACATTGCAAGTTCAAGGTAAAATCGGAACGATCGAGTTAGGTAACAAAATTGACACAAACCGGTAACCATCTGTTCAACACGTCTGTAGAGATGAAACTAGTTTTTTGTGACCTTACCGAGATCATGTTAGCTAGCCTACAGATTGCTGAGAAATTGTGAACACAGCGGTAAAGGGCAATACCACGCTGAGGTAAAATTATGTCTCTATATTTTATTCTAGATATGTTTTACTGCTGTTTTGAAGATCCCAATCCCTTTTTCGATCCATTGCGAATATTGACCAATCAGAGCAAAGTGTTTTGACATACTTAAAAATGACTTATTTTGATTGGTTTATTCTCAGGATCGGACCACAGGTTAGGGGCCTGTTTTACAAGGTTTCCAGTAAATTTTATTTGACAGTTATCGTATTAAATAGGTATTGTTGATAGTACTCATTATATTACCATTTATTTGGGAATATAGATTGGACTGTTACTTTTGTATTTGGTCGGATTATACTTTCATGCGACGACGACGACGAAGCATTTACTCAGAAGTTGTGAAATAGGTCCAAAGATTCGGATTGTATATTGAAAACAGCCGATAGTCTATAAATTAAAAAGTGTTGTCCTTACATGCTTAATCGATCGCATTTCCTTGAATAACACGAGGATTAATTTAATCAACAGATACACGCCAATTAAACCACTACAATGGGTATTCGTGTAACCATTAATCAATATGCGGACAACTACTAATTACAACCAAGACATATTATACTAAACATAATCTATGCATATAATAATATGTAGGTCAAATGCGGTTTACCGTGAATTTTATGTATTGAACTCAAAACAATTTTGAAAATACTTTGTATAATATTAATACCGTAATATGATTGTTTACTGAAGGCTTAATAAACACTCATTCGTATTCTTCGTCTGTCTGAATTTTGCGAAATTTTTCACGAATTAAAATCATTTACTATCTCAATTTTTATCCAGTACTCGAATGTTAATAGCCCTGTTTATTATCCGTCATTATATTCTACATGTTTATGCATATGTTTCATTCTACATACATTATAACCAGCGAATTGTAAACCGCACAAGCAATTAAATTATTCACGAGCGTTGCGCCCGTCGCAACACCAAACATCTAACCCAAGGTCGAGACACTACCTTATTACCGCGAAAAATGTACACCAGTATGGTTTAATAAGATTTATTTGTAAAACGTGATGCATTTATATTTTATGTTTATTGTTAAATTCTTCTAATTACAATTCAGTGACACGAGACAATAATTAATGATCAAATTTTACAAATCAAAGCACATTTTTTGACATAACCCTACTGCTAAAATTAAACTGTTGACGGTCCGATCTCCGATCGAACAGTAATGTTCTAAAAAAAAAAAAAAAAAAATTGTATAACTGTAAAATGTAGGTAGATATTACAACATTGACTTTTCGGATGACCAGCACCTTAGTCCGCCCCGTGGCCACGAAGACTGGCAGTCTTCAAAACGACGGGAGAAAATTATAATATAAAAGCCGCGATAAAATCCGAAATATAGGTTAATTTTAATGTCTAACATTCGCATTAACATAAGGAGTCATTATAACCCTACTACTTTTACATCGTTTTATGAATTAAATAAGGTTGTCGTTGATCGTCGCCCTCGCCGAAGTTTGCAGTCAGTTCGTTACATTGAAATTAGTTTAAGAGTACGTACTCTAGTATATTAATTGTAGGGCTTATATACTTTTTAACAATGTACCATTTATTATCATACTATCAACCATGTCATGGTCCAATACACGTAAGTACTAAAAACAATTCTTACCGAACACAGTCGTCCACGCGAACAAAACACCCAAAAACCTTCCCAGCTCATTTTTGATCAACTTTAAAATGTATCCTAGCATGTTTCTAGAAACACTATCAAGAAGCGAATTTCGATGAACATATGGCGTGTTGGCGACAGTGACGCGACTTTGGGCAGTGGGCGGCATCAAGGCCCGTAGCACTTTGACCACAAGCCAAACGTTTCGGAACATTACTGAACAAACATTTCGTAATAATTAAAGTAAGTGGAGTAATAACATGATGTCGCTAAGTTATAAAAACACTGTTGATTTTGGAACTTAGAAAACAAATGATAAAGATAGTATAACTATAAGTAGATCCTGATGACAACACAGTTTCAATTTGTATGCCTAAAATTTGTATCTCATAGGTACCGGTCTTTGGATGAGGTAAATCAGATATTTATAGCTACAGTAAATCGTTCACAAAATGTACGCTTTCTAAAAGCCAAAAGAGTTAAACAATGTGGAATATTTGATGGTTGAAACAGCAAAAACTCAAAACCTACAAAAAAGAGGAAACGGTGCAATTGAGTTTAGCAAATCAATTGAACACAGTCACGGGTCAATCTCTGCGATATTATATACAAACGCTTTTTATAAAACCGACTGACGTGCCGGGCAGGTCGGTCACATGTTGGTAAGCGGAATCAGTGCTCATAGAGAATAAAACCAACAGAACTTAGTATTTTTATTGCAGTTGAATGACGAGTCGAACGTGGCGCTCGCCTGATGGTAAGCGATACAACTGCCCACAAACAGTAGCAACAACTTACAGAATTAGAATTACAAATATTGCATGGCACCCCACTGCCACCTTTTTTTTTTTTTTTTTTTTTGGTTTCGCGGAGAAAGTCCCTTATTACTACCGCCCAGCCTTCGTGGGGGGCGACTGAGCGGTTATGCTGGGGTAACCGTGCCTTACGGCCCGGCGTTGAGCCGCCCGGATTTGATGATGACCTTCGGGCGACCGCCGGGCCGAGTCCCTAACCCGAGTACAACTAACCTATGCACGGCCTACCAGCTAAAACTCCGCGGTGGCCCTCTTCGGCGCATTAGGGACGACTGCGGGCTTCCTCTGACGGAAGTGTCTAAGTATTCGTCCGCAGCCGACCCTGCGCGGTGCCGCCTTGCGGCCCGTCTCCTATGGGGGGGGGGGGGGGCTCAGAAGCCCCCACGCACCGAAGGACGCCCTCGGCGTCTACGGCAGCATGAGGCCAACAACACACTGCCGTCCATCCCGGGGTCAACCGAAAATGTGCAAGGATGCACAAAATGCAGTAGGGCGGACAGCCCCCTGCTGCCCGCCGACGACCCCCTTCGTGGCCCCTATTAGTCGCCTCTTACGACAGGCAGGGGATACCGTGGTGGAATTCTTCAAACGCCCCCATTCCACAGGGCGGTCCCCACTGCCACCCTGACATATAAGATGATACGTTTCATAATGCCCAGTAATTACGCTGGCTACACTGTCCTTCGAAAAAGGCAGAACAGTGCATGGACACTGCTGCTTGACGGTAGATACAAGAAAATACCACAAGACGGCAGAAAAACAAACAAAAGTTCGGTGTACCCCGACTGCTTCTCGCATACGATGCCTACAATCAGTGAATAAGGAAGATACTGTATGGCACTGCACTGCACTTTTCACCCAGCTACCTTGGATCATAATCCGACTAAAGGCGTCTGTGGCTGCTCAACGCTGGGTCATATGACTGGTGACCCCAACATAACTGCTCCTGCGCACAATCCTTTATTTTTCCGTAAAGTAAGTTTCCGAAGTAAAAACTATTTTCAATACGATTTACCTAATATTAAACATTAAATTTGGCAAGAAAGTATTACGAATGAACATGATAAAAACGATTTACAATACGCCGCTGAAATGAGACTGACCGTTATCGATAGAGATAAATAATATTCCAATAAACCATTGTACTTTATTGACCTAGTCACGAAATGCAAAATTTTATGAATTTATATTAACGAACAGTGTTTATATCGAGGAAGATTTTACCGTTTACTGAGTTATAAAATGGTAAAAAAGACTTAAACATTAGTGAATTATAAATATATATATTTTTATTGAAGTGTCCGTCTGCGATTTTCAAATAAACGTTTCTTTGGAGTTCATAATTCGACCGTATAAAAAAATACTGGCCTCTATATAAACTATTGAGATCTGTTTGTGAGTTATGCGTTAGTCTGGATTAAACAATGTATATTGTTTAATCCAGACTAAATACAATCCTACGCGGTATGACATCACGTGTAAAATCGAAAGTCTTGTGCGTTGCAAAGAAATCCTGTTTAGACAAAAAAGTACGACCTACTCTAAATATATACCTAAAGAACTCATCTAACGCCTTTTAGGTCAATGTAGCCCGTAAGTCACAATCCTAGAAGTTTAATTTTTAAGCCGATTAATAGACGCTTAGTAAGGCTGTTAGTCAATACTGTGTACAGATTATAGACCACATAGGTTAGTTATAAAATTGTTAACAATAGCATAGGAATTATTCAGTATAGTAATTAAATTTATTGCAAATTAAGCAGACTATTATTGTAATTTGCTAAATAGCGAAAGATCGCAATGTAACTATTGTGTTAAAATACGAAATAAGATAGCATTAGTCTCCACTCTATGAACCTCTACTACTACGTAGACCTCTATACCCCGCCCATAACATAACGACAGTAATGGCGCATTTATTTGATAAATGGACAAGACAAGACCTTAACACTGATGCCATTGTTAGCAATAAACTTGACATTTGACCCGAAGGCCGCTTATTAGGACTGCACGTCGCGTCGGGTCGCTGTAAAACAACGCCAATTTACGAACTTCTGAGAAATCACTTTTGTTTTGTTACTCTTTTCTCTTAGGATAATACAGATGTTAATTTAAACATTGTTTTCTTGATCTTAATCTAGTGGGAAGATACTTAAGTTGCGAAACATTATATTTTGGTTTCAAACTCCAGATAGAACAATCAAAATTATGTTGAATTTACAAAACCATCTTGCACTTGTAGTTACTGTGCAAATGTGCACATCGAATCATAAGTTGACTTCGCACCTGCGACTAGCCATGAATAGGTGTACGCTTATTATATTCAAAAAACAATATAATGTTTTTTTTATTTTATTTAACAGTATAAGTGTACGTATTATCTCTATCTAAAATAAAGAGCACGTATTATCTGCAGTTGACCCGAAAACTTACAAAACAAGATATTTCGCGAATACAACGAAAATGTCAGTCAACTCAATTAGTCAAGGCGTGGGTAAATAAATTCACCACATTTTGTTTTAATTGCAGCCAGCCTTAGGACATTTTGTCGCCCACGTGACTCCGAAATACCGCCTCGACTAGTTTGATAGAAAAACCAGACTAGTCGGCCGACTAGACTAGTTGAACAACTAGTCGAGTTGTAGGAACAAAGCGCATGTTGAAATCGACAATCGATGACGCGCCCGCTATATTATTTATATACAATTAATATAACTGACACTGCATCTATTTTATTGAAATGTAGGTGGATTTAAATTACTGTGTTTAGCAAACTCGATACAAATAGAAGCTTGATGTATCCTTGGTTGTATCGATACCGGCAGGATTGTCATTTCTTCATATAATAAATACCCTTATACATTCTCGAGTTAACGGTTTTTATAGCAAATATTTTTACTCACTGTCTTGCGGTAATTTACACATCGTTTTTAAACTATCAAAACAAATAAATCAATTTATAAATTGAACCAACGCGACGCGACAATAACAATCTAGGATCCTGCCAAAAACATGTCCAAACATCAACATAATAGCTAACAAGCACCGTTACAGAACATAATGACAGGTTGATGAGGCCGGCGCAAAAACACCGAAATGTTACTGTTATGCCAGTATGTCGGTCACACTGGCGTCGGGCGGCGCGCAGGCGGCCGAGGGAACCCGCGATGACTCAGCCACGACCACGATCTAGCGCTGTCGTAACGCGCTTTATGCTGCCAGATGTAACAATGATAAAGTGGGAATAAACGTTTATTTCTGTAGTATAACTTGAGCTAGACGCGTAGTCCACATACGTTAGGATGCTACTAACGATTAAAGGTCAACCATACGAATCTATTCCATAAAAATCTAATTTCTAGATTTTAAAATCACAAAAACGTTGCAATTGACGACAGATATTATTTATTACGTACATAATTTCCATTAACAACCACTATTTTTTTTTAGCAATTTTACCAAGTAGCTCATAAAATGTAGATAGACAATTTAGTATGTCAGCCAGGCCCCCCGCGAGGAAACCCGCCGGTGACTCAGCGCCGCAATCCGCCTCACGAATGGCATAACCGAATGTCGTAACATTCTTATATCGACTATTGTAATCCTGTTTGGCGACTTGGCGTTACGGTTCGGTTAGAGAATGCGAGCTAGGATTCGAATTGATCTAGTTAGTAATAGCATCGCAGCTATTCGTTCTGTGTACTGCGTTAGAAGTCTGTCATTAACGCACATCGGATATTATATATTTTTTTTGTTTTCATTTACCATTACATACACAAATACAATAGACCAATCAAAATATATCTTTTGTTAGCAATTCAAAATTCTTGATTGAAGCATGTCCTGACATCTGAAGATAGAGATTTGGATTACGTTATTAATTATGGGCAAAAGAAAAGGGCAACCACTGATACAATGCGATTTTATGACAATTCCACTGTCAACCTTACTCGCAATGTGTAACCTTAAACCCAGTTCATTACATTTCCGCAACTTGTTTCGCATATGCGCCCCCTTCACTATTAGTTTTATTAATTTATGCGCACATTGTTGCTGATTCATTCTAGAAAAATACTTAACGTTCAAAACAAAGCTAAAGGAGATTGCGTAGGCAAGTAAACGCGCGCAATTAACAGATAACTGTTATTTTTATGATTCTGTTATACCTTATTCTAAATAATTAACTCCTTATTGTGTTATGTTGAATGTCTTTATAGATTCCCATTTTTGTTTCTTAGAAAGTAATATCTTCTTTTATCTATTTAGGAAATAGATAAAAGAAGATATTCAATAATTATCTTTTCAAGATTCCAGTGTCGAAATCCTGGAATGTAGTTTCGGCATTACCAGAAACTGTTTACCTTCGGCGGATAAATGACATAACAATCTAAAAATTACATAACTTTACCACCAACTTTAAAATATTTTTAACAGCATTATGAATATACTAGAATGAATCAACTTTCCCATATATTTGTCTGCTTATAAACTAAAAGAAAATCACTTTCGCGTCAAATTTAATGCACGAAACCGACGACATCCATTTCTCTGCACTGGTATTGTCCAATGGCCCACATTCGGACCAGCTCGCTTCTTTTACATAACACCCAATTTACTGGCAACACACACGACATCCGGTAAACTTTGTTGTTTAGTTTTTCTGTACGAATATGGACGTGCGCCGAATATCTTATCGTTTTGGCAAAACTATTCACCTCAATATATATTTAGGTCAATGTATTTAAACTCTTTTAGAGCATTTTAAAGTCCTAACTCGACCCAACCAGAGCTGCCCTGTCAGCGACCACTTTTCTTTTTATTTATCAATTCGACTTCCTAAGATCAGGGTTTGAGTAATAACAAAATAAAAAAATAGAACAACAAAATAACATTATCGAAACATAATCGATCATCAAGAAAGCCAGACAAATTTAATCGATTCAAGCCTTTCTCCTATCGATCACAAGCCGCAACGGTTCCGAATCGATTTCATACCAGTCATTTACTGTATCTTCCCTATTTGTTAACATTTAGAGCCGTTTGAATACTGATTCCCAATTCGAAAACAATAATACATAGCATTATGGAAGCATTGGGTTTAATTTACCATGCCGATAATATTTTAAACGGGTCATTCGTCTATAAGATTTCGTCCATACGTAATCATCACGTCATACACAACATCCTAGGGATAACCATATTAATTATAGGTCGCCAAGCAGGAACATGAAAGCGTGTGGCCTGGTTTGATGGACATTAAAGACAAATTAATGGGCATTTTAACTACCATAGTAAGAATGGCACCCAACTTTGAAATTCAACGTTCTGGGTGGACCTGCTACAGCTATTCACAGAGCAGTAATAGCATTTAGCATCAAACAACCTGATTTACTTGTCATCAAAATAACTTGATATATTGCCTAATCTTTTATTCTTTTTTCTTCCTAATCATCCAGCACTTCAGTTAAGTTCTTTACAAGGCTTAGCGTAAGACGTATCTTCTTATCGCTAATCTGCCTTGACGTCCGGCTTGCCGATCGATCGACCTTCGCCGGCCACGTGGGTGGACGCCAGGCAGGACGGCAGCTAGCAGGAAGCTAGCAATAGCTATTTGAACTACATTTATACTTTATTAATAATATGCAAATTGCAACTTTTAGATGAAATAGTGAAAGGTGAGTAGGAAGGAAGTGTCAATAGTTCGAAAATCTTATTTCTGATTTTAATGACTGGATTATATACTAATTAATTCATAAAAAAATAAATAAAAAAGAAAGGTGAAAATGTGAAAGGCTTCATTAACCATGGCAGCGTTGAGGCGAACAGTAGATTCTAGATTTATATGTAGTGCAACTGATCTACAACCGCATGACGTATTTAGGAAAGTTGCCAAGATGTTTTGATCTAATCCAGATTTTGATCAATCCTGGTGGCCTCACTAAGACTAAACATATCGTATTACTACGATCTTTAACAGGATTATTTATGAACATTGTAGTACGTCCTTACGATGTAGTGGGACTAATTCATTCAGACTATTCAGTACAGCTGCACCGAGCCCCGCTGACAGGAAGGTCACTTTCAGGGGATACACCCTTATAGTATGTGTACTACGGCATAGGTAAAAACGAAAAAGTTCGTGCGCATAGCCGGTAGAATACAAAATAGCTTCCCCGACGCCCGCAATGGCGGAGGGTGCATTCTTAAGATCGATTTTTGAGAAATTGAGTTCCCTTTCCTTTCCTTGACAATTTTCTTATAAAATAAATTTGTAGCTGAAACATAACATTTTTGACGATATTGTAATAGAATTCAAAGTTAACGAAAATCATTGTGAACATGACATTTCGAGACTGATGAACGTCGAGACTTCACTGGAGCTTGGGAATATTGTAAATGGCTTTGAAAGGACAATGCGACTGCTTTCGGACCACACAAAATATTCAATCAATCAAACCAAACAGATTTGATTGATTGAAATGACTAACTTTTGTGATAATACATCAAAATGAGGTGTAACTTCATAATTATAATAGTATAACAGTACAGCAAAACAGCATTATATAGGTACTGAATTTTGATGTCCTAATGGAAAAATCTAAAATGTTTTTAAATAAAAAATAGTGCAATTTAACAGCAAGTCAGAAAACAATGTCATTGTCGAGATGGAAAAAAGAAAAATGTTAATCATAGCCCCACACAATTGACGTAAAAGGTCCCAGACGGGAAACCACTTACGCCATTAAACCCTTAAACGGCTAAGTACGGACGGACTAAATAAATGATCTGATACGGAATAAACACGCTTCCTGCAATATCTATGATAAGATAAAATATACATAAACAAAGATATGAGAGTACAAATACGCGGTAATAATATGAAAACTGCATTCGCAGAGCAAAAAGTCGCTAAGTCCATAAAGATTAGAGTGCTGATCTTTTATATTTTATAGCAAGTAGGCGAATTATAAGGTTAGGAGGCGCAGGGCACAAATTGAGAAGCTCAATTAGATGATTGTTTTAATAATAACTCTGTAGGATATGGAAAGTCCTGAAGCATATATTTTATCCTGTTATAGTAATACCTACAGAGACCGTAGAAATCAAACAAATAGGATGAAGTCAACTAATTGTAAATTTAGAGGAAATTGGCTATTAAAAAATGTGTGTACCTAATATTTAATAACATTTACTGTAGATCATCATTTACTTAACTGCTTTTTTCGAGTTACCACTGTATTTTTGCAGTATAACATTTCCGCCTATTAAAGACTTATATCCTTACTATTAAACCTTAATTTTGATAATAAGGAATCCTTTGCCGTAAACACACAAACTGTCAAGGGAATTGTGAGTTTTCTGCTAACCAGATTCAAACGGAATTATTGGACCCCGGTTTTCTGAAATATTAGTGTCCAATCATATGCTTGTCTGTACACAGCTCAACGCATCAACTTAAATTCTTTATTAAGGTTCCACATAGGAAATACCAGCTAAAATAGCTTATTTACATAATTAACACCGCATTTAGTATAAACAGTTTATTTATGAATAAGGAGAAGATCTTGCAATGCCTTGAACTAGATTCGTATCCAATATCCTTGTGGCTTATTGCCATATGTAGGTTGCGATGATCGGATATAATCTACCGATAACTAGTTGTTATAATTTATAGGAACTTTTCGCCTCTTCTCTCCAATAACGTGACATCTTGAAAATTATAATTTAGGGGAATGTTTCTCACCTTTAAAAAGATTGAATTGTGTGGACACCATTTTTATCAATATCGCATGCGTAAAACATACAGCGTATAATGGAATAATAAAATCTAACACATCAGATATAATAATAAAATAACAAAATATGATTTGTCAGACGTGGCAGATTAATGAAAGAAAGTAGAGTTTTATTCTTGGAAGTATGTGGCCACCGGGTTTTCCTGACGTATCCTTACCAATTAACGTCAATCATTCATAGAAGTGAGCACTGATTACTGTCTCATCGAATTTTCCCGTCATAACCTTAAAACTCCTAGACCGATGTTAATACTGTTTCAAAACTCAATCACATCCAATTTTAAATAAATGTAGAAATATTTTCATACATTTTGCACTAGTTAGAAAGCGAAATCGAGACGCAATGCTGACAGTGCATATACTTGTCCCCAATACCAAACAAAATATATTTGTATGTATGCGCTCTATTCTATCTATTTACAACTGAGGTTATTTTTTATTTAAATATGATAAAGTGAATCCGTAGACAACTTTAGTAATTAGCATGACCATTACCGCGATGGTATCAATGTGTTGCAGATCATCGACGTGAAGTAGATTTACTATAAGCAATAGTGCGGGCTGTGTGGCTGTCCAACCTTTCCCGCCAACTCTCACATTATCGACAACACAACTACCATCAGTATCTTAGTTATTATATTGATCATCACTAATGAGCTGATCCTTTTTGCAATCACGCAAAAATCATTAAAATATTTCCGTAAAATGTTATACAATATTTAGATTCCGTCAATATTAACTCTACCACCAGTTCGGAAAGCTGTTCTTACAAAATCAGATTAAGGTAAAGACTACATATACATACATACTACAGTACATGATAGACAGAGGAGAAAAAAAAATACAATTGGTTTTTTATTGTAGTTTAGAGCAGTTCATTTATATGCTCGTAAAATAAAGAATAAGGAATTACGCGAACGCCTATTAATTTCAGTCCCAATATCTCCATAATTCCGTTGGTGCCGATACACTGCTCGCGCCGGCGGTCGCTCTGGTCGCGCCGGTCGCGTCGACCTCCGTATATGGTCCCGGGTAACGCAAGGCCGCCGCGACGCCTGACACACCGTTGTTATTGAAATTAACGCAACCAACCAATCGATGACGGATTTTAAATCAGTTGTTCTTGTCTGGTTTACACCGGTTTTAGCTAGTTAATGGAAGTTTATTGTGTAAAATAGGCTTTATATTAACACTCTGTTAAGGTCAAAGGATGGCCAGTATACTAAATATATCAAAGAAGATTATGTAGACAAACAATTTTTTTTTTATTAATTTTACTTGTGGTACCTAATGTCTTGTAACATATTAAGAAAAAGAATGAACAGCTACAACTGTTTCAATATAATATTATACATATTTATTAAAATAGAAAAATAATGAAGCAACCTCAATAAAATTATAGTTAATGGTAGAAGTTACTATTCAAATATCCTGCTGTATGACATGATCAACATGTGAGGAAAAATAATTTAATTTAAGCATTCACAAAAAGGACATTCCAAAATGCAATACTTAGTATACTAAGCAGAATGAAAACAAATATAAGGATTATAGAGGAAATTAATTAGTCACATTTCCATTGCACCTGACTAAGGCAATGAAAAACATAAATAATATTTATATTTATTGATGATTACAGTTGGGCATCAATTACACAAATTAATTGGAGGACATGGGAGTTCAGGAATGGTTAATTCAGATTATCAAACGGTATACTTTTTTATTTATACCAATATACCAACAAAAACATTAATTTATAAAATTAACCTCATTTATCAGATTGGTAAGTAGGAAATGAAGTACTATTAGTCTGAAGAACAAAATAAATTATTCAATCAATATTTTACATGCAGAAGCCTTTGATTTTAATCTGTTGAAGCGCATTTATTTGTTCGGTGAAGTGCTGGCTTAGTTAATCAATCTTCAGATAATTGATGCTTTCCTGTATTATTATTTCATTTAAATAATACACTACAGCGTTAAAGTGCAGAAATGCTACAATATTAAATTACCTATAAACATTATATAAGTATTTTCTATAGAAACCAGAAAATAAATGCATTGTGTGCCAGCAATGTTGCATTACTAAGCTACTATTTAATTGCATATAACACTATTAATTAATATTATATTTGTATGGTTTGTGAAAATTAATGTTTAAAGCAAATATCCCAGGTTTACTTTTCTAATTTTTTTTATATTTTAGTGCAAATATGGCACATCTTTGAGTAATTTCTAACTGAAACTCCTATTTTTGCTACAATATATTCTGTCTGTAGTAGAAGTAGTGACATTAGGGCTCATAAAATTAAAATTACTTTTTACTGATATTTTTTTCACAACTTACTTTTTTTATTTTACGCCTATGGTTTGAGTATCTTATTGTTATTTATAAGAATATAAGCATATGGTTTCATCTAGTAGTATAATGTCAAAATGACCCTAAACAACAAATAAGAAATATCTGCATGTATTATTTATTGTGTGCACACAATTTAGTGACAAATTTAACATATTACGATACACTGTAGATTCAGCAGTTTCCTTTTAAAATCTAATAAATTCTAGTATATTCAAGCTGTTAGTCATAGACTGGCAATTTGCCAATAATCTGTGCATATGTTACTAGGTATTTTCACAAAAAATCAGAGGTTCAATTGATTAGAAACAAAGATGTATTCCTAATTAGAGCTATGGGTATTATAACTGGAACCGTTACTTGAGTTTTATTGATTATTAGGAAGAAAAGGTTCTTTGTTAATTTTATCATAGCTCAGTCTTAAGTCTTTTCTACAAAGCAATGTACATTATTGACAGTTATGAAAATGCCACTTACAGATATTTACAACAAAAACTATAGAGACCTATATGGTATAATTAATTTTAGAGTTGTTTTTACAAGGAATTATAATAAGGTCTTGGAAACAATTATAAAAAGTTGTTATAAATATTAGCCTCTAAAAACAGAGACATAAAGAAGTGTATAAACCAAATCTTTTGTTCAATAACCAAGTTTGGCGAAGATTTGCACACAAAGTTGAATGCGACCGTTTATTCTGGTTGGAATTCAAAAGTCGTTTCGACACCGCAAGAAAGATAATTCAGCGAGGGACACAATCAACCGCTTTCGCTTTCATCTGAACATTCATAGACGAATATTGAGTAACGGAAATTCCTGATCGCAGCCATCGAGCACGGCTGATTCATCCAATACGAAACGCGACAAATATACATGTCACCAAACACTGGCTGTTAGTGACTGTCGAATGCGAAAACGGTAAATTAATGGATAAACGATAGAAACGCATATATTCCATGTACGACACCACTTACCATCTGTTCTTTTGATGTTGATGTTGATACCAGATTGAATCCTTATTGTGCCGTCATCCATTTTCGTACACGTTTATGCACCACATACACTATAGAACATTATTTCTCTACGAACGTCTGTTCAAAAAACGTCTAACACATAAAAATATTACACATGAGAACCGGTGAAAATTACAAAATAAATTTCTACACCCAGATTGACAGTTATATCGAGCTAGCTACACACTTCAGACTGGAACGTTTGAAATTTGTTTCACTACAAGAGTCAAATCAATCACTTTATAATCGAATATTTTAAATAACGTAATTGATTTGATTATTGTAAAAGTTTTATCGTAGTTTAAAAAATTATGAACTAAAAACGTTTAAATTATTTCGGTTAAAAACATGAAATTGTAAAAATAAATGTGTGCTTGCCAAAGCGGTGAAAATTAATAAGTTGCCAGTATAAAAAAAAATCTAGGGTTCCGGAGTAAATTGTTTTCTTTTATGAAAATTTAATTATGATTTTCTTTCAAATGTTCTTAAAACAATATATTTTTATAAAAACTCTATCATTGTTAAATTAAATGTACTACTTTTATTTACTGAAATACAATCTCTCGATTGTAAAATAAGTAGCACACCACTAGAAAACTAGAAGACTAAGCTCCATAGACAAAAATCAAGACGCGGAACGGATGTCATATCTGTCAAATTGTGTCAAGAACGCCGTTTAGCAATTAACCAGAAAATAAAAATATAAAACAGATTTAAATAAAAATCCTTTTTATAATAATATGGACAGTGAATACAAACTGTCTCACAAAGCTAAGAAACGTATTAAAGAAGTTAAGAGAAAAGCTCGACCTGGTAAGCAAATATCAATATTGTACTTGAGGAACTTGCAACCTACTTTTATCACTATTTTTTCAGTCAATATCTCGTAATGTATGAGGGAATAAACATAAAAACAAGTAAAACAATGATTTCCGCTTTATATTGAAATGAAAACCTTTGTTGCAAATTAGGACGCTTCTAGAACAATCCAAGGGAAATGTGGCGCTCATCGTTGCGACCCTGAGAGCGGCATTTCACGCCGATAACCTTGGTTTCCATGCTGTATCAACCTATTAGTAATAATATTCACATAGATGCATGAGAACATATTCTGGTTTCCATAGTTATTTTTTTTTCTGAAATTAGTTAAACAGTTAAAAACCAAATGGAATAGCATAACAAGTATTTTTGGAGATAAAAGATGTTATCTTGAGTAATTTTTATTGTACAGATAAAATGTAATTATGTCCTTCACTGCATTAGTCTGTAGTTTCTATGTCTGGCGTACCCAATTATTTGTTTAAATAGTAATATTACTGGGATGTCATAAGTTCACCTGTCATGTATTTTATTACATTAATATATTTAAGAAAGTTATTCAAAAAAATTGACAGGCATTTGAATATTTAAAAAAAATCTTATAGTACTGCATTGTTTAAGTAAATAAAATGTCAAATTTCCTGTTCAAACTGTGTTTATTGTATTAGATTCCTTCAATATTTGAAATAATTAGATCATTGCACTACTGTCCATTTAACCTTGTATTTTGATCCCAATGATCTTGTCTATTATTCTTTATTGGGGTATATTAGCAAACAGCTGTTCCCTTTTTTATTGAATATAGATTCAACACTTGTATCATTTAGAATTTCTATATTTGTACCATGAGTAATATGTGTATTTGTAATACTTAAATGTGTTTTAAAATATATGATAACTTGCACAGTTATATTTATCGTAAACCTTCTAAATTATAGTTTATTATACCTCAATATATTCAATTTATTGAACTCAACAATTATTAGATTGATGTTACAATCATTGTTATACTTTGTTAAATTTCGGATGATAATTTTGACAGGTCACACTAATGATGAGAGTAAAGTATGATTGTTAATGAACATATTCAATTATCAATTACTATTCTTATAAAACTTTTATCAATAGTTGCTTAATTATTTTGTATGTATTTTTTTATTGATTTTACCATTTATCACAATATGTTTTAACTTTTTTAAATTGTTAACACTATGATAATTACAAGTGGTGTAGAGATTAAAAAACCATAAATGGAAATGATTCATCATTAATTTTATTTTATATCAATTTTCTATTAAATTCTGTAAATAGTAAAACTATAATATGTTGATATATAATGCAAAGTAAAACAGATATAGTCAGCTGTTATTTTTATATGATCGATTTATTTTATTTCAAAAGTAATTTGGGATAGTCTGTGGTTGTTTGTTATGAGTGGCACTTCACTAAGTGGGCGGTAACCATCCATAAAGTATGATATTATATGTAGTACATTTTACCAGAAAATAATACGAAACTTCATGTGCGTGAGCTGTCAAAATTATATCACCTATATTTTACAAGGTATAAGTACATAATTTAAAATGGAAATATACCACATTCAAGGACAGAAAATTGTATTCAAATGGAGACTCTTTACATCTAGATTTCTTTATTCTTGAATACGGTATGGAAATATTATTTAATAAATAAAACACTAAGTACTAACAATTTTGAGAAATCTATCGTGTTTTACACTTGGTGTAATGCTGCGTAACAAACCAGGCTTGTGATCCAGCAACCTACATTATACCGATGTGATGGATTTAAGTCCATATTCACAAGTCAAACAAGCTTGTGTTTTACTGTGGTATGGTATGTACAATATGGTTGACAGTATAATAATGTGTAAATATTTAATTTACAGAATTAGCAGACAAGTACCAATGGACAGCTTTAAAATACTACAACAACTTTGATGAGTATCTCAAGTGCAATGATAATGTTGACAGAATTAGTGAAACTGAGGTGTCCCCTGAAGAGTTTATAGAGAAATATGAGAAGATATACAAACCAGTAGTTATAACCAATGTACAGACAAACTGGAAAGCTAATTACAAATGGACATTAGATAGACTTGCCAAAAAGTATCGCAACCAAAAATTCAAGTGCGGTGAGGATAATGAGGGCTATAGTGTTAAGCTGAAAATGAAGTATTATGTAGAGTATATGAGGACAACGACTGATGATAGTCCGCTGTATATTTTTGATAGCAGTTTTGGCGAACATCTAAGAAGGAAGAAATTACTTGAAGATTATGAAGTCCCAACATATTTTAGGGATGATTTGTTCAAATACTGTGGTGAGGAGAGACGCCCGCCGTACCGCTGGTTTGTGATGGGCCCACAGCGCTCCGGCACTGGGATTCATATAGACCCCTTGGGAACTAGTGCATGGAACGCACTTGTGTTTGGTCATAAAAGATGGTGCTTATTCCCAACTCAGACACCAAGAGAGCTCATCAAAGTGACTGGTGCGATGGGAGGCAAGCAAAGGGATGAAGCTATCACATGGTTCAGATTAATTTATCCAAAGACTCAGTTGGATAGTTGGCCAAAGGAATTCAAGCCAGTAAGTATAGTTTAATGTATAATACTTGTAATTAACATAATATTCTTAAATATTGTTTATTCGCTTTTTGTGGTCACACATCAAAAGGAAATAAAAAAATTGTGATAATTATCTTGTGTGATCCTCCTATGACATAGGGTTTTAAATTTTTGCTACAAACAAATTATTAATATTAAACAAAAGCAAACATATACAGGGTCATTTTGGCATTGTCTTACTAAAAGAATACACATATATTTTTTTGTCTTTGCTAACATTGTGCCAAGAAATCATTCATGACTAATGAATAATTACACCAAATATCTCAGTTTTACTTTCATGATTGTTTTTTAAATATTTTGTAGCTTAGTCCAAATGTGGCGTTAGAATTATAATTCCTTTTAATTTATATTTATTTTATTAGCAAATAACACTTTTTTTTATTTTACATCTATGGCTTGAGTAAGTTATTGTAAAGTGTTATTTTTCAAAAGACAACTTTTTGGTTTTGTTTAGTAATGCAAAGTCAAAATGACCCTGTATAAAATATATAGTAATATTCTTTTGTTTACTAATGCTGCCCTTTGTAACATAATATGTTGCAAGTAAAAGGTCTTTTTGTGTCGTTTCTTCTAAATGTTGTGCAATAAAAGTCATTTATCAATATGTAAAGTCTATAGTGATACAGGTTTTCTCCCGCCTATAGATTAGAAGCGCGCTGATGCAAGACTTCCGACCACGCTAGTTCGTTGCACAGGGTGTGCGCATGACCGCTCGGGTTAAAATATGAGAAAATTAACTTGTACTTCACAATGTTAACTCTTCCCACGCAAATGTTTTATAAGTCAGTTATTTTACGGAAAAAATGTTACATCCATATAGCAACTCATTGTTTATGATAGTTATAGCAAAAAACTTTGAGAGAATCATATTATAAAGTATATAATGTGATTGAATTCATTAGTATGAATTTGATTTTTCTATGATAGTGGTATTATTAGAAATGACGTCACTACTGCATTCTTGTTAGTCTTGTAGTTTTGTAACTGCCTTATTACTTAAAGCAATTGATTATGAAAACAATATTCACAACTGATAATGAACAACACTAAGCAATGTTAGTCATATAAGCAGTATAAATTATAATTATCAAATGAATGCACTTAAGGCGATACCTCAAGGTCCATTTTCATACATTTTGTTTCACCTTTAATCTGGGTAACTAAACAAGTATTGGCAAGTAAAGAATTTAAATTCACGTCTAGTTAGTGATTAGTTCTCGCAGTTGAAGAAAAACGTAAAATAATTAATAATCATGGATATTTCGGCCTTTAAAATTTAATATGACGAAATTTTAAAGGCAGAAATATCCATGATTATTAATTATTTTACGTTTTTCTTCAACTGCGAGAACTAATCACTAACTAGACGTGAATTTAAATTCTTTACTTGCCAATACTTGTTTAGTTACCCAGATTAAAGGTGAAACAAAATGTATGAAAATGGACCTTGAGGTATCGCCTTAACTAAAACCTAATCACAATTCTTTTGTAGGTGGAGATACTCCAGAAACCAGGTGAGACAGTGTTCGTGCCGGGCGGCTGGTGGCACGTGGTGCTCAACTTAGATGAAACAGTCGCCGTGACACAAAACTTCTGCAGCCGCACCAACTTCCCTGTCGTATGGCACAAGACTGTCCGTGGTCGACCGAAATTATCCAAGAAATGGCTCAAAGCCTTAGAAACCAAAGAGCCGGACTTGTACCGCGTCGCTAGCAGCATGGACTTGTCCCAGGGAACTGGCGTTGCGTCGGACAGTTCCTCGAACAGTAGTTCGTCGAGTAGCGACAGTGATACCAGTTCCTCAGACAGTTCTGAAGAGGACAGCGGCCAGGAGAGCATTACAGCGCACAAAAAGAAAAGAAGAAGGAAAGCATAGACAGCTCGAGTGGACCAAACAGCCTTAATACCTGCATAGGAAATTACGAGTACCAAGTTTTAAAAATTATGTATTGAGTTGTGTAAATCCGTTTTGTATTACTAGGCATAAATGATTTTATTTCTACTCGTTGTTTTCTTAGTGACTAATTACTTTGTTAACTGACTACTACACGGTTCTTTATGAATAAAGTATTAATCACATGACAGTTTGTTTTTGTAGATAATTATTCGATTATTAAAAAAATTGCCAAAATCATTTTTGTTTATAACATATAGCCGTCCTTTTATTGGAGAGGAGAGGAAATCTATTTATTTTTTTTAGATATTAAATCCCGGTCGACAAAATGTTCGATGTGTATTTGAAACAACGAAATATACGTGAGCCCACATTCCACATTCATGATACAACGCCTTAGTCTTCTACCCTTCTAAATGCATCTTAATTGTAGAAAATAAAATTGTTACTATTGTTATCAACAAAAATAGTGCAACAATATATATTTTTTTTGTGGTAAAGAATGAAGTGCAAAATTATAAGGAAGGAATAAATTGTATCTTAATGTTATTCTACATTCAGTCAGTTATTATTGTTTACTAGGTAAAAATATTTTTTTGTTTCCGTTTCAAAATATTTTTGGCAAATTCAGTATATATTTTTTTTATCTTTTACATCATATAATCGATCGATTCAATAGCACCATCTAAAACTGCTTTCATGGATATGCGCGAACATCCCTAAAAACGTCACCTGCGACGACTGGCAAGACGACATTTTTTAGTCTATGGTATCGAGCAGCCATTTGTTATCCTAGCCAAAGTTCCTGTGAAACGTCTGATCAAAATGTTGAAATCAGCTTCTGGTGCATTGGCTAATGTGCTGAAGAGGTCCCTGGTGCCGGCGGCTAGGGTTACCGCCGTGGTGCCCCTGCGAAGATCCCACGGAGGCCCCGTCGAGAGCGATGAAGAATTTGATTCCAGGTTAGAATTCTTGTCACTGAATTTGACGTTATGTAACTGAAAATACTAAGTATCCTAACAATACTTTATTGATGTTATTATTAATAACTGATTTATAAGGATTGCTTATATACCGGTGTAGTTTTGGAGTCCGCAAAATTTCATTATGTGTCTCCACGCCCTAATATAGGAGGTTGTAGACAAGGTGTACATATCATATAATTTTCCAATTTGTGTACCTTTGCTAACTATTTCGCTTTATTATTGTTACTTTGCATTTCAGTAGTACTTTCTGAAGTTCCAAAAAATTTAATTCCCTAGTTTCAAAAGTAGATCAATAACATTTATGTATATCGATTTTTCCTTATCATGCCTACTTTTAACTGATAAGAAACTATCCTAATACCAACGAGTTTTTGATTCCAACCGGAAAAATCTCTTTTGATTACATTAATTAGGTAATAATTTTTATGAATGATTTGTATGATAATCATTATAAGAAATTTAATTGCTAATGGGAAATTTAGAATGACTGCATTGCAGATGCCATACAGTCATTTTCAGTGCGCTAGAAACATGTTATGTGTATATTTAATTTTAAATATCCATATACGTTTCTGGTTAGGTTATTCCATAATAACATCATAAATGTAATAGTGACTCTGTTTTTCGTTATGCTTTCCCAGTTATACCACTGAGCTAATTTATATAAAAAATTTGTATGAAGTAAATTTGACACCTAAAAAAGGATTTTTAATATTTGTTTTAAACTAAATTTCAAATGGGAAAGTCTCAACCACAAGTTAGTAATAATAACAATATTAAATTATTTTGTGTTTTAATTCCAGGTATGAAGCATTCTTCAACCGAAAAGACATTGACGGCTGGGAAATCCGCAAAGGCATGAACGACCTCTGCGGCATGGACTTGGTCCCTGACCCAAAAATCATTAAGGCGGCGCTCCACGCCTGCAGACGAGTCAACGACTATGCGCTCGCCGTCAGGTTCATCGAGGCCTGCAAAGACAAGTGCGGACCCAAAGTGACCGAAATCTACCCATACATCATCCAGGAAATCAAACCCACGCTCACAGAACTCGGCATTGAGACCCCGGAGGAACTCGGTTATGACAAACCAGAATTAGCTTTAGAGAATGTTTATGAAATGTAAGGTCATCAGTGAGGTGTAGAACATTTGTATCATAGTTTTGTTGTCGATTTTATTTTACATTGTGTGAAGCACAGCCTTTTAGAGTATTCCTGGTCGACCATTTGAAATCTGCTTTTGTCTAATGTAATACATTAGATTAAATTACTATGTGTTTCATTTTAAACCAAATCAAATAAAATAATAGAGTAAGGACACTTATGTTTTGACCAAATGGGTTGCTTTGACCAATAGAAACAACAAAATTTTCTATATCTTTATTGACATGAACTATTTCAGATAATGAATCTAATACCTACTTATTTACAAGGATGTAAGTAAAAAAGCCCTGAGTATCAGTACCTATATGAAATTCAATTTTCCATTATATAATCCCATATCCATTGTATTGCTTCTGTTACATCATTGTTACTTTTGTGACTGCACCGACACAGTCAAGACCAATAAATAATTCTACCATAATGTGTAGGGCGTAGGAAATTAGGCTTAGCATGTAACTGAGTTAGTTTCTGTTAGTGGCAAAAACTACTGTTGCACTATAATCTATATACATATGTCTCAAGTGACGTACTGATAAATTACAGGCCCTATCTACACTACTTCTGTACTAAAGGGGCCTAAACACAACAATAATTATTACCATATTAAATCTGAAGACCTAATGAACTTAAAAATCATAAATGCTAGTATTCAACCACTTTTGAGACTTATCAACCGCTGTAATTTACGAATATCAATGTGGATAAACAAACTATGCATATTTTGAGAATGGCAGGAGTAAATATTTTAACCTTTATTATACTAGTACCGCACTACATGAGCTATAACCTAGAAGAAATATAAATGTGGCATTGTTTTACAATAGGTACTTGTTTCATGCATATATCTAGTATAATATGTCGGACAGCCTTATTAGATAATATTTTGTGCATAAAAGTTTACAAATACCAGCCTATATTTTACATTGTTTTTGGTAACAGTTTAGAATTCTGTCACAACCCTAAACCCAGTTTAATTGAATATATTTAACAATAATAAACTGCCTACATGAATAGCTATTGGAATAAATATTTATAAGGATACTGATATATAAATTGTAGTAAAATCAACGCGCAAACAGCATTTCAGTGCTAACGTAAGAGATAGCCGCTGCAATAAGCTTGTAACCAATTAGTAAATTGGTCGTGGGTTCAATGGCTTCATCGAAACAAACGACACATTTTTTTTTATTATTTGGATATTAGTATTGTTTCCCATGAAACTATTATGCAGTCACTACGAGCAGATAACACAGCTCTTATGAAATATTGCCTTCATGTTAGTTGGCGAGCCTCTCCTAATTAGACATTAATGTCTTACGTAGTACACAATGCAATTAGCCATTTCTATTTGGTAAATAATATGGTGTTCTTGATCGAGGTAAATGCTGCTATAACTAGAAGGCATAGTGAGCCTCTTTCTGAGGAAGACTGGGGATGTAGCGGAGGACGAGTACGCCCTCTTTTGCTTGAAGAACCTGCAGCCGTTCCTAATGCGCAGAGAAAGGTCATCGCGGAGTTCTAATTGATATTGCTGTGCGTAATAATGTAAGTACCTATATTGTGCTTGGGACTCGGCGATCGCTCGATGTTTACCATCTCTGCGGGCGGCTTAATGCTGGGTCGTAAGGCCGGTAACCCTAACGTAATCATCTAATCGCCGCTTCAAGCTAGTAGTGGTAGATTTTTCTTTACCCGCTAAACAAGTAAAAGGTAGGTGGGAAGTCTAACTTTGCTATCTCTGCAAGTACAAACTCTTGACTGACAACATACCAAGAATATTGTTGATAATCTTAATACATGGGACCTAATGCATAGGCAAATCTCCAATGTTCACCTAACCTTTAAATAAAATAAAAATGTAAGCGTTTTTAACGCATTATAGTAGGTACAATGTGGAATCTTACCCTCGGAAAGGAAAATAGAAAAAAAAGCAAAAACATATACGTAAATAGTTTAATGATGGCCATGTTCACACATCCATACCAATATTTACATCACAAATTATTGTACTTAACAACAAAATTGTGCTTTATTCATGCTACGCGATATACAAACTCAAGACTACAACTCAAATAAATTAATAAACAAAAATAAAATATGGACAGAAACCAAACAATAAACATACTACGCGTTTATAGTCTTTTACCGAAACGAAATGCCTTCACTCACGACACCTCCATTTGTACTATAACTCCTACCTATGTCTATACCCGACTATAAATATTAATCTTAACGTTTTACGCGATTCAAAACCTACCATAGGTTTATTTACAAAACGTAGGAAACATTCCGAACTCGCTCGGAACACACATCGCTGTATATGTTATGCCGTCTAACCATTAACATCCAAATTTCACGGAACACGACCCTGCGTAATAATTGTAAAATTTAATCACCAATTTACAATACACTATGTTAATTATATAAATTTATTCTATCTCAATATACGTGACTTACATATAAAAGTTTAGATAAAATCATATCGCATATAATTTCACTTATATATTTATTGGTGAGACTAGATTCGTTCTTTGACTCGAGTAGACTAGAATATAGGTGGCGGTAACAAACATTATCAAGAAATAAATTAAACATAAACAACAATGTACTCAACAAACACTACTTATAAAATTACGAGGAATGTATTCTTATATTACGTGTCATTCCTTGCGCGTACGATGGCAAGGAATCTTAGTGTTAGTTTTTGTTCACCCGAAATTTAATAATATACTTTCATATTTATTTGATTTAATAATGTCGATATAGTTTTTACTATACAACTACAATACGCCAATATGTTCATTAAAGCTAGAATTATTAACGAATATTTTTGCAAATACACAAATTCACCTAGCACATCATTCACCATTTAGTTTTATTTACAGTTTTACAAATTTTGATGCACTATGCTCCGTGGCTAATCACGTGACCTAATTAATCTACAACACTTCAGGTAAACAAAAATCAACATTGCTCATAAATAAATAAATAAAAGCGATTGGCATTTGTAAAATATTGCACAAATCTGTTATCGAATGAACGATTTGCTAACATAAGTCTTGTTAAGAAGTTAATTTAAAAATATTTATCTAACGGCGCGAGAGTTACAAACACGCGCGCGGTCCGCGTGTACTTATATATAACTTTACTCTAATTTGGAACTATTATTTTGCTATAGTGTTCGTGCCCATCGCAAATGACCACCCGAGTGCTGTCCCAGGGCTGCCATTACAGTTTATAATTTACTCGTAAATTACACAAAAATTGTCCTTACAATACAATGAAAATTCAAACAAAATACAATACTGATCATTCATTATATCACTTTAAATTGGTTATTTTATACAATGCAGGAATTTATCAAATTAAATTGTATTACATATTAGCGGCAAAGTTACTGAAATTTTCTGTACAATATATCAATACAATCGACCTATACAGATTTAGTGTCGACGATGACACATATCGGGAGCCCTGGGTCGTCGGCCGCCGCTAGAGCGTGGTCCGGTGCGAGAGGCGCGCGGGTGCGGGGGCGCTATGTGTCGGCGGCCATCATGTCGCCGGCGTCGGGCTCGTGGTCGGGCGGCGGCGACGTGGCCACCAGGGTCAGCAGCTAGGAGTCCGCCACCACCGCGTCGCGCTCCGACTTCACTTGCTGCAATATGCAAAAGCTCAAATTACTATACAAATTTTACTATGAATAAAAATTTTTTGTGAGATCGATATTTCAATTTATTATACTGCGAAATGCGAGTTCTGATTTTCCGGTAGCATCCCGATCAACAGCCTAGTTGGGACTCGGGAGCGGAACAGGCTGCAAATTGAATTAAATACCCAATGACAATTCGATACCCAATAGAGGTAGTCGAAGGTTTACAAGATTTACACCTTCGCCTATCTGTATAAGAGAAAGTGTGTTATATTCTATGGTAGGTGTGTGTACCATCGCCTTGGTGAGTACGGTGGCGTCCTTGAGGCTGAGCACCTGCAACACCTGCGTCTCGCCGCCGCCCTGCAGCATCACTCCCGCCACTCCACCGCCCATCGAGATCGCTTCCAGGCCCTCGCCGTTCTGTTCCACCTGCAACATCCCCGCCTTCAGTGGTATTTTGACGAACTTACACTAAGTGAGACAGTAAACGGTGATGTTTATCGAAATTTATTTTGTATTAATTGTTTACGCGCGAGTTTACAGCTTTTATTATTTTTCTGTTTTATGCAGGCAACTCACTTGGCAGTCTTAGTTTTACTTATTTATCAATGCCCTAATGGCCTATTGGGTGTCAGAATTACTATTATTATTATTTACGCAGGTAAAGTATACTATAACAATCTATTTGTAATAAACCATACTATTTGCTTCCATTTACTGTAATATAGAATTAAACATAGTAAAATTAACATGTAGGTGACAACCGACACAACTGAAAACAAGAAATAGTTTATTGTAAACCACAATGCATTGATCTTTTGTAAAAACTAAAATGTCTAATAATTTAAATTAAACATTATGCTTATGTTGAAGACTTCCATGTTTTACACTAAACCAACTGCAAGCATTTCCTATTTAGTAAAATTTTAAGACTATTAAAAAAAACTTAAAGAAATAACAATATAAAACTAGCAACAAAAATACAAACCTGCAAACATGCGCGCGCAGTGCGAGTGAGGCGGGACGTGCGTTGTGACAAATATGTACAAATGAAACAAGCATTTCGGTCCACATTTTATTGGCGACGGGACGCACTCAATGTGCGGACACTATACAGATTTGAACCCGCAATAATAACATGAAATATTGAGCATCAGTAAAATAGAGTGAATTTGCATTTAGAGGTATAACGAAATTTAGATTGGAAGCATTATTAAAAAGCAACTTAACTTTAATCCAAGTCATTATTTTCGTTCAGACCGACTAGAAAAAATCGTATATATCCTGATATTTAAGTTTGATTTGATAATAATTCTTTAAAATTGTTCACAATTAAGTCCGTTTACACCTATTTAAGGTTCCATAAAAAAATTACTGAGATTTGAAATCTTATTTCAGACAACCACCCTAAAGCAGCTTGGTGTTAACCGAAAATAATATAGCTCAAAAGTGGGTTCAAATACTGCTTAATAAGGCTCAAATTTGTATTTTATTTTATGTCTCAGGAAGTAACTAGAAAATTGCACACGAACTTGATAAATTATTTAAAATAATTGATCATATCTTCATTTTGGTAAAAACTAAATAAAGCGTAACATTTACAACACATTTGTCAACTTAAAAGGATAATATTAAAAATAAATTGTATTATATACATTTATTTGTGTTCTATATGTTTTGTACCACAGAATTATATGTATATTTAGAGACTAGATATTTTCATTTTAAGGATATATGCACCGTTGGAAACTAAAAATATTATACACCAATTTTGTTTTTGTTAAAAGTACGGAAAAAATTCACAAATAATATAAATGACAGTCTTTTTTAAGCAAATGTGGACCTCCCGATATTCGCAAAATTTACTTTAAATTAATAACACTAAGCTGTCAATAATTACTATTATTTTATAACAATATTAATAATGATTGTTTCCATATATTCCATAGATTAGCATTTACAATTTTTTTTTTATAAATTTATTACCCTCATTATAATATTAAACATATTATAAACAATTTTAAGTAATTCAAACATCCTGCAGTACAAAATATTTAGAACGCAACATAATACTCAAACAAAACGGGTAACATCGAATAATTTCACACTCACGCACACATACACGAGCGCGCACTCACACACACACACCACACAATATTGCACTTACACAATAATAATAAACCAAACGATAAAACGGCAACAATGTCTATGTGAAGTAACATAAAAGAAGCTTTGTGCAAATTATAACTAAAAATTAATACTTGCCGTCCGTCCGGTTGTAAACGTGAGTTTGGAGTGACTTGTGACTCTCATTAGAAATTGCAATATAAGTTTTCTATAAGAATTTTAATGATGTGTAAAGTCTACCAATCCGCACTAGACCAGTGTGATGGACTTAGGCCTAAACCATCTCACTAGTAGAGCAGATTATTTCAATGAAGTTGAAGAGTGTATAAAGAACTTGCTGTTTGAAGTGCTCACATAGGCTGCTTCATGTGGCTGACATTGTAAGATGACCCGATAAGGTTTGTTGAATAAATTAAAAGTATAGTGACCATATTTTCAACTTTTTAACCTGTGTAAGTCAGTCATTTTCAAACTCATGCCAACAACCGTGGAGGTAAATAAATACGCAAAACACATGCATTGGCAGTACTAGCTCATTAAATGCTTAACTTTGGTACAAATAATGTTGTTTAGAACAATGTATGTCAGGTTTTTACAATATAAGCTAACATCACTGATGCTAATAAAAATAACAATAGCCATTCATGATCCAGAAAAATAACAGTTAGTAAAAAAAATAATTAAATTGTTTTTTGTTTAACTCTCAGTTTCAATATTGTTATTTTGGTTTAAATTTATATTTGATTGTCTGGATCATTAATTAAAATAATTTGGATACTAAAATTTATAATATAAAATAAAAGTGCAATTACAATTTTTTAACACTTTTATGATTGAACAGTGGTTGTAATGCCTGTTAATGTAAAATATGTACACAAAATAATTTCTTTTTGCAAAACACCACTTTTCAATCAAAATAATATGAAGCAAAACACAAAATCTATGTCAAACGCCACAATAAAATAAAAAGAGAAAACATGCATAAAATCCGGAGACACGAACACTTAATAAAGCCTGATTCGTAATCAACAGTAAATGTCATGTTTCAGATAATAAAATGGCAAACGTTTTTAACATATGCTAGTAAAGCAATAAATTTTCTTCTTACACATTAGACTAACTAAGCGATGCGGTTTTCGATAACCTTTGGTCATGCACATTCGTCTTGCTTACACAAATTCGAAATATATATTCCAATTACACTTGTTTGCATCGTTTGCAAATTCTTTCCATAAATTTTATTCAGGAAAGTACTTTTATTTCCAACTCTTCATTCCAACATGAACTAAGTTGTTTTAACCCATCAGCTAATTTATAAACGATATATATCTATTAAATGTTTCTTAAACCCTACATACACGAAATCTACCTGTGCGCCAATAAGTGTGGGTTGTTTCAAATGTCTTATAAACGTGGTTTGCGAAACAAATTATTTTCGCGGATTATGTCAACGTTTTCAGTACTTTAACTGAAATGAATATAGACGAAAATGGCCAATTTGTGTAATTATAAATAAATTCCACTACTATGAAATATAAATAAATACTTGATAACAAATCTCTGGTTCACTATAACAAGGTCCTATGGTAAATTTTTACTTATGTTGCAAAATGTAGATGTAAAAATTTTATGTTAGTAAAAATCTGAATACAATAATTTATGGTTCGCCTTTATTTATAATTCGAGGTTACTGGAAATTTTCACTGAAATAGATTTAGAATCATGTGATATATACAATTCCATTTGCACATCAAATAAAACACAGAATCATGCAATAGTGAGCCAGCAAAACTCCATCCATCTGTGTGATAATTATAGGACCAGTTTCATCCTTATTTACCCCATTTGATTGTACTAAATTACCTGACAGACCAATATTATTGGAAATTATTAACGTTTTGAAACAACCAGGCTTAATTAAAATTTATCGTGCACTAGCAGATAAGTTTCGATGTAAACGCGCTACAATATCACAATATAATCACTGGCGGTATCACTGTATGGCACTAGATGAGGACTCGGGGCGCGACACATTGCCAAAATTGCAACTCTTGTTACGACCTCTCATAATTAAAAGCTTTCATGAAATTGTATACTAGCTCGATGGTAAAAAAAGATTATTAATATGTGAATGAGCGAAAATAGATTAACAATAACCTGAACAGCTAATGTGTTTTTAGTCAACTGAATGACAAGCCAGTTTGATGCTGACTGACTTAGGCGTCAAGTGTGAGTATAAAGTCATGATATACAGAACTTTTAAATAAGACTATAAATCACAGTATTGCACTCTACCCTCACATATACGAAGTCTACAAAAAATCTTTCACGTATGAAATGAATTAATTTAATTGGTAATCGCAACCCTACAGTTTTGTACTTAATAATATTTGGCAAAGTTTGCAAGGTATGTAAAGCGACTACACTCAATACTAAAAATTGCAACAAAAACACTTACAGAATTTGCGTAAATAAATAATAATAATGTAAATAATCTATCTCTATGCCTTTATTTAAGCTAAATAAATTCATACGTACGTAATAGTCTGTTCGTTTATTGTGCTAGTTTGTAGCTAACACATTTAGTCTAAGATTTATTGTCCATGTAATGGCAACCCTTATCGAGTCGTAGTTCAGTCGTTATGGAGATTGTTTGTGATGTTAATGGTGTCACGACATTCGCCAATTATTTATAAGAATATGTTTATATTATTCATCATGCTCATGGTGTAATTAGTTGGCATATCAGTCCCACTGTAACTTTAGATATTTACCTTCGAAATAATTTTCTCAACTTAACAGTATTGACCTTGTTCTGCATATGTTATTCCAGTCTGAATAAACACCAAGTAAACCTCACAAACAACCTCTATTATCGACTACGCGATGTACGCATCGTCGGGTTCGATCTTGACCCTGCTGACCTGCACGAGGGGCGCGACGCACACGCCGTCCTGCGTCTGCATGGAGGCCACCATCGACTGGTACATGGACGCTGACACTGGGACCGTTATGACGCCGGAAACGGATACGGGGTAGCCGTGCCCGTCCTCTCCGGTGAGGATGATCTGTCCGTCGTGGTTGAGCGTGGCCTCAGCGACGGCGTTCAGGTCCACGGCCACGGCGCTCTCGCCGTCCAGCCCCGCCAGCGCCGCCGCGCCGCCCTCGCCACTGTGGATCTAAACATATTCACACAGTGGCGTAATAGTGGTGTCTTTTGAACATGTTGGCGTAGGTCACCAAGTATTTAGAAGCTAATCAGATTACTGGCTAACTAAAAGTATATATTCAAAAGACGTATTTGTTAGGAAGGCCAGCCTTTTTAAAATTTAAAACCATATTACCAAGCAGTGAGCTTCAGCATCAGTGAGATTCAGGCAAACTATCCCCTTTTATTTGTATCCAAATTCCCCGTTCCAAGAAAATCAAGTCATCATCTGCTTGGCTATTGCCTCCCAATTATGTCACACGTGTTTTAACATGTCATAAGCATGTAAGACGCCTCATCGCGTTTATGATAATTGAAATTGGCATACACGTGGTCGTAGCGCGATGACTTCCTACAGTCGCTAACCCCAACATCATGTTCCCATACATTCATTGCGTTTTCTATTAACATCAACGATTGTACAAAGCCATCTTGGCTACGCCTGCAGAACACTATTCCGCGTTAATTTAACCAAGATAACATAACATTACTGTTAGGAGTTTACACTTTAATAGTGAATTAAAGGCCCCTGAGACGATACTTGTTACGTTTACTGACCACTTGCGCCGTAGTGCCGTCCGGAAGCGTGATGATCGGGTTGTTGGGGTCCACCTGGATCAGCGACACCGACCCGTCCGGGTTCGTGATGGTTTGCAGCACCGCCGGCGCGTACTGAGACATCTGACAACATAACAACCGATCATATTAATATATCAACATGGTTTCTTTTCTGTTGCGTTGATTTTTTATTGTTGATTAGTATGACAGAGGTGCCAATTTTTTTTTTTAATAAATTAATACAGCTGTCACACATAGGGTGTTGCAGAAATAGGGTATAGGTAACAACATAAAAGGCGTATGATTTGGGTTTATTAGTGAACTTAGAAGAAAATTATAATACTTTTTATTAACATCAATAATTAAGACTAGCAATCTGAAAATAATAGTAATATATTGAAATGTTTGATAGAAGGCAATAGAACTTTTAGAATATGTATTTACTAGTTTATAGCAAGAATATTATTATTTTTAAACAATATTTGATATCCAATTAGATTAAATGATGATTAAATTTACATGTTTTGGTGATGAACAAAGTTTGTAATATATAACATATATATAATTTTGTAACAAGAATTATTGTTGATATTCTGATTCCACAACACCCTGTAAAAATATTTTTTGATATTGATTTCTGACCTCATCCTCAGATACAATTTCACTGTTGGTATAGAGGAGATAGAATTCTGAATATTTTGATGCTCATAATACGCCGATTTTTTTTATGTCGACCAAAAACAGGAATGAATACAGTAATAAAATCCTTAGAGTTTCATGTTTGGTTCATCATTATAATTGATACATTTTTTGTATGTGTAAAAATCCAACACGTTAATTTGTGTGTGTGTATATGTGAATGTATGTATGTGTGTGTGTGTCGTACATCGACGTCGGCGAGCGTCATCTGGTCGATGCAGACTTGCTGCGTGGCGAGTGCGTTCTGCGGCGCCTGCGAGCGTCCGGCGCCGCCTCCCCCGCCACCCCCGCCTCCCCCGCCGCCCGACGAGTTCGAGCTCGCGTTGGGCATGCACGCCGAGATCTAACATACCGGTCCAGGCAGCGTCCACAACGACAGCGTGAATAAACACTCGTATTTTAGATTGTAGTCGCAAATGCATAACATCCACATTGTAAAGAAACGGGTGAGGAAAAACGCGAACACGTCATATTGAATTATAAAATTTCGAAATTGGCACTAATTCCGTATTACGTACCTAAAATCAACTGATTCATGTAGACGACCTTTTATATTTGGTCGATAAAGATAATCCTATCAAAGAAGCCGCCGCTCTTGAAGTCAAGGCCAGCACTCTTTAAGTCATAATATATTTCCGCGTGCCGCGTGGAGTGATGAATAAAAGCAATTCAAGAGTTTTTTACTTCCAATCAGCAAATTTTTAGTAATATCACATCACACAATGTATATGTTGTCACTATACTAAAGACTTATTTTCCTCAACTGGCAACAATTGGTCAACTTAAAAGACTAGTATCAGGAGCTGATAAAATTAAATGAATTAGTTTGATATACCCGTTCATTCCACAATAAATTTCTACATATTGGCTACTCACAGGCTGTGTGGGGGGTCCCTTCTCGTCCTCCTCCGTGAACGCCGGCAGCAGATCCTCCCTGCCATGATACTTGTAGCAGTTCACCACGATCTGTCGCAGCGCGTGTGTCCATGACATCTGAAATTGTACATCGAATGTTTAGTACGTCTCACATAATTCTCTACAATTATTGGCATAATTGTAGGAGCTAATATTATCACATGTCAGTTGAAAGACCCAATTCTAATTTAGCAGGGAGTTGAGTCAGAGTTTTAAAATGTATAACATTTTGATTGCTGAAAATTAGTATTGTTGTATTGGTCTTTTCCTACTAAATAGATGAGCCTGTCTAGGTGTATATAAATGGTAGCTAAAAGTCAGATGGTGTCCGGTTGTTATGTAATTACCTTCTGTTTCTCATCCTCGGTGCGCGCGTCCATGCGCACGTTGGCCCAGGGCAGGTCCTTGGGCCACCACGGAGGGCGCGTGGACTCGCGGCCCCAGCCCGGCTTGCCCCTCACCATGGAGTACTTGAGCATGAGCGGGATGAAGGCGCGCAGCTGAGCCTGCGTCATCTTCTCCACGGGAGTGGGGATGCCGTCGATGATGAGGGGCGGCAGCTCGAACAGCGAGGGGTCGTCCTGCGGCGGCGGCGGCGCCTGCGGGCACGCGCCCAGCCCGAACTGACGTCGTTATACAGGACGAACAACGACAACTATATCACTACCAACACCCATCAGCCACTTACATGGATTAAATTAATAAATCATTTTCATCTATATCCGTCGATCAAAACCGAAAATAAATAAGTAACATAGAGATATATATGTTCATATAAATCAAACTCTATTATGATTGGTCCGTTTTACGCGATCGGTACGGATCAAGATAATTTATTAATTTCGACAGCAATAGTTGTAAAAATACATGGTGTAATTGAATGATTTTCAACTTTACTGGATTTCTAACTCTTAATGAGCATACTGTACAGATTGTTTTATTTTTTTACATTACCAATTATGACGGCCACCTCGATAGTATGTTTCTAAAATATGTGATTTGTAGACAGTGAGTAATTAAACATTTTTTAATATATTTAATTTTACTAAGTGCTTCATTATAATATATCTGTTTGTTATATTACCACTTTTATAAGTGCAGAAACTGACGCCTCTGGCATTGTGCTGTCTTCCCAAAAAAAAAACTTTGCACTGAAACATGTGGCTGTGCCGCTATCATTCACACAGTTTCGAAACATATTTTTGCAACTATTTTTCATGAAATGCCTGATGAGATGATATAACTAAATATTGGTTTTGTTGACTACAGTTATTTTTTAATATCAAAAAAGACTTTTAACCCTTTGTTTTTGTAAAATCTAAATAACATTGTCATTATTCAAAGATGGGAATGGTTAGACTAAACATATATTTTATGGGATCTTTACAACATGCGAGCATGCTTTCAGGTTTCATATGGGTATTATACTAAAAACCAACACTAAGGGTGTAAAATAGGTATTGAAAGGTATACTGCTTAGTTCTGCTTTGGTGAGTATAAAGCCAGGTACACACTTAGCGAACGGGAGCGATTGGGTCATCGATTAGGACCGCAAATTCACTCGACTTCGGTCAATCGTTCATACATTCCGCATGTGTTCAGATTCGTTTGTTTGCTCAGAATCCATCTTAAAGTGCGTTCAAAAGCTATGGTTGGACCGTGCGTATGTTCGCCTTACACACAATATTCGCGTGTTCGTTCGGACTCGTTCGCTAGGCCCATACCTGGCATAGGGTGCGTTCAAAAACTATGTAACGTGCTATTTATGATAAATAACGTTGGTGCGTTGTATTACCTGCTGCGCGAGCGCATTCTCGAGCTCCTCCATGATCATGCAGCGCAGGTTCCTGACCACGTCCTCGAGCGGCTTGGCGCCGAACACGCGGTACGAGGTGTTGGGTTTGCCCGGCGTCGCCACCAGCACCACCGCCTGCTGGCCCACGCGAGTCGCGAACTCCTCGATCGTTTGCTGTACCACACACCCGTTGTACCATTAAATGGGGTGGTCAGGACTCGAGCATTTTAGCGATACCCTTAATAATCCCTGATCTAGTGGAGTTGAGACATAGTGATTCAGAAGGATTTTATCAAAAAACAAATAGTTTACCTTCTGATAACCTGTCAATTTGTCGACTAAATACTATCTAACAATAAAATCTGATTTATCGTCACGCCATCTTAATAATTATAATTCATCAATTTTTATGCAAATATGGTGGCAGGGAATTAAATGAAAAATACAACACATGATAATCTTAATTAGTGTATTACCCTCAATTTCCTGAGCAGTCTGTTCTGGTGCCGTTTCCTGACTGATGGATTTGTCTCGAAGGAGTGTGGCCTTTTGCGTTTCTTTGATGACGCTATGGCTGCGGCGGCCGCCATGCCTACGGGCCCTGAAGCGTTGCCAATATAAAATATCCACCGAGACTGACGTCACACGCATGTTCATTGTTTACACATTAGGTACTAACTACCAACGTATTTATGTCAAGTATTGAGAATTACTCACTAAACTCATTTACACAACTGTACAGTTGTTAGTGTGTTTACTAATGATAATATTTATTTGCACTTTACATATAATTAATTTTTGTACACAGACTTAATGCCGTAGGCATTCTCTCCCAGCCAACTTAGGGTGGCGCAATGATGAAAAAGTTAGGTGCATAAAGAAATCTATTGAATCATCAAATATATCACTGCCTATCACTATATAATTGTATCTCTCAGGAAGAGCTATCATGGTGGTTGGTGGCGTGGTTCCTGGCACAGTAGTGCGTATTAGAAGAAATAATGTACAGACCCGCAGCGGCTAACTGCTTGGTGACCTCGTCGCTCATGGCGTTCTTGATGATGTCGGCGCCGTCGTCGTAGGTGGAGCCGGTGGGCGAGGACACGCACTCGTCCTCGTCGTCGGACGCGCCGCTCAGCCCGCACCCGTCCACCTGCGACATGTCCTGCGAACACCACTGGAGATCTACTCTCTGTAGGGTTTGCGGTTGATATATTTGTAACCCGAAATTAGTGACCCATGTATTCAAGGAGTAAAACTCGCCTAGTCGCTTGCTATAGTGACTCATGAGTGTCGCGTTTCAAGATCAACCTGTATAGTATTCGAAAATGCGAGTATAATTGTGTCAACTGGCAAGGTATAACTACACGTATACTTTCTCATCAATAATCATCACCATTGATGTGTTATAAAAGATAAACCCTACCACTTCACAGAATTTACTAAAGTTTAAAATGAAACCCTGACCTGGAGTTTTATGTTATGTAAGTTCCGTTCGTTATAAGGTTATATGAGAATTCCGATTCGCAAAACTACAATAAAGACATTCTTTCAAACATATACAAAGACTAAGGTAATCTATAAAAATGAAATTTGACCTAAATTTTTTCCGACTCAACTTCCAGACAGTGTAAACAAACATTTCACTCAGATTTCAACATGAGTATCACAATACAATAATATTTCAATCAGAATCGATTTTTGTTCTACTCCGCCTCCTGGGTCTAGTGGCAACGACTATGGGCATACGCAATGAACTGGGAAGTCTTGGGTTTGATTCTCATGGCGGGAACTCAATTACTTTTGTGTGTGTTTTTAATAACATGATAAATTATTGATATAAACCGAATTTTTATTCCAATGGATGAAGAAGGAAGAAGGACTTTGCAAACTCAAGGCCTTCCCCATATAAGGAAAAAACACTAATCAGGCGGATATTACGCTTGAAATCTCTTGTGAGTTTAACTTCACGATTTATGATTTCCCGTAAAATTACGGCAAAAGTAGATGTGCTTACCTCCTCGGCCATGTCCATGGACTCGGTGCTCACTGCGGAGTTCATAATGTCGACTTGGTTGTCGCCTTCTTCCTCCAAAAGTTTCAACTTATGGACCATTGGTTTATGTCTTCGGGGCCTCTGGCCAGTATCACGCTTGCCTTGTGATACCTCTCACCACCTGGTTCAAAATCAATTTCATTTTTATATGCTCACGATTTTATTCTAACGGTAAGGCAGAGGTGTCAGATGGCTCATATCCGCCACATGAGATATGGAGTGGCCGCGACAGCGTCATTGCAAAATTTAATTTAAATATTATAATAATTATTTACATTAAAGAAAGTTATACTTGCTGAAAGTATATCGCGCAACGTTGTGTACTTTAATACAGTGTAGTAATATTAATAGACGATTTAAAAAGTCGCCTAGATAGAAAAGAAGTTCATTAGGAAAAGACGTATCTATCTGGTCGCTAGTTGTACTGGTCTTTTGCTCCTTCACATCCCGCTTAGCGTTCAATAATGTAAGAAAAAACACGCACATCGGTAGGCTGTTCTAAACATTAATATATTACCAGTGAGACAGAAAGAATTTATATCAGATATAATGATATAGCGATAAGCTCGCCGCCTATCTCGCAATAGGACGGAAATAAATCTAAACACTGCGAGTGTTACGTCTTACGACAGATATTTATAATCGATCCAATCTATCGAAGTAATTGATCAATGAAATAAAATGTATCAATTAGAATAGTTTATACAATACCGGCCCTGTATTATACAGGATGACAATGCGTTAATAACCGGAACCACATGCTCATCTTTACCTCTGCTAAGCCAAAGCTGAGCCAAAATGAACCATGAATAAAGAATAATTTCACAAAAAATATTTTTGCTGTTTAGAGGAAAAATGGCTTGTGCATGTGTATTTCTGGTTGAAAGTGTGATCTTGCCTCTGGAATTAATTATCTTAGAGTAGTAGTAACATTAGGGTGTGTAAAATGAGAATTACTTTTTATTAATATTTATTTTGTTCGAAAATTACACTTTTTTATTTTACATCTACGGCTTGAGTAACTTATTGTAAAGTGTTATTTTTAATACAATAATTGGGGTTTTATTTAGTAACGCAATATCAAATTGACCCTGTGCACATACTGCCTGCTGCTATATAAATTCTATCTGTGTATTAAAAAGTTCATTAGCCGTAAACATTAAAATGAACTTAATAATCTATTTTGTAATCAAATTCACTTATATAAAATGTGTACGCTGTAGATCATTTTTAACAACCATAATAAAAGGAAACTGTCCTGAAATATGTTTATTATTATACTTTAACTGGTCATCATTGTGCTTCATTCTAAATGTGACTTCATATAAATAAAACTTAATATGGCACATAAACAATTGATTTATAATTTAATTATGTTATGCATAAATGTGATCATTAGTTTCTCTTCACTAATTTCTAAAATGATAGATGTATTATTGCAATTTTCAAAGCACTGAATAGTACTGCACTACAATTCTCATTGCGATATTAGATTATTTATATTTAGTAATTTAAAAACATTGTGAAATTATAGATAACATCTTCATAACTAAAGTTGGCCTAATGTTTAATACACCAGCATTAGTTGGGCTTATATTTACTCTTTTTAAGTAAATTAATATAAATATTTTTAATTTAACAACTTTAAGCCTTAATAAATTTACTTGAAGCTAAATTACACCATTATGCTTTTATAAACAAAAACAATAACACTAAAAAGTCACACACCATGATGTAATATCACAACACCAACTATGATTCAGAAATGACACCATTTCTCCATAAACTTATTAAAATATGAATTAACATTTGGCTTAGATTCATAAAAATAATTATAAAACACAAATCATGTTCTGTCAACCGTGACAAGTTATGGGCATTGTCCAAGGGGTTGCTTTTAAAAAAGGGTGAATATTATTACCGTAAAACAAAAAAGTTACCCCAGCCTAATCCATAAAGTATTCACAGTGTCAGTTTAATGCATACATGTCAGTTTATAGAGATCAATATTTATACTTCAAGCAGTAAATAAAAGTAGACATTGACCTAGTTTTAAATAAAATACATTTATAGATGAATAAGCACTTTCTGATTTATTCATTGCACTGTAAGATGGTTTAATGATTGTTTGAAGACAAAGAAGGATGTAACAAATAAACTAATAATTAATTAGAAATTTGTAAAAAAAAATTGGGTCTCTAATGAAAAGCCTAACTCTCTGTGCCTATTAATTTTGGGAATATTTTTGAGTTACTTTCAGACATGAAGATGGAGATACAACAGAACAAATAAAAATCAATACTCATTCCAAATGTCACTAGATTTGACCTACTGCAGAACTTTTAAGTTCTAACATCTAATATGCATGATATAAAATAAATAATAATACAATGAAAATGCTCATTTGCTTAAATTCTTTTAATGAAACTTAATGGTAGAAACATTACCTAGGTATTATACTGAATAGATTTTCTTCACACAGTAAAACTCAAACAATTTCTGAAACTAAGAGTATTGGTGGCTGCCGAAAAACCGTATTGTTGGTCGGCAACTTCAGCACCCCAAAGTATTCGTCTAGTAGGCACAAAAGGCACAAAATGTCCTACTGTTCTATTGTGTAGAGGGCTAGCTGAGAAAAATCAATACTCGTGCTACCCACACAGTCAAATGATTGCCTACATTAAATAGAGACAAGAAAAGTCCTAGCAATGTGGAGTCATCGTTTTTGACTACAATGGAATGTTTTCAGCTCCCGCAATATGCATCAGCCGGTAGTTCCATGTCTCGGTTTCGATGCATTTTGTGATTTCAGTCCGTACACCATAATGACGGCCGCGTAAATGACGCATACGATGTATGTTTTGTTTGCGCGGTGCATGGTGGGCCGCGACGGGTCAATTTCGAAGACGCATGACGCGAACTCTTTGCGGCGGCGTAAAGGATAAGCCCAAATGAATGGCCATCATGAAGGGGAGTCGCGCGTTCGAGCAGGCCCAGACAGAATAGAAAGACTACGGCTGCGTACGCACCTGCGTGATTTGAAACACATTTTGTGATCCAATTTGAAGTTCTGCAGCCTCGCTGTGATGTAACTCGTTCAAAACTGCACTTTTAACGACTTTAACACTCAGCTGGACACTTAATTCACAAATTTTACGGAGTGCACGAGAGACCCCGAAAAATCCAAATCCTCCATTGGTATCGATCGGTGGCCGCGGTATGTAGACCGTGTAAACTTCATATCTTTGGGTAGCCATTTTGTACGAGTCTGCGCGGTGTGGTTTTCGCATGGGGAGGGAAATCGCCCCTCAACCCGAGAGGGGGACAGCGAAATATGATTTGGTGAGTGAATTAACACGCATTTAGAGGTAAATACTCACCGGTTTTGCAGAAAAATATTAGTATTAATTAGTTCTTACGCCCTTAGATGCTGGACGTTCAGGAAAATTCCAAGTTTATTTTCGAAATTGATCAATTCACGTCATAATGTTGCGCCATCTAGCAAGTTTTTCACAAACCAAGTTTGACATTTTATAATCAATGTAAATAAACTGTCCCGTTTTTGCGCTAAGAGGTTGGTTTTTCACGTAAATTGAGGATTTATAATATTACGCAACGTGCTTTGTTATTTGTCGACCACAATTAAAGTTTGTAAGTGTTTTTAGTATATATAATACTTACCTACTTATAGTGTGAACAGTTGCTATTGATCCATTATCTTTATGTTGGACCATGGGGGTTGTAGGAGGGGCCTAAAAAAGGGCGTAGTTTATAAAAATAAATGGGAGAAGTGGTAAAAGTGAGCAAGAAAATATATAAAGTAAAGATTACAAAAAGGTATGTAAAATATGATGCACGCTCCTCTTAGACAGTGTCTGAAATAATCACAAATATTTGTGATGGTATAATAGTACTTACCATAAAATTACCAAACAACAAACATCTTATATTGTTATGGGTTATAAAATCTTCACCAATATACATATGTAGATTAGGTACTCTGTTTATTTTTTGTATTTTAGTATGGCAGTGGCTAGTCCCTTCACAGCTGGCCTATCTAGACATCAAGATGTCACAATATTATCGATTTTCGCTAATTTGCACATATCAATAGAAAACACAGAAATGTATGTTGTAAACCAATTTATATGTAGGTATCAATATTTGAATCAGCTGAATCACTCTTACTCAATCATTTTAATCTATTGGTTTTTGTCTGTAATAGTTGTCATATAAAATACAATTTATGGCCTAATAGATTTTATCAAGTAGCTTATAGATTTGATAGTTAGGGGTACATATATTTTTGGTAAATAATAAAAGTTACCAAGGTGTCTATCTGATTCTATCATTCATTTACATGTACAATTTTTTCGGGAAGATCCACTTGCATCCAATTCCACTTACATGGCATAATGTAAGTCCAGACTATTTCCTTTATAGATAAGGTATATTGCAGTAGCAAGATCAGTTTGCATAATTTATCTTTGTCCCAACATAATGTTAGCTTAAATCAGGCACCAAAAATAATACCAGCCCTGTATTATATAGTCTACAGTGCATACTGCAGAGTATGGCCTTTTAAGCCTAAGTTGACACTGGCATAATGGACGTTGGCAGACTTCACATACCTGCAATGTAATTTTTTTAGAAAATTCTAAGATATGTAGGTGTGCACACAATATTTTTTTACTGTAAAATCACAAAATCTGAACTAAGTGTATTTTTCAATGTGAAGCTTATAGTAATATTGATTTTATGAATCTATTAATTTAATATGGCAAGACAAGGTTATGTATTTTTGTTGACATTATTTTTGTTTGGGTATAATGTCTCATTGTCTTCAAAAGACCAAACTTTTCCTAATACTTTATATATATATACTAGCTTTTGCTCGTGGCTTCGCCCACGTGAAGGAGTTTTCCGGGATAAAGGTCCCACTATATATTTTCCCGGGATAGTAGCCTATAACCTTCCCAGGGTCTTATACTATCTCCATACCAATAAAGCTATCCTTTTTTTTACTTTTTATAGTTTAACATTTTGCAACACAAACATTGAAATGAAAGTTGTGCAATAATCAATGCTGCAACAATCTGATGGCCTTACAGGATTCATTTTTAGTAAAGTATCCTTTAATAGTAACAGAAATATCTATCGTGCTAACCTCAAAATCAATAAGTTTTTTACTTTACTATATTAAAGTAATCTATTGTAATGTTAGTAAACATTTGAAATTACCAATCAATATTGTGAGGAAATAAAATAAATAAAATGTTATTACATAGATTTGTGGGGTAGAATAAAACCTATTCATACAGTCATTATTGTTTAATAATATTGCATGATCTTACATCTAATTAGTAACTAAATGACATAGGACTTAAAAATAAATGACTAAATCATCAAATTATAAAAAATATCTCTTTAACAAAGAAATCACATTGTTGAAGCAGTTATAACTTCTGTCACATTGATATTATCGTGGTCTCTTGTATTCACCAGATTCTTCAGATGATCCTGAAAATATTGAAAGTTAAGATTACAATTAAAATAATATGTATTAAGTGGAATTTTTAAGATTTTAAGCATTAATAATTGTCACTGGATGTTGTTGGTGTCTTCTTTTTTAGTTCAATTTGAGTCGAAAGTTATTTTAATAATCTTATGTCAATATTTTAACTCTGACCCACTTGACATTGATAAAATCACTGATGGAACGGTGGAGCCATTTTGAAAAGAAGAAGGCTTTGGAAGAACATATTAAAATTAAGTCAATGCCTATCAGTTACCTTATTGGAAATAATACAAGAAATAAATTCAATATTAAAGAAAGACAAAGGGATTTAGGAAGATATATGGATAAAATTTAAAAAATATAGCATGATTGTGATAGGGAGATGGGATTTGTTGCTAGCCAAAATGGTCCGGCTGCGTCCGATAGTAAGTGGAGTGGGTGCATATGACGTCGGCTGACGAGAGATTATCCCTCGCCAGTCGGCAAAATTATGCTGGCTTTTTTGAAACATATGTTTACCCGAAGACCGGTGACACAGCCGCCCTCTCCAGCCAGGTTCGCAGACGCAGCCGCCCGCCACGCACTTGCCGTGGCGACACCCGCGCGAGCAGTCCCCGGCGCGGCGCCCCACCTCGCAGTGGTTACCGCCCAGCCCTGCCGGGCAGCGGCACTTGTTCACACCCTTGCAACGACCGCCGTTGAGGCACGGGATCACGCATTTTGCTGCCGAAATATCAGTGGGATTAAGGGAATGCAGTAAAACGCTGTTTAGCAAGAACGTTTATTAAAATAGTATTCAGACTGTCTTTTTGTTACCATCAGGTGGAAGTGCTCATCGTTATTTAGCTCTTATTGAAAAAAATGCGTATTTTGGTAAATCAATCATTATAACAGTACAAATAATTTGGTGCTACTTACAAAATTCACATCTCCGACCGTAATACCCTTTGGAACACTCGCACGTGTCCTTTTGTATGCATTTACCGCCATTCAAACATTTCTGCGAACATATGCCTGTAACAACGTACTCAAAGTCATTGATATACTGAAGAATGGATTCAGAAATGTATCTAAAGCGTGGATTTTTACATTTGTTGGTTGAGTTCAATATAACAAAAAGGGTAATTGAGTCCACAAGGTTGGTGGTGCAGGCCACTTTTTGGACGTTCTGAATTTGATGTTCTTTTTTTAATTACAGAACGCGACAAGATGTGGCGTCCGCCATTGCGTGCGCCGGTGCGGTGGACACACTCCAGTAGCAGCAGCAGGCCGTATTGGAAAAAGAACCCACATGTAAGTGCTCCATTATATTTATGAAGACTCAATAGGCTTTTGTGTGATTAGTCTGCTCTCTACCATGACCCAAAAATGCTAAGCGGTGTTTTGCTGACCGTTTTTTTTGCCATATCACCACCTCAATCTTATAGATTTGGTTAAGTAATATACAAGGAAATTATCTATCAGCATCCTTAATTCCTATTTCTCCTGAGAGGGTAGTACTCTCGTATGGGAACTAAAAAAATATTTTTATCTATTTAGCGAGTATACGAATGAACTGCTCTAAACAATAACAATACATCAATAGTATTTTTTTCACTGTGTCATGCAACTGTAGTTTATACTTTAAACTGATTTTGAAAAGAGCAACACCTTCTAATTTTAAGTTTAATATCCTCTTTCTTTTCTGGTAAGAACTGATTGCCGAACTGATGGTAAAGTTAATAATAATAATATCAGCCCTGTATTATATACTTGCCCACTGCTGAGCACGGGCCTCCTCTACTACTGAGAGGGATTAGGCCTTAGTCCACCACGCTGGCCTAGTGCGGGTTGGTAGACTTCACACACTTTCGAAATTCCTATAGAGAACTTCTCGGATGTGCAGGTTTCCTCACGATGTGTTCCTTCACCGTTAAAGCGAACGATAAATTCACAAAGAATACACACATGATTTTTTAGAAAAGTCAGAGGTGTGTGCCCTTGGGATTTGAACCTGCGGACATTCGTCTCGGCAGTCCGTTCCACACCCAACTAGGCTATCGCCGCTCAAAAAGTTAAGCTCGTAAAGTTAATATTGACGGAATATAATAATATATAAAATTTATAAGTTCAAATAAATAATTTCATTTCATACTTCCAGAACATCTACATCTACATATTTTGACTAAGATAATTTGAATTCCGCAGTTAGATAAAATAATCCGCGTGGATCATGCAGGAGAGCTGGGGGCTGATCGCATCTACGCGGGACAGATGGCGGTGCTGGGCCGGACCGCCGAGGGCCCGCTCATACAGCACATGTGGGACCAGGAGAAGAAGCATCGCGAGAAGTTTGAGGAGCTCATCAACGAGTACAGAGTGAGGCCGACTGTGCTGACGCCGATATGGAATGTGGCCGGGTTTATGCTGGGAGCTGGTGAGTGGCAGTTGCTAGATTTTTTGATTTGCTATATTATGTGTGAGGGAGATAAAAATTTGGAAATATAAATGAGCCTGCTTCATCAAATTAATTGGACTAAAGAAGATAAATTAATTGTGGTGTTATCCGAAAGACAACGTATAACAGACAGTCTGAACTGTACTTAAGACGATAATATCCCTAAAATAAAACCCCACATTTGTTTCTGTTGCGTCTATGAGTAGCTAGGGGGAGGGGGGCTGCCTGTTTTTGCTCTCGCTCAGTGTCTAGAGGCAGCAGCAACCCACGCTACGTACTGTGTACACAGTAATGTAAAGCAAATACAATTTATATTTGTCGAATGATGCCACTTTTTGTCTTTTACATTGAACTGGTGATTCTGCGCAGTACGGAAAAGCGACCAAAAATAAGTAGCAAAGATCACAAAATAATTGTGCAGATTTTGTTTGTTCTTGTCAATGGAATCCATAATAATAACCACAATACAATTTCAGGCACAGCACTTCTTGGAAAAGAGGCAGCCATGGCGTGCACAGTGGCAGTGGAGACCGTCATAGTGGACCACTATAACGACCAACTCCGGACTCTCATGGAAGATCCTCACATCGACAAGGAGATCCTGGAGACCATCACCAAGTTCCGTGATGAAGAACAGGAGCATCATGACACGGGTATCGACCACGGGGCGGAACAGGCGCCCTTCTACAAGGCCCTGACTGAGGTTATCAAGGCGGGTTGCAAGGCGGCCATCGCGATATCCAAAAAGGTTTAGATTAAGTACGGAAGTGCCTCACATAGACTATAAAAAGGTTAAAAAGTGTTTTTGCTTTCCTTTTGATATGACGTGGTTAGATAATAAAATAATTAAATTATACTGCGTTTTATTGTTCTCAGAGGATATATCGATTGAATCATATTCGAGTGTTATTTACTTGTGATGAAACATTGACGTATTGTCGAGGTACTCGCGGCTAAGTCCAAAGTTTAGTTTTTTGCAAATATCTCGTTTTTTGTGCGTTAAGATTTTTTGTTTTTATAAAATATTTTGGTCATGGAACATTTAATTCTGTTTCATTTTTGTTTTGACAATTAAAATAGATTTTCATTAATTTTTTTATCGTTAACCTCTTCCCGATCAAACGCCTATAAGCATTCGTTCCGTACTACAACAGAGGCGATCATTGCGAACTATTTTTTTAGGTCTATAATAAAGTCATAGTCTGAATCAGTTTCGCATCGTTTTCCTCATTGCTGAGGGTCGTGATCTCCTGAACATGGAGTAATATTCCTATCCTTGGCATTGTGAAGCCCAATACGCAGTTTGGAGTTAAGCGTAGAGTGGATTTGGTCCGACTATTATAAGGGATTACGATCTTTTGGATATTTGCAAAGAAAGTAGTCTAGTAAGTAAGTAGTCGTCTCGTAAGTAGTCAAGTAGTCTATTTACCTCCCTCACAATTCCTCCCCTGATACCCTGGGGGGCAGGAGCAAACTCCAGGGGCAGTGCAGTTTCCCCCATTCATGCACTGCGGGTAACAGAGCGCGGTCCTGCAGTGCTGTCCCATGTATCCTTCGGGACACTGGCATATCTTCTCGTCATTGCACCAGCCTTGGTTAGCACATTTCTTGTCGCATTCTGGATCCGGTCCTAGGGAATAGAAATATAACCAAATATTACTAGATTAGTAGGTATTTCTCAAATAAATATACATCACGATAAAGTTATTACTAATATTTCTCTCTCATCTGTTTTTTTTGTTTGTGTTAATAAATTAATTGTATATAAATATTATTTGACTAGTATTATATTATATATAGTAGTAATAGTATATTTACCTTCGGCTCTGCTCGCGTGAAAAAGTTATTCAGGGATAAATGTTTTCCCGCGATAAAAGTAGTGTATAGCACTCAGGGGTAATTAATCTATTAGAGAAAATAATTTAAAATCGGTTTAGTTCCTGAGATTAGCGCGTTTAAAGAACAAGCTTCAGCTTTATTTATTAGGATAGGTAGAAAGATCTTTATTAAGACAAACAAAAAATGCAGATGAAACAGAATATTTTGTAAAAACTATTTCATTCATCTATTTTGAGAAATACTCAGATAATGTGCGAAATTTACTGGCTTTTATAATGTATGTGCAATTTCAACTTATTAGTTAGAATATTAAAATAAGTATATACTCGATAAATTGGTGTACCCACGTAGCTTTTAATTATCGACTCTGATTATTTATGAAGTGGGTATACATAAATTCTGCCATAATGATTTTGAGGGGCTTTAAATTAGCGTGCTTACCATAGTACCTACCTCTATAATCCTTATAATATAAACAATATTTAAATATTATAAACAATTATTATATCTTAGTTAAAATTATTTTTAAAAAATAATAGAGTTCTACTTTTTCAGAATAGTTACACAATCATAAGTGGGTATTTGTTTACGCGAATATTAGACATTAAAGTTAAACTACTTTTCGGATTTTATCGTGGATTTAATATTTTAGTTGTCTCCCGACGTTTCGAAGACTGCAGCCTTCGTGGTCACGGGGAGTCCCCCCCAAAAATAGTTTAATTTAAAAAAAAATAATAATGTATTTCAACTATTACCTACAGATTGTTTTCAACAAAACATTTTATTTAACTAGTAGGTAGAATACTATTCCACATAAACTACTAAATGCATATACTTTTTAGTTTAATTTCATAGTTTATGATGACATATTATAACATCATTTTATTAAATCGAAAAAAATATTGTTGGATTGTGTAACCACTCGTAAAAAGCAAGTAATTAATGTTAAAGCAAGCGTGTGGTACAAACCTAAAAGTGTAAATGCTGTGAGCAGAGGCACCGCGAATTCAGCCAAACAGCATACTCGGCGAAAAAGGCACCCGGAAAATAACGCATTCATGTTAATATGGCCTGGAGTATTTCAGGCTAGCACACTATTATTTATTAGTATAGAGGAGCAACGCAGTATAGGAAATTATGGATTTAAGAGTGCTTGTCCTTGTAGTGAGTGGACACGCGCCCTTATAGGGAGAACTACGCAGTTATTGACATCCTCATAACTCATACGCAGTAATTCCTCGAAGTTTATCTACAATCTTTAATATATTATATAAGGGAATTGTCTTAATTTTATTGCGAGGGCCATAAGAACGCAATACATTTTCTTTGCTTATAAAACACTTCCTTATTTATAGGTTTCGATTTTTATTCAATTGCTTTCAATACCAAACAGTACAGCGTAGTAAGCAATAATAGTAAAAAAAACGAGTTTCTTTAAATATTAAACATCTAAATGACCAATTGTTCGACGTACGAGAGCTAATATAATCCATCGTAAATCCATAAACAAAACTGTAATAGAATGTCAATCACTGTATTGTTCTGCAATAACACAATGGCGCGGGTGGTTGGCGCCAATCTGAAGACTTCGCTCGCTGGGGACTACCTAAACGAGTATTAGTAGCGTAAGCAAAACATCAGCTGGAAATAGAAATGCAATGTTTAGTGCTCCTGTGACGCCAGAGCTGTTCTCTTTTCGAATTAATAAAGCTTTCATCGTGAATATCAATGGATGAATGTGGGTATTGTTAAACGTTTTATAGTATCGTAAAAGCGTAACGCCTGTGTTTTTGATGTTGTTCGGCGATGTATAACACTGCTTGTACAGAATATGTTTGTCTGGGGGACACAGTCTTCGCTTTCATTGTAAAACAACGTCAAAATCACCGGCGTACAAGGGTTAAAAATGCGTTGGCGATACAATACCTGTCCTTTCTAAATACACACCTCTCTGTGCGCATTCCTTCTTTAGACGTAACCTTAATGGGGTACCTTTTAACGGCATCCCTCGACCGTTTTTAAGTACAAGACCAATCTCAAAGGTCGCCACGCCGCTGCTGTTGCCCACGCATGGCAAGTTTATACTGAACTCTGTGAACAAACTGCGCGTCTAAAAAACATTCATTTCATTTCGGGTATTTACGACCCGTCACTAAGATCATTATCACAGTCCATAAACATTCGTTATACCAAGATTCACATCCAAAGTCAGTTCATTATTGTAAACAAAAGCATATATCCAATCTGTATATTTTTTTTGTAGAATAGTTCGGCAATCGAGCAAGAGAGACCTGATATTAAGTGTTACCCAGTCTCCACCTTCAAACATCCACAATACCAATAGATTCTGGATATATTGCCGGCTTTAATAGAAACAAATAGGAGGTAACTGAGGCGTTAAGGGCCTAAGGCCTCCATAATAATTCATATAAAGAAATCACTCAAAAACCTTACCTTTAGCAGTTTTGGGCACCCTTCCATGCGGCTTTATAGATAGAAACGGCGGATTCAATACTTTAGGGTCTGACGACGTTAGCGTATCGAAATCGTAATAGTACCGTTTCTTAGACCTCCACGTGAAGTTCACGTATCCCACCTCTGAGGGTATGAGCGGCAGTTTGTTAGAGAAGTTCGGATCCAACACGTATGGTGACACGTGGCCATTTACGATAGCGAATATCCGCATCGATATACCTGGAAGATGAAACAGAGGTTACCAGTCTAACTGTACGGTATGTAATTTAAACTGAGAAAATAATATGTACTGGTGATTTTTATCCTTCTGAGTCAAATGAGAGATGATGTCGGTGATTGTTGGGGGGCGAGGTCCGCTATCCGATAGCATAATGGTGGTAAGAGTTGTGCGGCACAACAGGATACGTAGGGAGGGGGTTTGGGGAGGAAAGGACATGGGAAGGTGAGCCCTTTTTAGGATGGTTGGATGGGAGAAGGAAGGGAAATGGTCGCGAACCTTAATAAGCCTCAATGCCAATATATACAACCAAGATCCAAGAGCTATTCACACTGAACTGTGTACCTAGGTCCGCGGCAAATGTCCTCCAATGCATGGGCGTCCATTCGGTGCGGAGACCGAGCGCACAAGCATTGCTCCAGGGCTGTATATTGGTGTTGGGTTTTTTATGGCCGAATGGGCATATACAGACATGACCTTCGAGAAATGCATCTTGTTTCGATGGTATAAAAAATATTTAGGTTTATCAATTCTTTACAAAGAGATAATTATGCTTTTGTATTGGATAGACGGATAAAACAGTCCAAGTTGATTGTTTAACATTTAGGCCTTGACATTGACCAGGGCAATAGATAAATACAAAATAATAGCGATACCGACGCTACATCAAATGAAACCCGCGTCAAAACAAATGGAGGCCTTGATTGAAGTTCATTAAATGTCTTAATTAGTATTACTCATAGATTATAATGGTTTATCTGTGGCTAGGTTCCAAGTATCATTCTGGACATGACTTGGTTTTTTGATATCGCTGAACGAAATTTAGCGTATAGATAGACCAAATTCTGAATGCACATCTAAATAAATAAGTACGTACTGAAATATCAGGTTTTTATCGTGGGAGTGCACAGCGGGACTGGCACTTCGGAAAATGACTTTCATACAGGCGGAGTCGTGAGTAAAACTAATAAGTATATATTAGTTTTGGGTCTTGAAATGAGAGACTTTTTCGGCAATACCATTTACTTATAAATAATGTCCTTACCACTGAACATGCGTACTTGTCGTTCCTCGATCCAGAGTGAGATATCATGTTGTTTGGCCTCAGGGTCCTTGAAGTCGCGGCGACCGGCGCCCAGCGTGAGCGACATCGCCAGCGCCACGCCTGCGCACACGCGCGCGCCAAGCGAAGCCGATCGCCACATTCTACACAAATTATACTTTTACTGGTTATCCAGAAAACTCGACGATAAACGAAAATCCTAAGAAAGATTATCATCAGCGGCAGGATGTCCACTGCTGAACATGGAGCTCCCCTAACGATTTTCAGATTGCCCTATTGGAAATGACCCGCATCCAGCGAACTCCTGCGACTTTTTTCTGTCCACCTCGTGGGTGGACGCCCGACGCTGCACTTGCCAGTTCGTGGCCTCAACTCCAGAACCTTCTTACCCCAACGGCCATCAGCTCTGCAAGCTATGTGCCCTGCCCACTAACACTTCACGAAAGATCACCCTTATGTAAATAGTCAGTCGCGACTTGAAGACTAATAGTAAACACAAATTGTAAATCACGGGCTTTTTTATTTGGGAGTGCCAGGAGTGAGTTGCCAATACTTAACGTACATCATAGTATAATAAATTAAGTATATTATAAAAAAATATGTACAGTTGAAAATAACAAAAGAAAACATTACGTCAACGATATAAGTAACATTACGCAACTTCAGATACCAAAACAAAAGAAAAAAAACTTTTAAAAGTTGATAAAAACATGTAAGATAAACCCATCCAATTTTACGAGCATCCAATGCATAGATTTCCAATTAACGATGGCGAGCGAGCTATCGGCGATATACTCGTATATCATGATTTCATTAGAGCGTCCCTCTTTACAGTCCAAAGTCGATAATAGCCGTGTAACTAGCGTATAATTTGTTTGTTGCCCGTACAGAACCCGCTTTAGGGATGTGAAAAAACGTTAAGAAAAACCAAAATTATCACAGTTAACATAATTGATTGGGACCGTTTGGGACGTGCTTCCACAATGGTATTATCGTGAGAAACGTCCCGCGGCGCGTCGAAAAAAACCGACAACTTCATTAAATATCCCCTGTCAAAAAGTAATGTCTACTAGTTGTTTTTTTCACTCGCTCCCGATGTCAAATCATACATACAAAAGGTGTTAACAAAAAAGAACACTCAATGGACCTATGTGCAGAGGTGTTCAACTTTTTCGTCTATGATTACAATTGATTAGGCGGTTTAAGAAAGTGTCCACTACGGTTTGTTTACCCTACTTTTATAATTATTCGGACATAATGCATATTTATTAAAGTAATGATTATGTATGTTTCTCATGGTATTTTCGGAAGTTACGTATACTAAAGTATAATGTATATGTATAAATATTGGTGTATATATCAGTGACCTCTAAGACAAATGGGGCAATGTCCAATTTTTATTATGTTATTAGATTGGTTAGATAACTCAGAACTATTGTTACTTATATAATTTAAATTCTACTGTCTGTAGATAATTATAATTACAATTATTGAATAATGCTTTTTTGCAATCGCTTTTATTGTTTTTTATTCCATATGAAGGGTAAAAATGTAATGTGAGTTTTGGAACACTAAATAACCGTTATTTTTGAAAATAGTGGGTGCGTTGGAGAGGCTGTCATAGTTTTTAAAATAGCAAATCTTTATAAATTACATTCTCAGTTAACTCTCTCTGATCAGTTATAGGTACATATTATAAAAAATACTACAAATACAGTGAAATACTTTAAAAGTGGTCATGCGCCAGATACGATTTAAATCTTCATGAGGATGTAATTATAAAACCCTTCTCAGTACTAACCGATGTTACATTGGAGAGTCGTGTTTCATGCTTCTAGAATTTAGTCATCGGTTTAACTTATGTGTAGGTCTTTTAATCGACATTAGGTAAAAATTCCAAATTATTCAAAACGTAAAAACAGAAAATATCTGTATGCACATAATAAAAACTGTTGAATAATGACAAGTTTCTGAAGTAGTCAACAATGGAAAATTTTAGCACATCACTTTTTGGACAGTGCATAATGTAACATATCAAATTAGCTATACGTAAACATGTATTATAAACACTAAGTTTAAGTAAAGGGTTTTTCCTCTAACGTTTTGTGGTGGGCAAAACCCAGATTGTCCTAAATAGTGATCGAAAATTATCTTATAGACTGTCAAAAGGTAAGATATATAGCTAATATTCATTTAGATACTAAGGGTACTGGAGCTAAGTGCCAGAGATAATTCTAGGTGTACCTCGATCATATTCAAATAACTTGAATTTTTGAAGGGTGTGATCGACGAGCGAGCTTAACCGACTTTTTGTTGACTTGCTGGTTTTCCGTAATAACGCGGTTTTGTAGACGAGTCCGGCTTGCGGCTCGTCAGAGTTGTTGGTACGCGACGCGCAATACCGATAATTAGCATCTTTTTGGCTCGCTCGTGTATCACAAACAACAAACTGCAAAGTTAAATCCTCTCAATCTTTACCGCGAGCTGATAACTTGCTCTTCGATCACACCCTTAAAATTTCCGACTGACGTTGGAAAAATAGAAATATGATATTTCAGAATTGAATTTGGCTACTGCACCATCGATGTCTTTTTATGTGTAGATAGTAGATACTAGTTAACTAGTATATTATGTCAAAATATATGCAGGTGTGTCACTTATCACAGCAGTAATTAAAATAGAACGCGGGGAACGTAGGCGAAATGATACACTGATAACAGTTCTATATGTATAGAGGTTTTCTAGATAATTCTCTCTGTCTACCCCTTCAAAGGACGTGAGTCAGGCTCGTTATCGCCAGGATGTGCGAATGACCGTTCTGCCACTCCTCGCGCCGATTATATTTTTAATCAGAATCCTTTGAAATTCAACTAAAACATTTTTACAACGTGTCTAGACTGCTTGACGTCAGACCTTCAGTGTGTGGATTCTGAAATTGAGCAGATGTAATCTCATAATAGGAATAAGCTTCAACGTTAATGGCAGCTTGGGAGGCATAAATAAGATAAAACCCACAGACGTATAAAGAGAAATAAAACCACAACACAAAATAAATGATCGGAGAGAATCGATTACAGAATTTGCTTGAAATATTCAATTTGGTAGTAATAAATTATTCAGATATTTATAAATTGTTATAAATCAATGCGGTGCCGATTATACAGCTATTTAGCGCCCGCGGCATCAAATATTCCGAGAAGATATAAACAAAATCAATTCAAGTAAATTTACTAAATGCATGGGTTCCGAGTTCGGACGGGTCATTTCTAAAAATATCTCGCTAATATAATCTTTATTTCATGTTTTATTGTGTGGATCAAAAAAGATAATTTTTATCTATCAGTTTCAGAATTTATGCAAAATGATATCAACATTACTTAGCGTTTTATATACTTAAACTACTTTAACGAATATTTAGATAACATTATTTTGTTTAAAATCAAATAATTATGTGTCATTAAATAAGTTAGTACTTACCTATCTTTTTCTCGATTGAATCTGAATGCGATTAATATATTTATATGCGTGTTATAATAAACGTTAAAGTGTCACGGTACAGAACCCCTGGCCGATGCACTTGTTAACCTAACCAGTACCCGTTCAGGGAACAGGTAACCGAATAAAAAACAAAAAAAAAAAACAAGAGATAAGTCCGGCAGACGGGCAGCGGTCGTCCCCGTGCTTCGACTAAGGGCCGCTGTTCACTGCACGACACCATACGATTTACATTTTTTTTGTTATATTTCTGCTACTGATATTTTTGTTTTTAATATCTATATTATAGATTTTTTTACACTATCAGTGGCACGCATTATATAACATTTATAAAAGAAGGTTGCTAACTTGTAAGAATCTATGTAAAGTAAGTATGTCGTTGGAGAATAAAATACATTTATATCCTAAGAAATTTAATTAAAGGCGAAACATGTTCCAAATATCGGATTCCATTGTCATTGATATCGTTATAATTTTGAACAATAAATAACTACTGAATGGATTATGATATCTCGATTTATAATACCTATTGATCAAAGTGTGCCGTAGTCTATTTAGAGCTTTATAAGATCCGTTCATAAGTATTTACTAACAATAAACAAGTACTCATCTTCAATATAATGTAAACAATAAACACTCGCAGTTAATTATCAAAATCTTTTAAGACTCCATTGATTTTTTTAATTTGGAATCTAAAGATATATCTTTATTCCACGTCGAATCGATTCAACGTCCCGTGAGAATACAGGCCTATTAAAAAACTATAAAATTGGATAACAGCAATTAGCGTTAAATAAAAAATCTAGTTTATCGATGTGTACTTCACATATCGAACATATCGTCTGGTTCAGGGACTTTGATTACACGTAAACTGCTCGAGAATTTATATTTTGTATTCTGTAGAATTAAGTTATCCATTGTGACAAGAGGTGACGCGGAAGCTGTGTATGGGATCAAGGATATTGTTTACAATTGAATGATTTTGGTCTTACTATAGCATTATTTCGTTTTACTTTTTAATATAGTAAGAAACCAAAACCCATAAGCATTGTATAACTTCCAACAGGTATAAAGTAGAACCGTCATACGTTGAATAGTTTTGGAAATGCCTCTTGAAGGGATTTATATGAGATATGAGGATAATGAGCATTCTGTTAGCTACTGGAAGATTGGGCTGGGACATTGCCATAAAGCCTTTGAACAAGTTTATATACTTACTTAATTATATAATTTCCATTATCGGTATATACCATGATGAGACCGCATGAAAGAATGTTAATATTTTACTTTAGGACATACTTACACCTAATTAAAACGGGAAGTTATGATTTATCGATAAGGGTTTCCCACACCAATGTCATACAATAAGTTGCACCTATCGTGCATGCCATATCAAAAGGGTTCGTGAGGTGAACAGCGTGCCTTACATCTCATAGTTGGTGCACGAGGCCGGTGCGCACTCCGCCGTATGATCCCATAGGTGGAGCTTCTAATAATACCCCTTGTTTACATTTCACAGATAGCAATGTTTACGTTTTTTACGCGTTAGTCTTTCTGTTTCATCAAACGCACCTATTTAGAACAACAAAACTTCTTATATCGTAGCAAAATGATTATCCTTTTCTATTATACTTTTTGTGGTGTCCTTGTCGACGCGCTATGCAATCTAGCAATTAAGTTTTAAGTGGGATCAATGATCTTTTGTTGTCATCTCAAACGAAATTTCGCGATGTCTCGTGTACTTATTTGATAAAACATTTTATTCTTACCTTTTGTATTTATTCCGTCTATACTGTTTCAGATAAAGTTCACAACACGCGTATTCATAATTTAGAAGTCACAACACCACTCGCGAACTCGCGTGCACTAGGTAAGAATAAATTTTTCGAGCGCGTACAGTCTTAGCAACGGCCGGGGGCAGACTGCTACATTCCGTGGCTTTGCCGCCTCGGCTTTATTCATTCGCTCGAAAAAGTCCGGAGAGCGAATTTTCAACTCTAATAACCAGCAATTATCGAAGGATACTGGTGCATTCTTGCATAACACGAATTTTATAGTCAGCTTTTAGCGCTTCCAAATGATAGGATCTCGCGCGTCACGCGTGGGTCGCGCCAAATACACAAGTTTGCAATAATGTGACAAGGATCACATTATATTTTATTACATTGGAACTTGTGAATTAACGAGACAATAATATATTACCGGTCGCTAAAGTCACTCTTAACTCAGGATTCTAGAAGATTTGTTGAGGTATTAACAGCTTAGCTAAGAAAATATTATTTCTAGTTCCATATAAGCATCCCAACCTAGTTTGGTGCACTAGAGTCCATAGAAATCTTAGAAGCTTGATATTTAATTGTGCACTATTAAAGTGAAAATAAGCATAAAATTGAGCCTAATTGGAATGGAGATATAAGGCATAGAAATTGAAAGTACCAACAATAATTCTTATTTCTATGTAACTTACTACATTTTGATAATTTATTATAATTATGACGGTATCAGATTCATTACACCTATTCACTCTTAGTAGCAAAGACAGCCTGTGTTCAATAATGAGACGTTAATTCCGCTACAGATACCGCTACAAAATCGAATGTATTTAATATGTATTTATTTTACTTTAGATAAGTAAGTATAGATTTTCCCGCAAAGTAGGTACTAGTTTTGCACACATCTACTCTAACAAACATTAACAAGTTCAACACACGCGCTAACGGCTTACCCATTATGACTTGTCTCGGCTCAAGTTTTAACCGTTGTATAAGCGTGTTTAATTTCTACCTGCACATAGCCACAGGTTATTGTTTAGTCTATAAATTGGTTACGACGCGAAGTATGCATTGTTTCGGAGACTTTTGACTATAAGTACATAAACTTTATAGCTGAATTTCCTAAAATATTTTCTGAGTGCTCAACTATGTAAGTTATGTACGAAATCTTTGGGCAAAATTCCTTGTTTCTGTAGCTTATATGTACCGGCTTAAGGTTTGCATTATCAGTCAGATTAAAAATCATTGCTGCATTAAGTATTATTTTATTAATTTAATTGCATCCATTTTAAATTGTTGGATAAAAGATTTCTACTTACTCCTTCGTCTCTCGTCGTTCTTAGAGGAAGTAAATAGAACAAGTACAAATCTGGAGACGGAGTCGTTAGCACAGCCAGAAGGTAAATTTAATAATATCACGGTATTTATTTCAATCATACGTACTCATTTGACCACATTAGGTTTATGATAGTAGTTTGAACGTCATTTGAATTCTATGAAATCATTATTTACCGCAATGGCTTTGCTCACAGTCACTAAGTCCCTGATAAACTTTTAGTAGACAGTAAGTATATACCTAAGGGCCCCTTCAAATTAGTCGCGCGTCAGGGTGAATCCATCGGGTGACTGTCGCGCTGCAGCCGCGCGGCAATGAACGGCAAATTGATGGAGCACTTTTATTTTAGCGGCGTTTGTGTTGTGCAAATTCTTATGGATTTACAAAGCAGCGCTGCTGTCTAATTTGTGGCGCACTAACAAATAATTACGCGATTTGGTCATATTTGTCATTTACATGGCACAGGCACCAATAATAGCCCGACCGGTAGTACGGACTTTGACGTATAAAACGTTGACTGGTAGTGTGATGGTTGCGACTCGCGATAATTATGTAAGCTAAGCTAATTGTTATAAGCGGATGCAGCAATAACATTTGAATCATCACCGAGACAGCTAGGCCGGTTTTTGAGCATAATACTACGGTACCTTCACGGTCCATGTAGCGTCATGAGCTAAAAACCGAAATTTAGAAGAATTATATCGCTTGATATTTAAGCCCACGATATCATTCCACACGCCTGGAAATCACCTTACAAAGATTACATGAACTCTGTATAATCCGTGACCTAAAGCAAAGTTTGGGCTAGAAAGTTCCTACAGCAATTACAGCGCAAGAACTTTTATATTATTAGGTATCTACACTAATCACAATGTTTACAAAGATCTACATATATATACATACACTTCCCACAACTCCTGCACGCTTTTTCCATCAAGCAAGATTGTTTATACGGTAAAAGTTGCCGGCAGAAGTTAACATCTACAAATTTACTGGTTAAGGCGATACCTCAAGGTCCATTAATAATCATGCCTTTAAAATTTCGTCATATTAAATTTTAAAGGCCGAAATATCCATGATTATTAATTATTTTTACGTTTTTCTTCAACTGCGAGAACTAATCACTAACTAGACGTGAATTTAAATTCTTTACTTGCCAATACTTGTTTAGTTACCCAGATTAAAGCCGAAACAAAATGTATGAAAATGGACCTTGAGGTATCGCCTTAATCTAAACTTCGCTTCAAATCTGACAGCTAACGTACCTAGATTCTATTATGCGTCTAACGACCAGTAAACACACCCAATCGCTTTTTCGGTCTATCTCAAAAATTTACCAATAAGAAAAAAGTATTTTGACATGCTTACAAATGAGTTATTTTGATAGGCTATTTACTGAATTGGATTGAAGATTGAAATTGGGATCGCTTATTGAAAACAGCTGTAAGCAACTAGGACCTAGGCGATTAAAGCGACTCAGTGAAGACATATCGATTAGAAACACTGCACAGTAATTAATAACTAGGAAATAATTGAACATCGTTGCCAGCCTATCTTAATTAGGATGAACGCAATTGGACCTCCCTTATACTCTTTAATTAATAGCATTTATGCAAGTTATGTAGTTTGCCTCCTTAGTAGAGCGTGAATGGGTTATTTAGGAGGCGTAATGTGTTTATAATTTTAAAGAAAAATATAAATCTAATTTTATGAATAGTGTTATTTTTGACTATTGCTCAATCATTCTATAATTATAATTTTAATCGAGTACTTTTTCAACACAAAGAATGTTGTATTAGGTATCTTCTGCAGACAACATATGAGTTATTTTATATTGAGGGAAATAAATAAAACACACAAATATTTCTTAAAATTTATTTTCTATGCAACATAAAAAAATATTCATCATAGTTACAATAAATTACAGTTACTTAATGCGAAATTAAAAACGTAATTTTTAAAATATTCCTGAAAAGAACATCGCACGAGGGAACTAAGGACGCTAACAGCAGCGAGAAATCAAATTGTCATGATACTTTCATTATAAATGCAAACTAGACTAATTTAACAAAACACCACATTATTCTTCATAAAAAGCTTGCTTTGCAAATGTATTACGCACACTCTTTATGTACTGCAAAGTTTCAGTTCATCTTCGCGTGTAAGTGTGTTCCACAGTGTACTATACGCGTAGAACGCCACCCTAACACGCTCATCAAACCTTACACTGCAGTACACAATAAGTGGGCATCTATGACAGATAACACAACGTACAACAATTAGTACCCTACCATCTTACGGATTACTCATTTACATTGCTATTGCAATATTTCAACTATAAAATCGACGCATTCTCACTCGTACTAACTCGGTTTTAAAAACATGTCCACACGTATTTACACATTTTGTATTTTATTTTCGGCGGTGGGCAAAAAAACTTCACAAATGTGTCCCTTTTACGAGTTTATACAAAGTGAACATTGCGTCGACTTTCCATACTGTGTTTTGTCATATATCAATACACATACGGCCAAATGAATGTACATAACGGTTACATATATGATTTCTAACACCGAGTAGAGAAGTGATGTTCATTCGTCATACAAGAATGAATTGCTAACATGAAACGCTACATTGTGACACGTTACAAATGCAGATGTTGTGCTTCGACTGAGTTCACAGTACAATATGAAAATCACATTTTCATGTTCAATATTACATTTAAATAAGGCAAGTATCAGTTTTACTCGTACAAGGTACAGATGAAACAAATTGAACACATGAATTCTATGAATTTAGTATGTGAAGGCAGTGACGTGCCGCCGCGTCTCCGCGGGCGGCCTCTAACAACAACGCGTCTGAGAGGGGACAAATCATTCACGAACAACAGGTCGGCGTAAAAAGCGACGAAAACAGACGCGAATCGAACAAGGCTCCCTACTAATCATTAATATTAATATATAAATATTAAATTCTTACTAGACAATAGACATGATAAAGACTCCTTAACAAACAACTTAAAGGGGTTACCATAACAGTGCCATCAAATATAAATATAATGCAATATATAAAGGTACAGATAGTTACAGTGTAAGCTCTAAATGAGAACGTTTCGAAATTGGCAATAATTCGTGGAATCATACAACGTGTGAGAAAAATACACAAGAATAGAAACGGCCCGTCGACGTTCCGAAAGCCAGCCGTTTCATAAACACCGCTCAGATTACATCTGACTGGCGAGACGGGGCCGAACTAAACCAAATTAAATATATATTCAATTTTAATAATATTAAAAAATCAACATGGTCACACCGCGTGGAATGTATTGTTCAGGACCTGACACCTTTCAGGCGAAACAAATAAATATACGTAAATAAATAATGCGTTAATCGCGTGCACGTCGGCGCACGAGGCTGGATACACGGTACAACATGCCGGAAGCGAGCGAGTTAGCTGCCTAACATTATTAACGCGAATCCCTAGCCTTACCATCTAACACGATACATATCCAATGCTTGTCGCAGGGTCGACACAAGGGCCTATATAGATTCATTTAACTCTTGGTCTCTCGTGAATCGCCGGCGAGCCAAGACAGCTACATGACATTTGCGTGTGTCACGGGATTATAACCTTATATACTACATATATACTACATAATAAGGTTATTTTTCCGTCACACGCGTAGCTGTCAATGTTTGCCGGCAAACATTCAGCTACCTCACGGGTTAAGCACTATCGATTATCGAATGACTTTTACCGTTAAACAATTAATGTGCTATATTCACTGGAGGTCCCGTGCGTCGACGCTGCGTCGTCCAAAAATTATAACACTTCAATGTGATTTAAGAACTCCAATAATGTCATATACATATTAATACAAAAAGCTTACCACTTACATCGCTACGAGAGAGACGTTTCCCAGATAAGTTGTCATCGAGATTGCAGCTGGCTTTATCGAGAATCACAGAAGGTACTACTACACTATTGTTAAAACTCGATAAAAACCTTAAATACTGAACACTTTTATTTTGATGGATGAATTATAGTGCAGTCATATGATGACACGCGACTTGAGATTCTTATGTAATCCACTTATGGGATCTTTAATGTTTTAAAATTGAGAAAATCTTTTGCATATAACAGATCTTTTTTACTGGGATAATCGATATTTTTTAGAATACTTTTATTTTAAATTAAGGAAAGCTAGATAGGGGTTGGGGGGATAGAAGGGTAAAGTGATTGCTAATCAAAGAAGACTCCGTCCTAATCTACACATCGACCGATCACAGCATCGAATAATTTAAACCAACCGTCTCTCTTTATCTTCGCAAAGCACCAACGTATATCCGGTGATCAAACTGCGTCAAGTAGAAAAATACTTTTTTTTATATTTTTTTAAATATATTTTTTCTTCTTAGGATGATAAAGCCGTTTCCATTGCCATGCCGTCAGATTCACAATATATTTCTACTTCCAAGATTTTAATATAACAAAATTGACAAACATTCAATGATTCATATCTACGGGACAATGAAAACGGTAATTGAATAAGCTTTGGTCAACGCGCAATATGTATAGAGAAATAACTTTTAGTGTCGAAATAGGTAAACATTATGACGCCACAAAACGGATAGTATGTAGTTAGTAAAATAATTTATGGTTCATACTTTTACAAGAATAGGGTTCGAAATTTTGGTACAAAAATAAATATAGCGATAGGAAGAATCACTTACAAACGAATCTAAGTCTTGTGTTGCGTCTTTAGTACAGACAGATAAGTTCACAAAACACCACTGTAGTGAAATGTAGTGTGACCCATGGCCAAATCTCCAATAGTAAGGTGCAAACACCGACAAAGATAAGTTAATAAGTGCACAAAGCCAGTCTGACCACCGGAGCCCAGAGCTAATTTACCTTACATCCTTGACAAAAATAGCTTTCTTATCTCCATATACCAGACATCGTATCCTTAATTATAATTGATATCGAGCTGATCGCCTACGCACGACACACTACACATGCCGAAAGTAATGACGCGGACGTCTGAGAAACATTGCCTAAATGTCGATATATCGCATTAACCGCAAACGATATCGATACAAAATATCGATATTGTTGTATATTATTATGCAAATGATTGAGTGTTAGCTAGTCTTCATCAATGTTTCTCAAAAACATACGCAGTTATGTCAGAATTTGTCGACTATTACTTTGTTTAATTCATTACGTAAAATCAGTCTCATAAAGAAAGAACAGCATTATTCGTACAGATTTAGAAAAAACTAACATGATTACATTGTATCGATGGCTTCTATCGTTTTTAGTATCATTATTTATAGTTAACGCTAAATGGAATATCGAATTGTGCAATAATCGAGTTCGAAAGATGTTAACAATACGTGATCTAGTGTACATAGGATATATTAAGGGAAGTTTGAGTTTAAAACCGTTTTGATATCAACAATTAGCATCCTATTATCGATAAGATAATTTGACGTATAGAGTCATGTAAATCGAACTACACATATTTCAGTCTTAAATAACGATGTGTATGAGTATTTTTTAGCGTTAACTATAACTATAGTCAAAATCTTGTCTATTTGTAAAACTTACCAAAACTGCTGAAACGAATAGTAAAAAAAATCTACAGTTCAAAGTGTTACTACTTAGGGCCAAAACCGGTTAATGTAGGCATCATACTCAGCTTATTCTAAATTGGCCCTATCGATAAATCTCAACTAAATATCGTTAATTCTGCCTATGGATAGCGTAAGTGATATAAAGATGATATTTATTACGTTTAGAATAAAGTGAAAATAGTTGCTAAGTTTGTCGATATTTTTATCGATAAGTGGTAGTGTTGTCATGTTAAATACCATTATGTTCACACGAGATTCTTAGATTGTAAATAGTAAAATTGAGATTTTACAGTATTACGTTTCAACTTTATTTTAAACGCATCATGGCAGTATGTGATAAAGTGCACAGCTCGCCATACTGTAATGTGGCTAGAATATACAATAGATGCAACAAGATATTTTAAAAACAAAATTACACGGACCATAGGGATTTTCACTGTTTGAAGGAGTCAAGCTATTTGTTATAATTTTTTAAATCGATACATAATGTATAGTTGATTACCTACAGAATTGCATTTATTCATGTACGGAGACATTAAAAGAGCTTACGCGATGTATTCTAGCCACATTAGGCAGTAGACGGTGCGCTTAGACGTATGTGGGCGGGTGCGGCGCGGCGGGCGCGGCGGGCGCGGGCGCGGGCGCGGGCGGCGAGGGCGGCGACAGCGGCGCGGGCGCGCCCGGCGCCGGCGGCAGCACGCGCGCGCCCGGCACGTACTGCCCGATGAACGAACCGTCCTCCGTGAACCGACCTGCGGCACACACACGGTGAATATTAACATTTATATCTGTTGATTTCAATTTATTAAAAGTGACGAAAAATATTCAAATTGATTTTTCTGTTTATATGGACATGACAATGTCAGCTCAATGCAACTGATGGGAAGCGAACGGGATCCAGATAGAGCGTTTAGTGGTAAGAAATGATATCTCTCGCTTATCGACATAATTATGCCGACCTGTTTGAACTGGATGTATTCATGCAGATCCCAGTACGCGGCACACTCACATTGGTGTCTACGACGTACAAAACTTTCAACACCTTATACACGTTGGTTGCAATCCAAGCGGATACAAAATATATCCCATCGCTAACAAATTTACTTTGGTGAAATGTACAAAATAAAACAAATCTTGTTAGCAGAAATAAATAAAAAAAAACGCAATTATAAAAAAAAACGTACAAAACAAAACGGAAATAAAAAAAAAAACAAAACAATAACATACCTCGCAAAATAAAATGAGAAAAAAATCGTTGCTCGTGCAATTTGAAACGTTAACAGGAGTAAAGGGGACGGAAACGGGACACTACACATCTACAAACGAAAGCACGCAAACGGACAACAAAACGTAAAGCATTATACATATCATAATATCTCTTATATCATCTGCCTTCCCTACACTTACTAGATATGTGTACTTATAGTCTAAACCTAATAAGTAGAAGTGCTGACCGACATCTAGACTCATCTAGTATCTAGAAGCCTTTATTTTATAAAACACTATTTTTGAAATAGTACAATAAAGACCCTGAGCGCCCAATAACTAAATGTTAAGTTCTAACAATGTATAGTGAAAAAGTCTATTGCGTTACCCTATAAAAATCATTTCTTTTTTACTTATATCTAAGCAACCCAAGCGATTCTATAATACTTCTCAATATAAACATTATGCGCGCTCCTGTTTGTTTAATAAAAGAACATAAGAAAAACATCACACAGTGTTAGAACTTCTACAAATGGCAGTTACTTATAATAATATCAAAAAAGTCATGTATAAAAAGATAAAAGATTCACAACTCCAGGTAAAATTTTAGTCAGTACGATAATAATTTTGGCGGGCGCCTCCACTGCCAATAATGACCAATGAGAACGATTGCGCATTGTGATTGGTTGAAACAAACGTTCTATTTTCAAAATGTGATGCGATGGCACTATGCTTTTTTCATAGCTGGGATGCAAAGGCATAGGGGATGTACTAATTTTAGTGGAATTGAAAAAGGAGGGGATATAGGAAGGGATGGTTAGACGAGCGTGGCGAAGGCCTGCGAGGCGGAGTCCGGCTGTCCGGACGTGGGGGGGCGTCGCTTGCGGCCATACTGTCCGATGAAGGAACCGTCCTCGTTCATGCCGGCTGCAAGGAACCATGCATACAGCCGAGCGCACACACATGCGTAACACAAACGCACACAAAAGTATGGCAAAATAAAAACAAATATAGCTTTTAAATTAGCAAAAAAATATCGTGCTTTAAACGTGTTACTGGGAAAATAACTCAAGCTAACTATTTAAAAAGGAGAGTATTGCGTGAACCAACGCAAGATGAAGCTAAACATTACTTCATACAGATTTAAAGTGTTAGTCTAGAATTTTTTTTATAATAAATTTTAACATTCAGAACTTCACATTCGTCGAATTAAGTCGCACTTATATCAAAATTAATCTCGCATCACCAAGGCGAGAAATAATCTTTCTATCGTGCATATACTCCTATATAAAAACATATACCAATAATACAGAGTAATGCATTTTTGATACGGACTAAGTCCCAGACGGAACTGTAATAATATTTATTTTATGTCAATGCGGGGTCTTAAAAGCTTTCTAGTTTGGGTTAATGTAATGCTAAGGTACTACATGAATAACTACAGTTACGTACCAGTCTCGCCCTCGCCGTACTCGGCCATGGAGTCGGTGTCGCTCTCCGGGCCGGGCTTAGTTCCGCTGCTCATCGAGTGCCGCGACTTGTTGTCCAGGCTGCAATTATTAATGTAGTGGTATTCGTATAAAAAAAGTCAAAATTCATCAATCGAAACATCGATAAATGTTAGGTATGTCGGTATTAACCAAAACTGTTTTTTTTTATTTAGGCCTCTTTAAATGTAAAGGTGCGATTGAAAGTGAAGCGCGGGTGTACGTACGGGTGCGTGTACTCGTGGAAGCCGCCCTCGGCGTAGTCGCGGCGGCCGTGCGCGAGCTCGCGGTCGTGCACGTCGTACTTGCCGCCGCGGTTGCGCCGCACCACGCACACCAGCACCAGGACCAGCAGCAGGAACGCCAGCGCCAGCATCACGCCGATAAACCACCCGGCGGCGGCCATCTTCTCGTCCGGCTTCACTATAGGACCGTCTGCAATATCAAAATTATGTTTCTTCTTAAAAAAATACGAGTCGCACACGTTGCTCCTCTTATTATTAAATTGTGCATGTAAAGTAAAAATTTCGATTGCAAAAGCCTAAGCATGTCGCAATTGCCAATTACACTTCTTCACTTGAGTTAGTAAACTTTGTAATTTACACTATTGTGACATAAATGTATTTAAATCACCACTCACCAATAGTAGTGTCGACGTCTTTGATCTCACTGGTGCTGAAGTACTCGCCGTCGTGAGCGGTGACCTTCACCTCGTACACCTGGCCCGGCTCCAGCCCCGTCAGGATAACGTAGTCGTCGTCCGTGATGTCGTTAGTCTTCAGCCAGTCCGGCATGCCTTTCAGCTTGTACCATGCCACGAAATGCGAGCCAGCGTGGCCGTCCAACGAAGGAATCCATCTAACCAGAATGTGAGCAGTTCCCTCTTTAGCCGATAAGGTTCTGGTCTCGAACAGTGGTATCTCTGGCTTAGCCGTAACAGCGGACTTCGTCGTCTGTTCCACGTAGTACTCGTCACCTTCTCCGGCCTTGGTCTTCGCTCTGATGATGATCCTGTACTTGGTATTGGGTTCCAATCCAGCAAGCTTAGCACGGTCGAATTTAGGGTCGATTTCCTTCTTACGTTCCTGAAGAGGTCCCAAGGATGTTCCAGTAACCTTCTGGTAGTATATTTTGTACCCAGTCAGCACTCCATTCTCGTCCACAGGTTTCTCCCACTTCAGCAACATGGCGGATGATCCAATGGGATAGACTCCGAAGGTGCGGACAGTGCCAGGCTTGCCTTCAGGCGTTTCAAAGCTGAGGATATCGCTGGGAGGGCCGTTGAAGCGTCCATTGTAGACCAGGATGCGGGCGTTGTTCTTCTTGAACGGCTTGAATTTTGTCACCAGTGCGGACGTGGAATCTGCCTTAACGAGGATTTCCTTGAGCCGGTCCTCTTCACCATCAGTCCAGGTCTGTATCTTGTATCCTTTGAAGTGTCCGCGGACGGATTCCGGAGCAACTGCATTCCAGCTGAGCAGCGCAGTGGTGCCGGTGGTGACCTGCACCAGTGTGAAGTTGGCGGGAGCTTGCAGGGGCGTGTCCTCGCCCGACCAGCCGATCACCTCTACAGGCGTCACGTTTGACGTGCCTTTGAAGTTCACGGCAGTAACCTGGCGAATGGAACATAACTTTCAGTCAGTAAATGGCTTTCGATTCACAATCTAAGCGAAAACCTGCTGTTTAATTGGTTTTATACACACATAAATAATAATCACGCTTCTATCCCATAGGCGTAGGCAGAGATCCTTATGCTCGATTCCAGCACAGTAAAATGTTCCTTACAACAAATATTTTAAACATGAAACCCGATTTTGTACCGTACCTTGATTTTGTACGGCTGGAAGGTGGGCGTGTTGGTGACTATATACTCCGTCTGCTGCCAGTCGCGGACCTGCTCCTTGTTCCACTCGTCGCCGGTGATGTTGCGCCGCCACGACACCAGGTAGTAGAACCCGGGACCGTTGTGTTCGATTTGTGGCATTTTCTGCAAGAAAACACAATAATTTAAAAGATTAAATATGTTAATAATAGTGATATTTATGATGGTAATGAACATGTACAAAATAAGCGACATGTTGAAATCAAATTTGGTAAGTATGATCTTGACAGCATTCATGTCGAAAGTATTGTCGATAACAAATATATTGATATCGATCGCAGAATCGATATTAACAATGTCGATGCTGCCAATAGTGATTATAAATATCGATAAACAACGAACTTAGTGTGATACTGACCGACCAAGAGATGACCATGTTGGTGGGGTCGGAGCCTTCGCCCTTGACGTTGTCGGGGTTCTTGTAAGGCACGTCGGGCTGCGTGGTGCACACGTCCGAGTGCGACGACGGGCTCGAAGGACCGATTTTGTTCACTGCGATCACTCTAAAATAAAGGATTTGATTAATGATTACGAATTTTTAGTCGTTTGTTACATGCTATTTTAAACAAAAATATACAGTTTGTCACAGAAAGAAAATATCGACATTAATTTAACATGGTAAGTATATGTGTACCGGAAGGTGTAGTTGGCCCAGGGGCTGAGCTGCACGGTCCAGGAGGTGTCGATGGCGGGCACGTGGTCGGCGGCGGCGGCCCAGGAGTCGGGCGTGAAGCTGGTGTTGTAGTGTATCTGGTAGCGCAGCACGGGCGCGCGGTTGTCGCCCATGGAGCGCCAGCGCAGCGTCGCCGTCGCCGCGCCGCACTCCACGCCGTCCAGCGCCGGCGGGTTCGGCTTGTCTGCGCATGCATACACGTTACACATGCTCCATCACTCGACACACTAGCGCCGGTACTCGTGAAATGATAACAATATGGGAAATAATAATACAGCTCTAGGGAATCCTGGAGTAGTCTTTCGTGCGCTACAGGTGTTTATTAGAAATATTTAATTTTTGTTAGCTTAATACTCAGGTGTTATATTAGAAATATTAATTTTTTGTTAAGTTGATACTAATCAACAACCCTTCATCTTAGAGAGATTGCTGATTAAGAGACTGTAGCATAGAAGGTCATACAACAACAAATAATAAACCAACCTTGCACAGTAAGAGTGGCCTGCGCACGCGCCTCATCGATCGCGGTCTTGGCGATACAAGTATACTGTCCGGAGTCAAGCTCGGTGGTGTCCGATATCAGCAGCGAGTAGTCGTTGGTCATGCGGAAGCGCGGCTGGTTTTCGAAGTCGATCAGCTGCCCATCGTTCAACCACACTATCGTCAGCTTCAGCGAGTCGTCCGCGTTGGCGTTGCATCGGAACGTGGCGGACGAACCCGCGGCCACTTCGTAGTCTTCCGGCTTGTCGGTAATCACGGTGCGCTCTGGGAAAAAATATTTGTAGGTTATTTTCTGTTAAAGTCGGTGGTATTTGACAGCAATGATGTTTGAGCAATGTAGTCATTTAAAAATAATACATATCATTAAATCCATTGCCTAGATTTGAAATTATACTGGAGAAAAATATTTAAAGCCTAAACGGTGTCGTAGATTGTAATAAATATTCTAGAAATTCACCGTTTCAAATGATCGAAACAACCGCCTTACAGATCATCTCCAAGAGTAAATAAAAAAAACAAACGCGACGCATTGAGAACCTCCTTTTTGAAGTCTGTTTCTAAAGCACAAAACTGTGCATAGCATCGATTATAAGTATACAAACGCAACTCACTCTTGACGGCGAGAGATCCGAACGCCGATTTCTCTCCGAACTTGTTCTTCGCGTAACACTGGTAGGTGCCGACGTCTGTGAACGACACGTCGCGGATGACCAGGTCACCCTCCGACGTGATGTTGTATCTGTCAACACATTGTCAACTGCGGTTAGAATTTAGATGTGAAATGGGGCTAAACGGAAGTGAGAATTAATCATCATCGTATCTGTTCAGCTACGTTGAAATTGTATTAATGGTGAGAGGAATTATTTGATACGTATAGCCAAATCAGTATCTAATTACTTAGAAAAAAATATGTGTTAATATTTACAATTTACTGGAAAGACCTAATTAGAACTTCTTAGTCTTCGTTTTGCTGCTTTCAAAATATATTTTAATTCACTTTTAGCCCACGCTATATACTATAGAACTCACAACATCGGTAACATCGAAAAAACTAGGACATGTCATTAGTCAACTATAACAATTTGTATTAAATAGGTCGATATAATTTCTTGCACAAATTAAGGTCGATTTTTATTACATATTTGTTATATGGCATTAGATTGCAGTATATTCGAGGAAAATGCTTGTGATATCGATTCTCCATCAACTTTTTGTATACCAATTTTGTAAATCGATTACCGAACTAAGCTTTTGTAGTTTGATGGCATAGTTCACATTGTTGTGCAATGTGCAGTAACTATAACACGCCCACGTAGAATACTGTAATGTAATAATTATGTATCAATAATACAGTCAACAAAAGTGCAAGTTTTATTAGAATATGATAATTTCGTATTATATTAGCTCTCACATTATTAATTTATATGCAACATCAACTATGGAAATGTAGCATTTCTTATATTTTAAAACATTGTTATTGTTAACAGCAACGTAGAATGAAGTATAGTTATCTCCCTTGCACCATCGCAACTTAATCGCGATGACGTCATAGCAGCGGCAATGCATCCTTATAAATCATCACTCGGATTATACGTAACATTTGAAAAGTTATTTACCTATTTGTTTAATAGCCTTTCACGTATTATTATCTTTTCCTTCTTTAAATTTTGAGTGGTATAACTTTCTTATTACTTAAATAAAAGTAAGTTTCATTACCCCATTTGTACATTATGTTCTATACGTAATCTTAGTGTGACGGCGGTAGACAGATCCTATTTCATTATTATCGTACAACATTAAACCAACAATAAATAGTTCTGTACACCGGCCGAAATTAAGCGTATAAATCCGTAGCGAGAACGGACGGTTAATCTTATTAAGCCGACTTAGGATTTTTATAGCAAATCCTTTTTTAATTACGAGGGTCGGCTACCCCGTGTCTATAAACGGCTATTGGGACCTCGGTAAAGGTCAACGCTTTAAAATGTCAAAGGGAATGTATTGAGTTATTTAATTAAAAGTATCTGGAGCGGTACGATACATTTAAAAATAAACTGTGGTGTGAATCATGATGTGTTTTTTATGGGAATTTAAATACACAGAGACCGGGGTCGTTTATCCGATCAGTCACCTGTATTTATTTGAGGACGGCAAAGTTACCCTAGTGAACCTGATGGTAAGTGAAGTTGGGTCCGGTTAGACTTATAGTCCATTTTATATGAACAGAGACTACAGTTGCGATCACAAAATGATTATGACTATTAAGTTGATTGTTGTCTGGTCAACATAATATTGACCAACGAGCTGCTCTTCGTCATTCGATTATCGCTAACCTGTCTAATACTAATGAAGCTATAAAATATATTACAAATTGTATTGGATACTGACTTCCCCCCGGTGATGTCGACGTCATCCCTCATCCACTTGACGATTGGCTTCGGCGCTCCGAACACTCTGCATTTGAGCACAGCCTCGGAACCGTCCACCTTGGTCAGGTTCTCGGGACCCTCCTTGATTTCAGGCGGGATCGCTGTCAACAGAAGCGGTAAATATTGTATTTGATTTAAAGTTTTCACTATTTCTACTTATGCAATAACATTGTCTTATTACATTTCCTTTTATATTATTTTAATGAGGGGCTGTCGCAAAGCATTTTTTCCAAGCAATTTATAAGATGGTTTTTGCTTACGATTTTACGGCCGACCGCCTGCCTCACGTCAACCCTTGGAGATTCTAATGCCGAGTACATTGTGTTGAGGACATAACTGATTTTATAATTATAATTAAGAATTCATGTCTTTGGAAAAACAATACGAAACATTGGGCATACAATCTGAAATCGTATAAGGACTTACTTGATCCATCTCATTTAAACTATTTTACGGATTTTATCGCGGTGTTAATATTTTACTTTTCTCCCGACGTTTCGAAGACTTCGCAGCCTTGATGGTCACGGGAGGATAAAATCCGTAAAATAGTTTAATTTAAATGTCTAACATTCGCGTAAACTTAAGAAATCTTGATCCATCTGTTATTTTTAGTATACTAAATAAAAATATTATGTGCTAAACAATCCTGCTCATTTAATTTACATCTGTTACAATATCTTAATCTAGCAATTTATCAAATATAATAAATGAGACAGCAGACGCGTGCTTTAGTGAGTGGACATAATGTCCGGGCGTAGATTCGGCGCGTTTCGTGGGCGTGCGAGCGGCCGCCGCCACTCGTCAGGATGTGTCCAATAGAACGGGCAACTAGCCTTGCTGGCTAATGCTAACGACATTGATTTTACTATTCACTCATTAAAGTATCATCATACCTCTATTATCCATTATGTCGGTTCAGAGGAGACTCTAAGAATAGACAATATGGAATATTTACCCAATTTTTTCTGCATTTTTGCATGCTTTGTTTTTTTTTGTATTCCAGTTTGAAGGATATGACACCGTATTTGATTATAATTGGGTAATGTGGTAAATATTTACTGCGGGACTAGTCCGACTCAATCGAGTTAGTATCACTGTCTCACAGAAAACCGGAGAGATGTGGCAACGTCAGTGTCAAATCTTATACAGATTGTAAGTTTAGCTATTTCATTAATCCGCTATCCCTTCCTAATCTCATTCGTCCCTTCAGGTCCGTATTGCATCAACAATTCTTTTACTGCACGGCTGTTCATCGCTGATACTGCTTTGCCTACGTTCTCTATAAAGAAAACTTTAGTATCATCACTAGTATGAGTAATCGTCACGATTAATTTCATAGACATTCGTCTCCTGAGCACTTTGAACTGTCACATCCGCATCACAAGTGGCGTTATTAGTTGAACACATTTTAGATGATAAATGGACAGCTGTCATCAGCCTCGTGCTGCATAGCTGTATATCTAATAGAAGTCAATTTGGCTTTCATATTATTGTCATATCTATAAGTATTAAGGAGAGTAATAAAATATTATACAAATACAAATTTACTTTATTTCTTTACGTCAAAATGCGTGGATACTTATAAAATAAGGAATTGTTAACACCTAAAACCTTAAGGATAAAAGACTTTTGTTTAATGTGGTCACGTATATTTCTTCTTATCTAAAATGATCGTCATCTTGAAACATGAGGTACATGTTGATTCTAATAACGTGCAGTGGTTACTACTTACACTGGTTACAATGATATTTCCAATTTATCACCGAAAATACAGACTCAGTGACAAGACTAGCAAATTAAAAATCTTACAAAAAAAGTTTTATGTAATATTGATAATTGTAATAGATGTTCAGTACAAAGAAAAATTGAAAGCCAATAGCAAAGTGATAACACACAAGGGATCAATATACCCTTGTATACAAAACTGCCTCTAAGAAAGATATACAAAGATTCTTCGGCCATATTGCTTTCACATACACTTGAGTCCACTACAGAAGCAGCTAAACTTAGCCATCTCCGCTAAACACCTGCCCGTTACCATTAATACGCGTAAATATTACCACATAGCAAAACAAACACCATACCGGTAATAAATCATCGCGAACCGAGAAATCATCGATCATCGGCCGCCAAATGCGCGCGCTTTGGTGGCAGGTGCTAACGTATTGGCACAGTGTGAATTAGACAACGTAAATAGTTCAAATTGTCTTGATATGGTTATTAGTTATAACGTTTAGTGTTTGTATCTTGTTTGTTATTCGGGATAAATTATGATATGGTATATTCGATACTTTTTGTGTAATACTCTTTCATTTTGACGGCAAGAAAGAGCCAAATTGTACAATTGTGATCAATATCGATAGTTAAATTCTTGGTAACACCAAAATTTGTTGAGATTAACAGTGCCACGTCCGAAATTAATCTAGTACTCATTATTAATACGAATACCTTAGTTCTTTTGCTTTCTATATTTTATATACAATTCCTGTAACAGTTTATAAAAGAGATTCGCTACAATGTGGTTGCATTCGTGACGACTGACAACACAGCACGTAGAAAATAACTAGTACCGGGAACAAAAACTCGTCTGGGATGGCTGACATTTCTAGGTTACACAGACTGATGCAAGTTTCACGCGGCTCCCTGACGGAAGTCCTTTTTGAAATACACAGTAAACACGCGCTAAAGGGCAGGAGGAGTTCTTTCAACTTATTTCGTAGCGAGAAAGTGAGCTTATAACAATTGATCAGGCTTTCACAATTTTTGGAAAGGAAAATTTCTTTCAATTACATCTAATAGCAGTTTTCAATAAACGATCCCAATCTTCAATCCAATTCCAAGAACGAATAATTTCAAAGAACTAATTTTTAAACATGACAAAGAAAATTTTGTTTTATAGCTTTATTTTTGAGATATACTGAAAAAAGCGATAGGTATCGTGTATTGACAATGGCGGTTAATGATCATATCAAAAGGTCACCCTTTTTAATGTATAATATATTACACTTAAACGTAACAAAACCACTTTTAAGACCAGACACCCATAGAACCTTGCTAGTTACAAAGATCCAAAGGCAGCATTAATATCCAAGTCATTTTATATCACCATGTCGTTGTAAAGAGATCCCCTTAAATTATTACATGTAGGGGCGTAGGGGATGGGGTCGTAGATAGTACTGAATTAATTATTAGCAATACAGACACAAACAATGAATAGACTATTGCATTTTTAGGCAGCCATTTGGAATGGCAAGAGCTACTAGGGGGAATCGCTAATGGATTGTTGAAAGTAATCTGGATATACATGTAGATAGATATTGGAAACCCTAAGACTGACAAAGAAGCTAATAGTAAACCTGTTCGAATGCAATCATGTCAGTTCATGAATCATGACGGAAGACATCATAGGAAAGTTGCTAATTACAGTACAAGAGTTAGTTTTAGGACAGTTATAATAAAATTGACTATGTGAGAGATGCCACTGTATATGTAAGATTCCATAATCAATATAGCTTATTCATGCAGTGCATTAACTACTGACTTGAACATACAAAAAGTAAGATGAACTAATTGGCAGCACCCTAATCAATGCCCAGTCGTGCAAAACACTATTTGGCTAACAACCAACTCGGAAAGTGACACAAACAAGTAGCAGTAAAACTGTCAACACTTTGTTACTTGCAACTGGTTTGAATACGGATGGGTAATTTTTAAGTACTAGGTCATTTAAAGTGGAACATAGACGGAGCCACGGTCCCGGTCCGGGAATAAAGGAGCGTTGTCTTTCTTTTCATCGACTTGTTACATTATCGCTGTAACGGGTCGCGCGCTCTGGGCCGGTGGGAGCTCAGAGCGTTCCTAAAGTGGGAACGAGTGGTTGCAATTACACCAATGGTACTTCATACTCCTTAACGCATTGTTTGAAACAAAGAAATAGGAACGCTTCATTGTGCAATCATGCACTAAGGGAGAGCGGCGGTTCTTCTTACAGCTGTATTTAGCTGGTTCATACGTACTTAGGTTCTGAAAGCGATTCTTTTGTGAAATGGTACAACTTGAAATTTATACATGATTGACAGGTACCGTTGGATTGTCAACAAATAAGAAAGTTAAATAGTTTTTTTACGAAAGCTAAAGGCTTCATTCTTTAAACAATGCGTAGTCTAACTATGGATGGCGGAACTGTATGCTGACGGCTGCCAAAAATATAGATGTTTGCATATTACTCATGATGCTGTCACGAACTTGCGTCACCGTTGCTTTGGTCCCACCACTTATACCAAATTTGGTTCCTACACGGCCTGTACTCAAATCTAAAGTCGGTCTACTAAATTTACTAAGACTGCTATTCATATATAGAACATGGTCTCATAAGTCCACTGCAATTCCAGATTAACCCGGAAACAGGAAGCATTTCCTTTGTCTCTGCGGTCCCCTGCGGCCTGTGAATGCGTATTGCCGTCGCACCGTCGAATGACTTGCGCTCCCGAAATGCCATTTCGCAAACGGCGCGACGTTCGGAATCTCATTTCGATTCCAACGTAGATTTCTGACGGCACGATCGTGTATGCCAGTAGAATATTAACATAATTGTTTGTATTGAAACTATACCATATTGAGCGAATGCAAAACGTATTGGGTAAAGTTATTTTAATCAGCTTATTCTACCCTTAACATTATGCTAACATTAGTTATGTCCTCTTGATTACACCAAACGTAATAACGATAATTGAAAAACGGGTGGATATTTTTATTTGTATTTGGTTTATTTTTCTGAATATAGTTTAAATGCAATTTGATAATACATATCATTGTAACTGTAAATTGGGAAACTAGTAAGTGATTGTTATTGCTAAGTACTTATAGCCCGAGATTAAGAATGGGTGCGTCTCTAGCTAAGGAGACTACTGAGTTTGTTAAGGGATACATGGGAAGCAGACAAAGACGTTTTAAATATTATCTATCCACTTACATAAATAAGTTCTTGCAGTCACTCAAGCGTAACAAACGATACGGACTTACAAAATATGAAAGAAAACCACGTTAAATTTCTTACAAAAAAGTCCCATCCTCTTATAGGTAAGATTTACTTCTTAAGACCCCTTAATGTTTGTACAAAAATCACTAATCCATAAACATTTTCATTCAATGAATAAATATATTGCTTATCTGCAGAGTCGAGACTATATATTGGGAAAAAAAAACTGTTATAAATCAAATAAAAATACAATAGGGGCGGAAATAAATTCAAATATACCGATGATTTCTTTCTATCCGCCTACAGAATAGGGTTGCCAACAACTTTTTTAGGATATGGCATTTTGTTTTTATCAGCATTACTTAATTTGTATCTTTACGTATTTACGCCACAAATATTTTGTAAAATCTTCTACGATATAAATTATCTAAAGAATATAAATATTAATGTAACCACTTTGTAATACGATGATCAGCACAAAAACATGTTTACTATAAATAAATACTTATATTAATCACTTAAATAACCTTCTTTATATTCACTAATGAACTGGATTCGATTCAATTTTATTTTTTGATCTTAAGAGCAGGCCCTTATTGCTTAAAATTGGAATTTAGTACGCAATCTACCACAATATAAGCTCAGTAAAGTTTAGGCACATATATTGCGCCTTAGTCTATTACTTAAGGCTAATTATTTTACGTTATTTATCTAAGACGATCATGTCTTTTTTTTTTTTAATCTTTATTTAAGGAACTTGGTCGATATTTCGCGACTATGTCGCTCCGTACGTCCACTTCTACCCGTGCCTACTAAATTTTGATGAAATCAAAATATTTTTTTAATAAAGCCTTAGCCTCTTCCGACAAAACCATGTCTTGCATTAAGAAAATCGATAACCTTATTTGGAAATATTAGTAAGTGGCAACCCTAGTTCGACGAGCTTTTATTGAATTCCGCTCGAATTGTGGACATATCGGATGAGACTCGCCGGGTTGATGAACTTTATTCAACGAAATTCGAGTAAAAATAAGGGAATCCCGCACTTACGGGGTCACCACTCCCCCACCCTCATATTGTTACGTTAATTCATCAATATCCCTATAATAGTGACCATTAATCGCCTCATTGGTCTAGTAGTAGCACATTTAGGTAGTGAAAGAGGTTATGTGTTTGATTCCAAAATGTAACAAAATTTATGGTCGTTTTTGTCTGCAAAAGTACACCTAAATTGGCGGGGTTAGAGTTTGTGCGCGATATGGGATAGGACTGATATATTAAGCTCGGTGTTTCTAGAAATAGTTACATTTCTGCCTACACTTGGTAGAAGGGTGAGCTTCTTGTAATCTAATGGTCATTGTAGATTTTAGTTTGACTGAGTAACAGAAGTTCCCATCATTGTCAACATTTTAATCGAGTCATAAACTCTAATTATTTTTTTTTATTATAAATTGTCACTGCAATATAAACTGTGGGAAGGAGCAACAAATCTGCTCTTTATTACCCCTAAATATACGCCAAATTACTAGTACATATGAATTTATAGAAACTATTTACAAGGGTATAGGTTCTCACTTTTAGGAATTAAATAAAATATTTTTAAATATGTATTACTAATCAGATTACTACTGTTACTATTGCCTACAAAACTGTTGCTTTATAAAATTTTATGTTGCTTTAAATTCTGTTGAATTCAAACACATCCTAATAAAATTACAAATTTCATTTTATCTGCGAAACATCGCGTTGATATCCGATCCCCGATACAAAAACTTTAATCTACAATACTGTCCCTGGTATAAAATAAAAACCGCAGACATAGCGTTTCACCCCAAACGAGCCCGCCCCTTCGCCCGGGGCTGAATGCAATCTCAGGTAGACACCGCGCGGTCACGGGACAGCGCAATCAATGCAGCTGCAGTTTGCGATTGTTACAAAGAGCTGTTAGATTGTATTTTTTTTGACACAGCCTTTACCTTTTTTTACCAATAAAGTAGCTTATATACAGTAATATTAAATGCTAGGTGTTGCTCTCGGCTTCGCTTTCGAAAAGAACCTTTTTCGCTACAAAAATACTCAAAATAATGTTCATAGCACAAAATGTTACACACATCTTTAAAAAAACATTTTTTTACCATTTCAACAAATTGGTGGGATAAAAAGTAGCCTATGCGTTCGTTCGTTCGTATCCAAGACAGTCTAAATTTCATACAATTCTGTAAAGCTTATTCTGCGTTTACTTCCAACAAACATCCGGACATTTTCACGAACTTTCGCTATAATACCCGATATGAAAATTGTCGGTGAAATATTAAGTGAAATGCTTCTAATCCGACGGTTCTACGAGTATTGATTACACTAGCAGTTAGTTTCGACTTGCGTGATTAGCAACTATCCTTATTGTATTTCTGATAATTAATTGGAGGGGCGCGTAAGGCTAGGGTACGCCCTTACAACTATCGGGTTTATTTCTATTCCTTTTACAATTCATTTACCACGGATTTTTTTATCGGCATATTACTCTTTGGTAGGAACGTTTGACATTTCGTAGTTTACGTCCGATAGAATTTTTCTCATGATTAATAAATTCGTCATTGGATATTAATATTGACGACATTACCAACAATATGTAAATTTTGTTAAACATGATTTGCTATAATGTTATAATGAGCTGTTTGAGTTTAATGTTATAACAGCGTGTCACAAGTCAGGATTCAAAATGTCACAAATAACGCGAATCAAAAATATTATACTATAGGAAAGTTTACGGTGTTCGCCGGCAGTTTCGTTTTTTAAACTCATATACGAGTTCAAACAAAATTATTAGCAAGAAGATAGAGGTCATTTTTCATAGTAACTCACAGTTTACGGAATCTGTGAGTTACTATGGATAATGACATTGTATAGGACTACAGGCCACGAAACCTGTCTTGACGCTTTGAAGCATCATTGCTATTACCGCGAGCGAGAGATGGGTTCATATCGTCACATATGTTAATACAGATATATTAGCAAAATTATTATTTAAGATATGCGGAAGAGCTTGGACGAGGAGGCAGGAAGTATAGAGGGAATATGCATATTGACATTATTATATAACTACCATGTCACGGCCACGGGATGATGTTATGCGTGTAATAGAGTTCCGCACACGAAACTTTGAAGACAGTTGCGTTCACATTTGGGACACATTACTTTGAATTACCACATATTAAACATGCAATATGTATTGTTAATCTGTTGTGGCTACATTTAAAGAATGCTTGAATCCAACTATCAATTTTTTTTTAGATAGATCGTATTTGGATATATACCAACTCAACATCAAAGTAAATGAAAGTTGAAGTAATAGAACGATGTGTATCTAGTTGGGCCATGCATGAAATATTATCTGTAACTGCTATTCCACTGACATAGCCTAATCCTGGAGAAATTAAACTGGCCAAAACTCTACACTAGAAAAAATCTTTTTCAAAACTACCCTCACATACATTCGATAGTCTATGTTCGTGTAGACATTTTGTCGACTGACAGCAATAGATACGGAACCATGATTATTTTTACTGGCCGCAGTCGTCATAAGGCACGCTGAGGTCGCGTATGACATCATGCGCGTTTATACTCATACAACTCCTTTGACAATATCGCCATAAAGTTTATTGGTTATGCGTTCCACTGAGCGCGAGTGTGTCGATAATCGGATTTTACTGCGATAAAAAATAAATATCGCATCATCGTCTAGCGTTTGACTTGTGCTTTGTGTTTGGATGTATTTTGTTATGAAAAAACGGGAAAATTTTATTTAATATTTGGAATGGAAATTGATTCTACAATTATTGTCAATTACAGTAATTTTATGGAAATTTGTTTTAAATAATTTCTTTCAATATCGAACTAAATTATACGCTGTATCTAGAAAGTACCAAAATGAATCTTAGAAATTTCGTAACACTATTAACTCTTGTTTTATTGAGATATTTCAAAATATCAAGGCAAATTATATTTATGCGTCATCAGTTAATTTTTAAATTTTGAATCGCAAGGCCAACGTTTTTTTAGATCTGTGAGAGCTATATTCTTACATGCACTATACATAATGTAAAAACACCTATCATTTCCTGAAGCGGTTACACCGCGCACGACAAACACAAAACCGTGCCATATCTTTATGTAAAGTTCTATTGTTATCAAGCTTAGCGGCGACTCATGCAAAACACGCTATATTGGCGTTAGCATTGTTAAAAACACTGATATGACAGGTATGTATCCTCGGAGGGGTAGACAGAGGTGCAACGAGTGTCACACTGTTCTCAAAGTTTCTTTTTATAGCTTGGAATGACGAGACGAGCTTGCCGTTCACCTGATGGTAAGCAATACGACCGCCCATCATCAGTAGAAACACCATCCAACACCATGAATTACAAACTATTGTTTGGTATTCCACTGCGCTCGTTATCCTGAGACATGAGATGTTAAGTCTTAGTATGTTCAGTAACACTGGCTACAATATCCTTCACACCCAGGCGTACTCTCACATATGAGAGCCCTACCCCCAGTAAAAGTATATGTTTGACTCATGATATGATAGAAAACAGTCTAAACAGTAAAATTTTTTTCTTTTTCAATTCTTGTTACTACGGTCTGAATTATATCGAATCCGATTCTACAGCCTAAGTACACTGTTCATCAACAAATAACCGACATTTCTCAACAACACACTATATAACATGCTATTTATAATAATCATGTTTACGGGAGCGTGTAGTCGGAGAACCGGCCGCGTGACGTCACAGCGCGAGTAACGGACCTCCGTCCGAGCCGTCACTCGCACCGGATATGAACGCGCGCTAAACTCAACGCGAACGAGCTAACATTGTGGACAAGTATTTGGAACGGTTGTATACTAGTTTTGTAAATAATTTCGACTTTAACGTTTAAGATAGAAGAGAAATTACTAGTGGCATTTGTGGATGGTTATAGACGAAAGGTAACTGAACAATATATAGGTCTTAGTAGTTATTTCAACGTTCAAGATAGGGCGGAATCGCGAAGGTTGAGGTAGGTATTACAGAGCAAAGGTATAAGAACAATTGGGTCACTAGTAGTAAGTGATGACCGCTGTCCATGAGCATCCACAATACTCGAGGATTGATAGATAGATGCCTTAGAATGCAATGTAAGAATAGGGTCTCTTCTTACATTAATTTTATATTCTACAATTGCTGCACTATAAAGTAAACATTATATAAAGCAAATAACTTTGTTTCACTACGTAAACCAGCAAAAATAGTCTCTCTAAAGTCTGTAGTTATATTTAAACTCTTCAGAATATCGGAAAACTCGAGAAAATCCCATTTCCTTAGACGAGTGTCCTTAAATATCTATAATGAGTGGGAAGCGGCGGGGCGTACTAATAATAGACACAATTAGGAGCGCTTGCCTCCTACGGGAATACCGAGCGAGGCACGTTACAATAGGGCTGCCTATTAATCCTTACACGGTTATTAAAGTTAAGAAAAAAAGTTATTCTAAGGTTAGAAACTATAATATGATCAGCACGCGTTTCGATTGTATTGCATGCGCTGTATGGTCACCGCTCTGAGGTTCTACGTTTGAAATCGGGTCGGGCAAATTTATATGGGATATTTCTGCTCAGTATTTTCTTGATGTCCGGTAATTTTGGCCAATATGATAATAGGCTCGGCCCCAATCACACTAAAGGACAGAAAACACATAACCCTAGTTGGATTTCTGCCTACCTCTTCAAAGATAAAGGCGGCATTTCATGTGTTTTCATGATCATCATCTGCCACAAGAAGTCCGCCTTTGCAGATATCTCTTTTCTAAAGATTTCCAGATTAGCCTGTTGGAAGGGGCTTGCATACAGCGAGTTCCTACAACCTTCATATGTCATTAACCTTCTGTTTTCATTAGAGCACTTGTCCATAAAGTTAGGTTTAACATCCTTTTATTTATCTTAAGTTAGGAGGTTGGTCGTAATTTCACGACCATGTCGCTCCATGCGTCCGCTTTTACGGGTGATCATTCTCTTTTCACTATTTCAAAATATTTCTTTATTAAAATCCTAGACCCTTCCGACGTAGGTTTAACGTTAAATATGTGGTTGTGGCAACCCTGAGTTAAAGTGAAGATAACACGCGATGATAACACGTAGTTATGCTTTATCTATCATCTTAAATCATCGCTGCTGAGGCAACCTCTTGATATTTTATCTATTTTACTCATCATTAATTTATTTTCGAACTTTTATAGCTAATCTGTGAAAGTTTACGATTTTGATTTCAAACCTTATTTTAAGTTATTAAAAATAGTACTACTTTTAAGTAAATAGCCATTATCAATATTGTTTATTTTAATTTTACAAAATGCTGATTTAAATGGATATTACAAACTGGTCGACGGCAGGAAATATAAATTTAGTCTGACCTAAAGAAAAAATAATTTACAAGGTGGTTAATATAGGCCATATAATTATTGAAACCGGCAAAGATTGACATTTCTTGTTATTATGGAAATTTATAAACGACGACGCGAATAAAGGCTATTATAGAATTGATAATACTATACCATACATGCATCTTGATAGTTGATTTTATAATTTTTAAATAGATCACAGAGCATATTATATTTTATTTCAGTGATCATCAAGTGAACTACTCACAAATTTACTTCTCCTAGAATAGGAAAGCATTTACTATTTTAACCATTAAGCGACGAGACGGCCAAATGGCAAGCCTTATTGAGAGCCCACCACCTGGACTTCGATCTACAGAGGGCTGCGTTGCAGTGTCATCAATATCCTGTGATATTAGATGTTAAAAGCAATACGCAGCAATTATACCAGATAATATATTATCAAGATAATATCAGCCCTGTATTACATACTGTCCAACTGTTGGGCACGGGCCTCCCTCTACTACCGAGAGGGATTAGGCTAAGGCCTACTCCACCACGCTGTCCTAGCGTGGATTGGTAGACTCCGTATCAACATATTGTAATTATTTTATGATCCCTTCTGGAATTTATGTCAAAGATAGGTTGATGACACTATGAACCTTGTGAGCCTACGTGGATAAGATTAGCACGAAACGATGATGAAAGACGTAGGACGCGACATTGTATACAGCAGGCAGGATAATGGGATGATTTAAGTTCATATTCACTAGCTAAAGTCTAAACGAAACGACTTATTGTCTAGTTATTATAAGCGTCTAGATTATCAAATGGTATCTAGTATATTTAAAAAATGTCTTTATATTAGCACAATTGCATGATTTCATCCTCGCACCTGCTGTTATCTCTAAGGCCTATAATAGCAAGATATTCGAGCATAATCTGGTGTCCTGATGGTAAATGATTTTATTTGCAATCATAAGCTATTGTACAAGCAAAATCATACCCTCATTTTGCCAATATATTTCCACCATATTACTTTCCCTAATCCCATATCGAAATATTTCGGTTATTGCCAGTAATGGAGCTAGGAGTATGGTTCGGGCACGCGCCCGGGCGCTGACAGCATCGCGCTGCGGCCCCGCGCCGCGTTATTGGGTCAAGGCTGGCCGCCAGGCTATTTCATGTCGCATGGGACTCCGTTTAGGCGTTCCTAGGGTTTATTATATTTCACTGTGTATGGTATTTCCGATAAACGAAGTTTCAAATCGATCGCAAATGTCTTTATGGATATAATTTACTAAATATACTCCCTTATCAGTTAACAAAGACTCAATTTCATCCGTTTATTCCACCATAATTATGTTAAATAATGACAAAACAGCGACGAGTTAAAATATTTATATAAGTATTCTCAAGTTAGAGAAATTGTATCTAGAAATGTATCTCGTCTCGTTCCCATTTTAATTTTAACTATCAACAACCAACACTAATAACTATCTAGTATCTTAAAGGTTAATCAATATATACCATAAACTTTATGGGTTCTTAAATCTTGGCATCTAACTCATCGTTGGACTGAAAACATGTATCTAAAATTACTGACGCCAAGCCCGAGAACCAGTTGGCCTAGACTCTCCCTTAGAATGAGACGTCTCGAATACCTAGCTATACATATATCGTAATTATCAAATAATTAGAACAAAGAATATCCTATTTTTTAAATACAAATTTTCAATATCGAATTAATACATTTAGACATAACAGAATATTAGAATTCGCAAACACTTATCATTCAAATTTATTCCTAGAACCTTATCAATTCCCATCAGACGCAACGGCAGTCGTAAATACAGCCATAAACCGACATTTCCCAAACATAAAACTCCATACAAGTCAATTATCCGTAATGGCACAAAATCGATGGCTCTCCGCGCTAATCTGGCCAAGGCTGCGACCACTCGATGCGATTTCTAGAGCTCTCGTTTACTCTCGGCAACTATAAATTTTCTAGGTCGTCAAACGCGTGCCAACACAGGCTAGGGCATAAAAACTGTCCTCGATCTGTCCTTGTGGGAATGCGGTTGATTAATGTATGGGTTAATGCCTTTTTGTGGCGCCCCAATTTTATGTGGTGCAGTTGCATAATGGTATACGCGAACGCGAATACGAATGTGGGACGTCGGTAATGGCGAATGCGAAATGGACTTTCATTAATCTAGTTCAGAATTCCATTGGACTTAATTAATTTTGAATGTGTTCCAAAGAGATGTCCTCGGTGTCACGAGAAAATCTCATTAGATATAATTGCTGCGTCAGGTCACAATCTAAGTAACATTTGCAAATAACCTTATGACCTAATTGTTAATCCATTTCAAAGAATTGTTGAATTTTGTACCAATTTACCTCCTAGCCAAAGAAACACAATGCCATAGAATTAAGGAACGAGATATACATTAGATATAAATATACCTAATATTTTTTTTGGAATAAGTATAAAGATGAGCAATGTAGTAATTCACAAATTCTTCTTATTCTCCTTTTCTAGCCTCTAGTCGAAAAAATAATCTAGTCCTATTTGTAATTTGATTAAAATTTCGCAAATATATTTATAAATAAACACAGCGTGCCTTGATTGACAATATTCTAAAGTAAATATAACGTCCTGGCTCAAACATTATCCGTCGTAGGTGTAAAATGAGCACCGGCGGTATCGATTTTAGAACACAGACAGACAGTCGCGCGACCTACAAGCGAATCGGATGAAATCATACGCATTGCGCAACGTGAATGTTAGCTATTGGAAGGATTCTGGTGGTAATGTTCTTAACTTATGAGGACGACTTATTTGATGAGGTATTTTTTTTTATTTATTATGTTTCGCTAGGAGCAATGATTTAGAAAACGAAAGAAATAGGTATATATATTCTGGATGTAATGGAATAGATAGCCCCAGGTATTTCGAAATACATTTACGAAATACTCAATCCAAAGGGACCTCATTACATTAAAATCCCGCAGAACAGTATCAAATAATTCCAAATCATTAATCCTAATTCTGACAGCATATTTTACGAAACACCACGAGCAAACTTGTCTTGTGTTTTGCAGAAGAAAGGAAGTACAGACATTAACCATATTTATTAGAACTTCTAAGTACTTCAACCCTCACCAATTTTCAATTTAATACCGTAGACAATAATATTCCTTAAAACCGTTCAAATGTTATGACTTTACTCAAGTGTAAAGCAGCACTTAAGAGAAATGTTTACGTTTTGTCAGAAAGCGACACCGCGCGGCCCGCAGGTTCGTTTGCTATACAAACAAATCTGGCGAGCGCACCCGGAGCAAACACTTCCGCGTGTACGTTCCGCCATCACTCTGTCGACAGACGCTGCGATGCTGTTACGTAAGACGGGAGCGCCTAAATATATAAGTAAAAGCTTGAGGTAATTGGTTTGTTTTCTCCTGTGAGGATTGTATTGTATAGTACTTTTTAAGGTTTTAGGAAATAGCATTTATCTCGAAGCAAATTCTATAAATCGCTGAAACGTTAACATCTATACTAATATGTAAAGCTGCAGAGTTTGTTTGTTTGAACGCGATAATCTTAGAAACTATTTAACCGATTTTAATAAAAAAATCACTGATAGGAAGCTACATTTTCCCTGAGTGCTATTATAGGTTACTTTTGATCCTGGGAAAATATAAAGTGGGACTTTTATGTAGGAAAACTATTTCGGGCAGGCGGAGCCACGCGTATACGAAAAATAATACAACGTCGTTTGCCTAAAAGCTCAGTAAAATATTCTTCAAATCGATAAAACAGTGTTTGCTCACTCCTGCAGCGGATATGTGTAAAGTTGGAACACCTAACCAGACGGACTCTAGAATTCAACCATCCATTCGTATTACACATATTAGCAAGTGTTATCAGCGAGCGCTTGCCTTATTTTTACACACTTCTACCTTGAGTCTTACTTTAAAATTCTAAACAAACATGACCATTCACCACTACACCAGCGATAACACCTTATTCTACGCGAGTTCATTAAAACATACATCAATGGTTAAACTTAACTAGGCGTTCGGCGTGCCTCGGGGCGTGTTTACCTCCAGCCAATACAAAGACGGTTCAACAACGGTACATAACGACTTAATCGGGTTTGAGCCGTGGTCGCACTACTACGGAAACTATAGATAAACTTTGATAGCGTATACCGAGGCATTTATTGATCCTTAAAAATTAATGATGTGTGATTAGTAGCCTAAGATGTTTTTATTACATAGATACGTTATCCGAGCTCAATACTGGCAAGACGAAAGTAAGGTAACTGCCCGACATTCACTTAGTCAACCTCCAACCACTGTCGCGACTAGTCGGCTTACTAACTTTTTGTATTTTTATAAATAAAATGCCTTCCTGTGTTTTTAGACGATGTACACATTATACTCCAACTGTGAATGAAAAACGTTTCATTTTATACGTTAGTAATAAGTATACACTCTTTAACTTATTTTTTAAACTAATAAATCCATTTTATTCGACTGTCATGGCGACGGGGCGGCCGACGCTCGGGCCCATTCGGAACCACTCGGGCTCGCTCGGCCCGTATCGATGCGAGCCGCTAGGGCTGTGACTATAGTAAATACTCCGCTGTTTTTATGTGCAATTTTGTTAGTGTATGACGCGTCTATTTGTAAAATGTCATTGTTAGTAGCCATATTTAATAAACGATCTCAATCTTCAATCCGATTCTGAGAATGAACCAATCAAAAAAGTCATTTATAAGCTTGTCAAAACAAACTTTGTTCTGATTGGTCTATTTTTGAGATAGACAGAAAAAAAGCGATTAGGGTCGTTTATTGAAACTGGCGGTAAGAGAAAATCGATTCTAATTAACGTTGTGAATTTAAGTTAAATTCCAAACTTCTCAGTTCGATCAACACATTTTTTCAAGAATACCAACGCAATTTGCCGGATAATATGTAAAAGAGAATTGTCTTCAAGCCAGTGATGCTAAAAAACCTAGCAGTAGGTAGTTGGCTATATTAAATTCTACTCGAGCATGCAATGCATTATGTGTATGAGACAGGCACATACAACTATGTATGAACGTACAATTAGTCATGTCATCTCAATTGTACTAGAATTAAATGCACAAAATATGTCTTTGTTAAGTTTTTAACGCCACGTGACATGACCACTTTACTTTCAACTTTAAGTTAACACAATAAGATTGAGTTTAGTTTTTATTTATAAAGTGCTTTTCTCGGGCGATAATTAACTATGAGTGACGTTAATGTGGTGTGGAAGTGGTTTCCTAATAAAACGACACAGCAGAGCGGCGCAACAGGACGAAAGCGAATTAAAACTGTGGACACACGATTACCATAAATATGCACATTGTCTTACATATATGAGGTGACCATAATAACTGCTTTGTACGGAATCGTCCTGTTTTTAGTTCAAATTGTGATGACTTATTTTTTTATAACCGCCCGTATTCTTTCTTCAATACCAAAATACCGACAAAGTTACATAATATTGTACTGCATACTTATATAATGTTCTCTAAGGTCAATGAAAAATGAGGTATGTATGTACTATGTGATTTGCGAACATTTAATATGTAACCTGCAGTTCGTTATGTAACAACATTCTTGCAATATTACTTAGGTAATACCGTAACAATGTTATAAAGCAGAAGTCAGAGTTTTCATTACATCTTACAAAGGTATAACGTTTTTTTTAAAAATACATATGAAGTTTAAATTATTATACGTCGTATGTTATTCTGTACTTGTCCCACGTTGTGTCCAAATAACGTCCACCCTACACGGCTTTGTTTTGCACATCCAATTGTGTGTATAAGCGGCGGGCATGGCGCCGAGCGGCGGCTTACGTTTTTAGCAACTACAATGTTTGGAACAGCGTTTGTTTATTGATGAATCGTTTTACATATCCAATCACTTTGTTCGGACCGCTTTGTCTTACACGAAGGTCTAGACAGCCTAGAGTATTCTGTGAATTGATTACAAACAATAGTACACTGCGATGAGATTGTAATCGTTATCATTATATCGGACAAACAATGTCTATTGGTTGAACAAATATCACAAGTTTTAGTGACCTAGGAACGACAGGAATCGATTGGCTCTGAATGGCATGTAAGACTTCTTTTTTAGATACCAGTGCCAAAGGGTCCATATAACCCGATTCCTGCCGGCTTCCCTTTATGAAGATGTTATCTAGAATTTCATTATCATTAAAACTATTTTCAGACCGCATTTATGCATGTTAATACCTGTATGTTGTGTTGGATTCCCTTTCGGGAAATTTCACCTTGCGCAACTCTTAAATACTTCTTTTTTGATTAAAGTCCGTATTTTATGCTTCAAGATCTAAACATAGCTTCACCATTGATGACGTAACGCAAACCGTTGAACTCTGAAACGGCTACCGAGTAACGTTGGGAAGTTATAAAAATGCATTAACCCGTAACCCCATTTCTTCATAGTTCGTCGTTAACCCAATAAAAAGTACAGCTGAAAACGCTGGCGCCGGGTCGGGCGCCGGCTAGCCTTCATGTTGAAGGCTAGATACAAATCTAGGATATTTTGAGTCTGAATTTCGCAATCTACGTTACTAAAATGTCCTCCAAATCTAAGCGAAAATCTCCACTATCGGAGAGATTAGTTAAAATTGCTACGATTTAAAACTTCGTTTGAAATTGGAACGCAATCGTGGTTTTGCGCCAAGCTTTCAATTTTTCAAAGCGATTTTGATTACTTTCAAATTGAATTTATTGAGGGTGTGTGGACGTCATTACACATTTTGCGAGCAGCGAAAACGAAAATTAATCACGTAAAATTTCCGGTACATTCATCCTTAGGCTCGTCAGCAAACTACTTTTTAGTTTTGTTGGCAAATTATTATTTTCTCGCAGTTCTTGAATATTAACAAATTTTTCATTAAGAACAATATAATGACTGCCTTGGTGGTGTGGTTGTGTTACGGTACGACTGAAGTGTTCCTTTAGGTTCGATCCCCGGTTCAGTTAGTAGTACCCGTTTTTCTATTCAGTATCAGCTTGGAGCCTGAAGTGCCCGTTATGGCTATAGGCCTCTATCACATCATGGGACGGAATACAGACGCGGAAAATGGGTGCACCTGTTGCGCCTCTGCCTACCCCTTCGAGTATAAAAGGCGTGATTGAGTGTGCACAATATAATGTGACTCAAATAGTTTGCTTGAACAATTTATTTAATAACGATTTAAATAATTGTCTACAATGATCGATGTTTGATGGTGGTTATTAAAGCTCGTCTGTTTGATTTGAACATTAAAAGCAATTATTATGATGGATTAGACGCGTGGTTGAATTATCTGCCGTTATAGCATTTTTAGTGTTTAATATTTACGAGTTTTGTCTGCTTTATTAATAATTATTAAAGATGAATTATTGTATTTGTAATATATTATCATAATACTTCAGAATGTATACAGGTCACGTCCAAAAGCTCTAATATATTTTGTAGTGATTGTTAATAAAAATAGTAATTTTAGTTATTATTTTCCAAAGACATGAATTGCGTCAAAGAAGAATAAATAAAAAAAAAACACCATCTATAATATTAAAACTATTTGCATTACATTGCGCACACACTTGTGCACTATAACATCTCCTGCGTACCTGGCTGATCTCCTATGAGATTGGCCACTGTGGCTGAAATACAGCTAAGAGGAATTGATTAATTCATAAAACTACTACTCACATTGAACGTTGATGTAGACATCCTTGTACACGTAGCCGATGGAGCTTGTCGCGTTACAACCGTAGTTGCCGGTGTCCTTCTTCACCAGGTCAGTGATGACGATGGAGTTCGCGGTGACCTGCCGGCGAGGGTTCGGTTCCGCTTGCTCGATGGGTTTGCCGTTGTGGATCCACGTGATCTTGGGGACCGGGGTGCCGCCGGCCTCGCACCGGATCACCGCGGTCTCGCCCTCAGCCAGGTTCTGGACGTCCGGTTCCACCGTGAAGAATGGTGCCGCTGTTGAATGGAAAGTTGGTTAGTTTTTTGGTTTTCATCTTAGTGAGAAAGAGAAAGAGAGAAAAAAAGAGAGAGAGAGTAAAGGAGGCCCGTGCTCAGCAGAGAGAAAATACATAACTAGTGTAATTATCGATTGAATTTGTGTGAACTGAAATTAATTCAACTTTTTATTGATTTTAGAGATCATTTAGTTTCATTAAAGATCTGAAAATATATCTTTCGTTACTTTTTATCTCGCAAACACTTCTTTATTAAACATATTTGATTAACAATTCAAATGACGAATTAGTATAAAGTAGTAGTAGTATAATAGTAGAAAAAGTATAAAAATATAAACTGGTTAAAAACCTAAGAAATGTTTTTACTTTGCATCGTCAGTAATAATTTCAACCCTAGTCATGAACGTCTTACTCATTCGAGCCGGGCTTTACAGCGACCCCGGAAATATTTTAATTTCTACTCGACCGGCTTAAATATTAGCATGACTGATTTGGGGCCTGACTGACTTGCTGATATTAAACAGAGAAAGAAAGGGAAGAAAATATTAATTAGCACATAATAAAAGGGAGAAATTGGTACAAAAAAAAGGTTAAGGGGGTTGGCAGCGTACAACACGTGATATTGTCGAAAAGAGTACAAGGGCGATAAACAAGACGCCTTCCTACAATCGATAACGCTAATAGAAAACAAAAGAAAAATATGGAAATAACAAATACGATCGATAAGTATGTCGCTTGGATATGTCAGTCGCATACATTTTGTTTCCTATTAGCTTCAACGATTTTTTAAAAATGTTTATTTAAGGAGCTTGGTCATTATTTCACAACGCAGTTGCTCCGTACGTCCGCTTTTCACTTTTCACTCACTTTTTACGATCGTTGACAGTAATCTTGTGTACCGACCGTGTTCGGCACAAAATACACCGATATGTGCTTGCCATTCCTCTGTTCGTTAACCAATACAGTGTAGGTTTGGATTTATAGATATATCTAGGCACCGATCAGAGCATTTAGAGGGTATGGAATCGCTGACAGTTTTCAGAACTACCGTTTGTCCTTCTATCACGCGAATCGATCGAACTAGATTTGTACGTCCTTTACGTAACTAAAAACCTTTTTTGTTATATTTGAATAAAAATATCATTATCATCATCGGTTACATAATTCTAGATTTATTTATTGCTAGAAGTAACAAACCAGTCTCCATTGATATTCGAAAGATTACTCTTAAATATCTCTTTGTGAATTTATCGTTCGCTTCAGCGGTGAAGGAAAACATCGTGAGGAAACCTGCACATCCGAGAAGTTCTCTATAGGAATTTCGAAGGTGTGTGAAGTCTACCAATCCGCACTAGGCCAGCGCGGTGGACTAAGGCTTAATCCCTCTCAGTAGTAGAGGAGGCCCGTGCTCAGCAGTGGGCAAGTATATAATACGGGGCTGATATTATTATTATTATACTCTTAAATAAAGCCGTATCTCAACTGGCAAATTGCAACGATCACCTTCGTGCCCGTAATGTACATTTCAGTTACAATTTCACGCACGTTTTTCGGCACGGGGTGTGGAAGGGGGTGTGGAAGGGGGTGTGGAGGGGGTGTATAAAAAGGGCCGCATCTGGCACGTGAGGAGACCCGCGTGCGTTCGCGTGACCACGCAAACTGCGTCACGCCCTTCCGCGGGTTCGTACTTCGCAAACAATTAACTGATTGCGGCATCAACGCGTTTATAACGAGCTGGTTAGGGAGGGTTTGTTTTCAGTTATTATTTTCGTACAGTGTAAACAGTATTCATACAGTAGGAAGTAATCGTTAAGGGACAACTTCTGACGTTGGTAGATATGATATTTGAACAGTGTATTTATTATTTGGGCAGTGTAGTAGCCAGGAATCATAAAAACATACCGCAACGTCTGAAGTATAGGTAGTGATGTATCCATACTTTCACCTACACTATTTCCATTTCATGATGTAAAAATAGAATTGCGGAATATACATAATGATGTATCAATAAGGAGAGAAAGAACAGTCTTGAAATTCTTTTTTGAAAAAGGCCTGAAATAATTAATAAGATAATAAACTACCACGATTGTTATATTTGCTTTAGTAAAGTTTTCTAATAATAAAAGGAGAATGTAAAATGTGTTTACATTTACGAAAACAATTTACATTGATATTTTTATGCGCGTCATCTCGCAAACATTTACAGATGAAGCATTATACGTGGCAATATAATTTTTATGTTACTTACTTTAATATTTATTTCACGATAAAAAAAATATTGCTTTATTTTGAATTTTACTGTGATTTAAACAGAACTTATAATTATGATTAAAGAAATAAACGTTCTATCTATATCATAATAAGGTTTACAATACGGGATTCTATTAGTAAGATGATTAAATAGTGTCAGTGGGTGAAGTAGCCACTCCACAAGCGCTGCCTCGCCCGGGACATGATTTATCGCAGACATGCGCAAAATCTACACGCTCCACTCGACCTAGCCGGCAGAGCACACTGGAATTTACGAGTCAATCCGTTCAGCGTATTCATAGGCCCGTTCAGATAATTGAAACATATCTACCTACATATATATGTACCTACTTATTTTGATACGCGCTATTGGTTAAGATCAGCGATGGGAATATATTAATCGGATTCTAAATCAAGGTTTAGTCTATTTTGATACATATTTTAAGGACTCGAAAATCTGCGTCTAATAGTTTCAAATTAACAGATCATGAGTTATGCCTCCGTGTACCTCTTAAGACGAAAATGTATAGTCTCCCAATATTCAAAATCATCAACATCGAACGACATCAAACATTTTGACCGACGCGACGTCTCAATATAGGCCAATTGTCACCAAATCACCATCCTTACATGGCGCTGTGACATATTTCCTACAACCAATTAGTTTGGAAAGGGTCCCATCATTATGGCGTGCCGGTAGGAAGCGTCCATAACTCTGTACTACGAGCCCTTTACGGCACAATGTCAGCGTCATTGTTGCCTATAAAGACAACTATGGCATGTCATATATGAACATACAAACGCGCCCGCTTGTAGCAACGTGCTTTGCGGTATGATGTTTTGTGGAAGTATGCTGTATTCAATTATATCTTCTTTGGGTGGCGCCATCGTGTATAAAAAACAAATTTGTTTCCGAGTTTTGCTATTGGATTTGCAACTGGGATTCTATCGCATGACCTAATTACTCGTTTGTAGCTCTCTATGAAAAAAATCTATTTGTCCTTCTGGGTATCAACTTTTAAAAATATAACCATCCGTATGGGCTATTAGTGAAAAAAACTAATTATAACGCATTCTGTAAACCATGAGTAAGCCACAGTCACTCTATTCAACTGACGAGAGCTATCATGTTGATAGTAACTGAAAATCAATAAACACTTAAACTGTTCCATCAAAAACTGCAAAATATTTACACGATGATTCAGGTACCGTATAGAAATAGTAACACTGGAAATAGCTCAGCAACTGTGTACACAGTAAACACAGAAATCGATACGAAATTGCTAAACGTCAAACATTATGACGTTCGTATTCCATTTGAGAGCCATACTTCATTCGAATTACATTTAAGACTAGCTTTTGCAATCGAGCTGAGGTTTTTCGAACCTAGCAATTCATTGGTGAAAACTGCATTCAATTGCATGCAGTAGTTTTTGCGTGATGTGTACAAACATACAGCCAAAAAATCTAAACTGACGTTTCGGATTCTATTGCTCTAATAAAAAAAAACCCTACATAAAATTTCCTGTTAAATTTTATTTTATTAGAGACATAATAAAAGGGATATACTTAGATCAAACATACAATATCCTTAAATGACGATCACTAACAAAATAACGCTCAACTAGAAGTCGGAACCGCAGTATTATCGTCTCTACCCGCCCCTCACAGATGTTTTCGCGGGACTGATAACACTGCAAACTGCTTGGACATCGTTAGGTCAAACCTTGTGTGAATGTTCTGCTTACCCCTCATAAAGACAGGAGTGACAGGTCACAACAAACAGTTAGGTTTCCGCCCACGCTGTCCGCGGGTACGCGTGTGCGTGAGTCAGAACCCTTTTCGATGCTGTTCGACGCGTTTGTTCCAGTTTTTGCACACACGCCCTTCTCACGTTAGGATTGTGCAATGTGGGACATATTTATATAGCGAGGTTTAGATTATCATCAGCGACCATTATACACGAGCTGTTAAAACCCGCCATAGTGGCCCACGTAAGTGTGTCGCGTTCCGGGATCAGCCTGTGTATATCCGGTTCCAACAAGCCGGCATAATTGTGGCGAATACCGAGGGGTAATCATCTTTCGTCAGTCGACATTCTATTGAAACCCTTACCAAAAAATGTGATGCGATGCTAACTACTTTTAAATCGGTAAGTGTGAATTCTGATTAAATTATAGATAGCAGTAGAAAAGTCTGGTTGAAGAATCAAAAAGCTAATAATAAACAAAACACGAGACGACAATATAGTGAACACGAGGAATTCTAGAAATTACGTTCTTCTAAACCCAGCAGCATTTGTCTGGTCTTTTAATTTTGACCTTTCAAAGCGTTTGTTTTAAACACTAAATGATACAAATACAATCTTCTAGATAGTCTAAACATGATAGCAATCGAACGTTAAAGTTTCCCACATCAGTTCTGTGGAGGAACGTCCCCTGCACTCCAACATGCATGAGATGACACCGCGGCGGCACGGCGTTTAAATTTTAATTCCCGCTCGCAAACGCGCTCGGTTTTCACCACGGTCTGCTCCACACGCCGCGCCGTACCCGCCGGCCGGTGTTGCCAGTTAATACCGGGGCTGGTTGGGACGCGTTTTTTGTTTGCCATGTTTTTCTATGTAGGGGGATTGGTCGCATTTTTCAGTCTGGCATGGGAAGTCACTGTTCTTCTTGTTCAGGTCAAATATGGCGCACAACGAGATTTTGCAATGGTTATCAGAGTTATTGTATGACTGCTTTGGTTATTTTTGCTATATTTACTTCAGTTACCTTCAAATGTGAAATGACTATGTTTATTAACGGATGACGCTAATTCCTACCTCCATAATTTACACGCGCATAGTGACACTCTCCTAAAGACAATAATAATAATAAACCCATCTAAATCGGACCAGATCAGACCTAAAATCCCGGACATACAAACATACATACGGTTCGAATACATAATACCTCCTTTATTAAGTCGGTTAAAATATTTAGACGGGGATAAAAACTCCAAACCACAGCGAAAAACAGATCATTGCGAACTGACTTATTAAAAAAACAATCATGTTAAGGGATCCCGGTATCTCCATCTTGTGAATATCTAGATTAATCCAGAAAAACGGGACATTTCACCAAATTATACCTGGCAACACCACGCCAACGTATGTATATACGTGTAAGTACACCTGGAATGATATTTGATGTTTTTACTCGCGGTGCGGAATTACGGAATCCATGTTTTATGAGTAGACAGCGTTGGGTTTTAATAGCTGACGAGTGGGGTTCGGTGAAGATTCGACGAGTTTCGAGACGGGTTTGAATAATGACTTCCCAATTAGTAAAATGATTTAGGACACCTTCTACAGGCTTGTTAGAATTATTGGGTACTTTACGTTTTCGCAATATAACATGTAAAATATTACACATTGCTACTATACCCTTAAAATGATCAAACATGATTACACTAAACGAAAACCATAACTCTAACAAACCAACATTTTCCTTCAAAAACGTCGTGCGGACTCGCAGAAATTTTCAAATAAACACGGAACCCACAGCAGTTTATATTCCCAAGTATTTAATATTCCGCCGCGTTCCGTTAGCGAGAAGGAATGGATTCGCATATATTTTTTACAACTCCGCATTCGCACCGAGCCACCGTCCACTCCGGGACTCATTTCAACTTTCAAGGATGCCGGTTCTTGACGTGTAGTTTTATACCAACATTTATTTTAAACGCAATTAAACTTTGCACGCTTGAGTTGTGAGATGTCAGACGAAGAATATTCTAGAATTTCTTTTGTTTGTTCTGCAGATATATTGACGTAGCTTAGGGGAAGAATTTTATCATGTTTTTATGGGACGGCAACGTAACCCCACCGAACCTAATGGTTCATGGGTCTAGATCACTGATTCCCAAAGTGGTCCAGGTGGACCAGTAGGCATCCACGGGAAACTTGACGGGGGTCTACGTTGGCTTGACCAAAACATGGAGGTCCAGAATTCGTAAGTGGGGTTCCACGAAAATGTATCTGGTTTGATAGTAAAGTACTTTAATGTTGGCTTATCTTCACCTATCGATGTAGGCAGATAATATTGATAGGGATCGTAAGAGACACGGTGACCCCAACATAGCCCCCCGCGGTGGCTGGGCGGTAGTAGTAAAGCACATTATCTGCGAAAACTAAAAAAAACTTCCACCAGAACCAGAAAATTTATACAACGAGGTCTATGAGAAAAAAAAGTTCGGGAACCTCTGGTCTAGATAGTATCGAGAACTGCGTATTGCTTTGAATAAAAATTCTGCATGATTTATTAATTATAATTAAAGTAATACTTAGCAATAGTAAAGCGACAAAAGAACTCACCTTCAATATTAAGCTGGATAGAGTAGGACAGCGCGGTGCCGACGCCGTTGCTGACCTCGCAGGTGTACGTGCCGCTGTCTTCGTAGTTCGGGTACTTGATGACGAGCGTCTTGCCGTAGTTGTCCTGCGTGATACTCGCTGAGGGTATGATGTTGTGCCCGTCCTTCTTCCACACGATTTGAGGCAGCGGCCTGGAGGGGAGGGTCTTATTTAGCATAATACGATGATTAGGAAGAATTGAAAAACCAGGAATTAACAACTACCCAATTCGACGCTTAGCTTTAATTTTGTTTAGTTTCAGCAACAGCCTAGTTTGATCAATAAAAGTACTTCGTTGGCGAAGGCAACATTTTATGACTATTACGTAATGAAATCATAATAACTATTTTTGGATGGTAAATACCAACGATTTTAACTACGCTGCCAATATTCGCTTAAGGAAAATAATATTTTCCTTTAAAGGCAATTAATTCCATTGCAATTATGTTGCAATTGTAATTTTGCTTTTATTGATAAAACTGAAATAGACATTAGCAAACACCATGATAACAAACCACGAGTCAGCGCATGCGCCACTGAAACATGTCTGAGCATGACGTTAAGTGACTAACACAATATGAAACACATTCATCGACACAAATAAACTGCGTACGACTTGACGACTTAAAAGGGAAACATTCAACTTAATCTGAACCTCTCCATTACACTTAGCACATTATCTTGTCTCGATCTCAAACGATTTGAAGTTGCGGTGTAATTCCTTCATCGCTAACACTTTTTCATTTCATGCCCACCTTCACTAAAGTAATTTACTTCAGCAAATGAAAAAATCAAAATGATAGGAGATTAGATGGGTGTAAGCGGTATTTTTGCTCTGTGAATCCATCATGAACATTCGATTAAAAATAACATCGATTACAGAATGACAATAAGAAACTGAAAATTAAACATACTTTCACCTATCCCTGATGCAATCAACGAGTTAAAAAGCATTCCCTTCCTATTATTGACAAATATAGTCAAATAAAGACATCATTTTTTTTTGTAATATCGAATAAAGAAAGTAAATATAGTATTAAAAAAGAAGACAACAAATTGTATTTCATGTTACAGACAGTACATAGAAAAGGGATATAAAAATCGATGACACCCACAAACTATCGATACCGGATATTGTTATCCAACGTCCGGAGTAGTTTGCGGATATTATTTATATTTTCTAACCGCAACAGGCTATTAGTGGCGACTTACGCAGGGAAAACAATGTACATTGCAAGAGTACTTTAGAGTCACGCGATATGTGCGGTTTTTCGATATATTCGCCAATTTTGATAAATATAATAATTTTGCGGTCAGTTATCGTGTATGAAAAATACACTAACTTGCAAATAAAGTAATCTTTGTATCGACTCACAATTTTAATGTAGTAAAGAAGCTTAACCGTTTGACTATTGGATACAATGTTTTTCTTGGTACCTAATAAAAATACAAATAATTATAATCGTTGCATCAACTATACTTTTGAACACCCAAATTCCTACATACCGTTAAGCATATATCTGTTGTCGAAACATTTAAGACTAAAATAATTATCGCCTTGAACCATGGATCAAAAATATACTCACGTTCCACCATAAATGCAGTACAGTTCGACCTTCTTCCCTTTGAGAGCTTTCTCTATTTTCCTGGTGGTGTACTGGCGCTCCGGCGCATGCCTGTTCAGGGTAGGCGAGATACCAGTCTGGGTTACATCCAAATAGATCTTGTTGCCGAACTTGTATTCATTTCTGAAGATCGAGTTTGCCGTACAAATGTATGCGAAGTCAACACTGGCATCGTTGCGAGTAACGTTCGAGAACCACAAGTTTCCTTCGGGGTCCAATGTCATGCGGGAGTTGTTGATGGTCTTTAATTGACCCTGGTCTCCTTGCAACATCCAGTACACTTTGGGCTTCGGGTGGCCATCAGGAGGTTCGCAGGTGAGTTTGAATGGTTTTCCCTCCTCAGCCTTCACGACTTGTTGGCCATCGGTCTCTTTGAAGGAGTTGAGTTCAGCCCTCCTCACGAACACGGAGTTGGAGGCGGCCGTACCCCACTCGTTGTAGGCGAAGCACTGGTACTGTCCGAGATCCTCGTCTCTGGGCTTGCTGACCACGAGGGTACCTCGCCCGGACTGCTGCAGGATTCTGTTGTCATAGCTCGTGTACTCGAACGGTTTGCCGTTTTTGATCCATCGGTATCTGTTGAGCAAATATAATGTGTTAATCGAGTGAATATTTAAAATGATGACATAACTATGATTTTTGTTAACCTTAATGCTATAGTCACAAGAGATATGCTAAATAATAAGATTTTTATTACGTATCTGATTAAATATTAAAATTATGTAATTGATAAATACCAGTAAAATAAGTCGGAAAGTTTATGAATTCGTTAGAAACTCTGGTCAGAAGATAAGACCTTAGTATAATCTAATGACGGGTCTAATAAAATATTTTTCTCGTTGAAAACCTATTGGAGTTAACTATGGTAAAATACAACATTTATCCTAGCACAGTAGACTATATATTAAGGTAAGTTAAGAACAATTCATCAACTGTCGATCTTCGAAAAACGCTATATGAGGCGTCCCTCGATATTCAGCAGCATTATGCCAGGTAAGAGCGCCGGAGAAGAAATCTGGCTGAGATCAGACCATGTGTAACACTCTTATTTACTCAAACAAAAATATCAAAATCTTTATAGCCCACAAACACAATAAAGTCTAATTTAGCGTGAAATATCATTACACATTACATATAAACTCTACGGAGAGGCAAACGCAGAAGCGAGTTAAAATATGCGACAGTCAAGGTTGACTTTCAAAGATAAAGCACAACTGTTCCTAACGATTTATATCGACTGCGAACTATTTATACACCGCGAAGAACATTAACTGATACAGTAAGTTCTTGATACTGTAATGAATACTACTTTTTATGACCCAATGGCGATAAGATATAGGTCGATAGTCTTATGAGCAGCATAGCATAAACAGCAGCCTATCCAATATTTGAAGTTAACAATTACTGAAACTTCGTGCAGTTGTCGACCCATCACAATAGAAGCATAATCTCATAATGCTCACACACTTCTCGTCCGTATTGCAATACGTTGTTAAATCTGGTTGTTTTCACATGAAATAATCATTGCCAACATTTATAATTTAAAATTGTTTGATGCCAACGCCCTTATAGAACCTTTTTTTTAACAATTACACCAGCCCTTATTCTCATTATAGTATGAATTACCTCAAACTCTCTTCATAACTACTACATTCAACAAAATCAATAAAGCTGAAATACTCCGTATTCCCGGCCTTGAGAGCCGCGTATCAAATTATCGTGACCTGCTAGGAGTGAGGTGGGTGGCATCCTGTACGCTGTGCACTTATCTGTAATCTAGACCGATGAGTACAAGATTTATCGTTTTAATAACTGAATGAAAAACAGAGATAACTTTTGACCTGCTTTATATTCGCGGAAACCTATACTTTCACATTGAGTCAAGTGGACTTAAATGTCCTGAAAATAACGCAAATTTGACTATTACCTGATTTACTGAGATAAACATTATGGAGCTACGAGAGACTTTTGGTCCTAGAATATTTAGAATTAAGGTAAATATTTGTACATCACACCTTATAATGAAACTAAACATTATTCTAAACCCCTTATGTAAAAATTGTTATAAATTTTACGTTTGTATCTTCGTAATGCGTGCCTAATAATACTAGGTACTTATAATAAAGTTGAACACATTTAATTTGTTTACATTTTATATTTATTTTTACGTGTCGGGGGTTATTTCCACGTGCTAGCGTAGAGAACAAATTTTTTCGCAGTACTCTAATTCGAATATGAGACGGCTTAGGGGAAGGTTTTGTTAATCGCGTACCATCAAGAACTACCTTTTCGACATGCATATTTATTGCTGGTTTGAAGCCACCCTTATCGCTCAGTCCAGTGATCACTTCCACAGTGGACATGCGACTGTTCCGCACGTCGTTACGTACAGGACGCTCTGATTGAGCACACAATCGGACATGCCGACAATTATATGTAGTGCAAGCGTTTGACTCACCGCATCCCGTGCGGGCGCATCTAATGCCTCCGTGCTGAGTTTATTGTGTCGCGTATTTGTTATAAAAAATATAAAGTAGTGTGTTAATTTGTTCATGTAACAGATAAGACCAGTCTGTTTTCAAATTTCGATACAAATTTCATTGATATGTTAATCAAAATTCTAGAACACAAATGATCCAATGGCCAGAAGTTCATGGGATTTTGAAAATAAACAAAAATATTTGTAATTATCACACATAAAATGCCTTCCATGTTATTGTTATGCAGTTTTAAATATAGGCAAAATAAAACCACAAAGACGAATAAAGCCCGCATATCTTTTTGCCTACTGTAAAACCGCTATCATGCTATTATGGGTTGTACCTAGACTACTATACAATGTATATGTAAATTGTAAAACATAGAAACCGATTGTGTATGGCAAATGTACCGTAAGCAAATACTAAATTAGTTCCAGTTAAAACACAGGCATATCAAAAATGCAAAGTAAAAATATTTTGTCCTATGGTTTACGGGAAAAAATATATTATGCCAATATAAGGCATTGATTTCAAATCCATTATTATTTATCAAACTAAAAGCTTAGTTTAATCGAACCCTATCGATCGCTAAAATAACAAGGCCATAACATCCTCATTATTAGCACTTTATTTCTATATAATAAACTTATCTTAATCTTACTAATATCATAAATGCGAAAGTTTGTGAATATGTTTGGATGTTTGTTACAAGTAAACTCAGAAATAGCTGAAAAGATTTGGATGAAATTAGGCACACTGGCAAACCATGTCTTGTTATAACCCATAGGCTACTTATCCCGGATAATTTGCCCCTATGGGAAATACAGTAATTTTTTAAATCGGATAAAAAACGGAATAAATGCGCCTAGTGTCGTACAGATGCTAGGAATCGCAAATTTTTTGGGTTTTTGTAGCGGGATAGGCATTGCGCGCAGACGAAGGCGCAAGCAACACCCATTTTAAACATAAATACTATACGCGATTCGTATTAAACATAACTATATATATTACAAGATTGGTATATAAACAAGGCGCTATCGGCGCTGGGAGTGGGCCGGTGTCTTAATGTCGAGGTCGTCGGTTCGATTAGATCATGCACCCTATAAAGGCGATCTAATGGATAGGGTCAAAGAAGGTTCTCATCGCGTACGTGGCTTGAACATCGATTAGGTTTACCGTCAATAAATTACTGACACCGGACGATTTACGACTACGAAATTTACTAAAAACACGTATATTCGGGTAATAGACATTTTATTGCGTACACGTATGTAAAAAGAACTTGTAAATAAAATTATTTGTTGTGGATTTTTTTTAAACATTTAAAAAATTATGCCATAAATAGTTTGTAATATCTTGCATAATACGAAAACTCCAGAGAATAAAGAATCTGAAAGAAATGGCATCCATACATGTTTAGTCGTACCTGCACATTTTTATTAACACCATTCATTTCTACAACTTTCGCGCTATACAGGTCTTCATTATAGTACAGCCACTGTTCATGGCCAGTGCTGGCGCTTACGATTAGACGAGTTACTAGCTCGTCTCGTCATAAAATAACTTTTGTACATTTGCAAGGAAAACCGCACTCCATGATACGCTTTCTTTAAATAGTTGGTAAGTTTATTTGACTTGTAAACAATTAAATGGATTAACTTATTCCCTTTACACGTAGCAATTCTAACTTTATAAGCGAGCTTCTAACCGCAATCGCGGTCTGCAAACTTAATTAATTAATATAAACAAATGAATATAATTATTAATTTACGTACTGTATAAATTCTCTTGGAAGATGTTTGGGACGGCTACCAAAATTATTTTCATTAATTAAATAAAGGATTTTATTGTAAACGATATAGATTCTTCATCATTATTAACTTTTTCAAGAAACACTGACGTCATTAGGGTTATCACAAACACGTATAATAATTATTTTTAATACTATGACTCATAAGCCACACCGGAATCGACATCTGTATATAAGAATTCGCCCTAAGACAAACCGCCCCCACCAAGCCAAATACCATTAACAAACCAGTCCCAACCTCAAAAAAAATATATGACGAATTTACACCTAAACGAAGATAATTGTTATAAATAGCGCATCAATGATTATAACATTGTGACACAACCGATCTCGGTCTCTAGAGATGACCGCATCTGCTCCTGGGCTGCGCTGACTCACCGAATCCATTATTCATAACCGACAGAGGTAAATATGAATGAAAATTATAATTATAGTGATTGTTTTATTTATCAATAAAATAACTAATTTGATGAATGATGCTATACGAAGGTATGGGAAAACTCTACGGCCATCCTACACAATTTAAACTCCATTAATTTAAAATATCAAGTCACCATAGTTATGAACAGCGACATAATTTCGTTAGAAATGGTACAACGACCTTTGCCGGTAATTTTTTAAAGACCTTCACTACATTAACATCACAAGCAACACAGACTACATAAAATTAGATATTAATTTTCTCTTTCATCCTCTTATATAACGATAAGGAAAGCTCAATCAGATATGAATCATACATCATCACAATAAGGCTCACGCGACCTCGATACTAAAGGATCTGGATGCCCGATGACCAAACGAAGCACGGCGGCTTTACTGCATCCGGTAACATGGCCTTATTCTACCGGACTCATATGGGATGATAACAGGCGAAATAGATTCAAAATGGAACTATACTATCAGACATGGAGGCTTTTAGCATAAGTTACGGAAGGAAGGAAAGCTAAAACCAATTCCAGGGCTCTTATTGAATATGTTATAATGTTTTCAAGGCTCTATACAGTAAAGGAACTCCCGCAATATTGCTTAATCTACTAAGACTCGGACTGACCGTAAAACTGCAGCGAGAGAGGTCACTCATCAGTCACGGAGATTGGAGTCAGCTACAGTGGCGAAGGGTCCATAAAACTCGATCCCTACCAACTTGCCTTTCGTAACATATGTAAAATCTAATTGTGATTAGAATGATTTACAGACCACATGTATGTTACCTATACTTATATTGTGACGGGTTGACGGGTGACCTTTCCAAAAATTTTAACTCTTTGACACTGGTATTAGGATTCTGATGAATATGCGAACACAAGAAAAGGCTTTCATTTCAAATAGCCTTTCTGTAAAATAATAACATACTCGAGCCGGGCCATTCAATAAAGCTGTCGGCAAAACTGACTGTGTCGTTCACTACCACGCTGCAAGGTTTGATAAAAAGAAAAGTAACTAGAATCTACGTCATTAAAATCGTTAAATTATTACAAAACAAAGCCCACATTACTCCATAAGTCATGTAATTTATCCTACATTTGGAGATGGAATTGTCGTTATAACATGTAATTTGTATGACATTGTGTGACATAATTTAAGGTTTGGATGAGAGCATGCTAGATTAAAGGCCCTGGGTCGTTAGCATTACCGCCTGACCTCTTTCTATCGCCATGAGGAAAAATTACGACGTCTAGTGGTCTAGACGCAGTCATAAATACTTGCCTGCGTAAACATTCTTCGGGACTGGTCGACCTCTTTTCTTGATAGATTTATTTAAATAACTCATGCCTTAACCAGCCTTAATATAATTCTGTGATACTTTTTTATAGTGGTCGACTATCGCCTGAATGGGTCCCCTTAAAGAAAGCTATCACAAAAGAAGAAACAACTAATGCAGGATTTTTGCTATCAGTCTAGAAGGAAAATTGAGAAAACGAAGACATATTTTGGACTTCGAAGGTTTACATAAGTCTTAGCAATGAAAAATTTCTATGCAATTCGACAAGCAAGTCTTTAACTATAATCATTAACATTGCAACCGAGAATTTAATTGCAAAGAAATGCGTAGCTATACATTGCGCTTCTCACCTTGAGACATCAGATGGCAAGTCTCATGATGGTCAATAATTACATTAAATCACCCAGAAAGGTAACGCACGCTATCATCAGTTGGATAATTAAATAATTTATAGTCAGTCATAAAGTCGGATCAATTAAATATTCTACAAATTAGAAAACGTCTCTAAAATTCACTCTTACATTTCTGATATTCATAAGTTCCTAAACAAGTCGTGTTTCCATTCGAAATAAAACATTGCTGATAATACAATTTGCTTCCGATAAAACGGTAGGTTCGACATGACATTACACGACGAAAGTAAGTTCGAATTAGTATAGAAAATTCAGGGATAGTTATTAGCAACGAACATTATATTATGTGATAAAATATTCTACTGAAATGAGACCTAATGTTCAACTTCAATAGGATATGAAGATCCCCACATCTTTACTATCATGACCGACTGAGTAACCCGTTTTTTTAGACCAACTCTCCACCGACTAATCATAACCCTATCTAGTCTTAGGGATGCTAATATCCGCGCTACCGATAAACATCCGACCTACAAACTAATTCGATTATAATAATAACTTCGTCGTCACTATATTAAATGTTTATGCAAATTAGTAAAGTTCATTAGGGCACGCCACGAATTTTAATAACTTCATTATAATCAATTACATTTAGTGTTTTATGGAATACCTTTCGTGCAGGTTTGGTTTCCGCTGTAAACCCTTAAACGATTGTGAATCCGTTATGCATTAACTATTATAATACACCAAAATTATACTGTCCTGTGTCAGACCTAAGAGATTGGGGTACTGCGAGGGAGGCTTACAGTCTTACAAGAGACCCAATGAGCTTAGTGAGGGGATGAACCTGTCTACTCTAGTTCACAACCGTTCAACGACTTCTGCGCCATAGTGGCTTTCATTGACAAGCACATTATGCACTACAATTTTTTTTTTAAGTTGGTATTAGTATTAGGTTGTTAACCTTTACAATAACTTACGAAAAGGAATTAAAGTATACGGAGTTAATTATTAAAAACACCAAACCAAAGACTTTCTTCAAACTGCGTATAATTTTCTATTTGTACACAGAACAGATGATCAATAAATATACCATTACTAAAGCCTTGATCGAATTGTCATTATAGTAAAGAAACAACCTTTTAAACTTTTACATGTACTACTATTAAAGATTGCTAGAAAACCAAACTATTGTTTACCAGTAGATTTCTTGTTACTTAATAATTAAGTTGTTTTCAAATTGACGACAAAGCATATGGTCAGTTCTGCGAACTAACGAAGTGGTAGCTATCCATATACAATTAACTTTTTTATACAATATAACATTTTGTAATCTATCCCAATGAGTTATTTGAGTATGTACCATGCAAGCAATGAATTTAATATCGAACGTATACATTTTAAAATACATTTGGTTTTTAAACCAATCAATAAACAAGTTAAACTAGTAGTCAGTAAATAATTGAATCTTCAGCCAATATTTGTTTCGAGTCTGGGTGTTGAGAGCCTATATATTATAGCTCTACTTCTATATAGCTATAGATTGTATTATTAAAACGTATATAAGATATTAAATTTAAATCCTGATACGTGTCAGCGCATACAACACAATATTTATATATTTTATATTATATATTTTACTAACTTTTCCTCCCGGTGGCGAAATACTTTGCGGGATAGAGTTCCCGCTTTTCCCGGGATAAAATATAGCCTATAGTTTAATTTAGATCTCTAGCAATACATCGTTCAGAACTACATTTAATATCACACAATACTTTTAGCGTGATTTTTGTACATACAGAAAAATAAAAATTCTTAATACTGTTATTTTGGCTTCTGTTCTAATAAAGACCTCCATATTAGCTTTTCAATATCAACAATGTACAGACACCGTCCTGTTAGAACTTTATCACATCTAAAGATGAACGCAGACTTACATACAAAAGGTTTTATAAATGCTTGTACTTACTTAGGTCCCGGCTCTCCCTCAGCCTCGCACTCTATGATGAACGGCTTGTCCACCTCGCCGGCCTGCGCCACTTGGAACAGGATCTCCTCTTGCGTCGGCTGCTTCACCATCTTCGGTGGTGACGTCACTGCGCAACATCATCATGCATTGAGTCACGAGTCATAATGGAGTGACATTTTACGAGATGTTTTATGGTTTATTACGCATTTTCCGGGCAACGTTCAACTTTATCTTTGTATTGCTCACTCGCTCTGCATTAAACTTAAGATGCAATGATTTAAGGAATTTAATTTTGTTCAGTTTACAGTCACTCCCTTCACCCGCTAACTCCTACTGTACTTAGAGCCTGCATCCTCTAAAGCCAATAATTTCGTCTCTAGTAATTTATAACTAACATTAACAATTATTTGTCATTGGACGAACGAAACACATGCCAGAATATGAAATGGAGAATATTCTACAAAATTGTATGTAATTTATGAATTGAGAGAACCCATGCGAGGTCTGTCGGGAGAGTCCACGTTTCCTGTTTACACAGCAGTGAGTTGAATATTTTCAACAATTACCTTTCGAGTAGTTTCGAGTGGCTAACCCGATAGCAGTCATTTACCCAACGTGTAGTCCTTCAGATCGGTTTATTTAAATCACGCTTATATTGAAAGGTATACTCAATTTTACATGTACAGCTCTCCACAAATCTTAAACAGCTTACAATACGTTTCTGACCTGTTTTTATGGTCAAGTTCATATACAACACAATCAACCTCATTTTCAAGATTTCTCTGAGTAATCTAAGCTAAGTATGAAGGAATTGAATTTAAAAGCTAACTGGCTAGACAACGTTCTACAAAATAAAATTTGATCTAACAATAACTCTATAAGATAATTATCATTAACCAATTCTCATATTACGTCACATAGTTCATGTAGCTAATAATAAAAACAGAGCTATAACTCTGGTAACTTGACAAAATAAAATTCGTCCGCACATTACCACATTTGGCGTTATTTGTGACAGCATTTATGGTATATTTGCTGTCATGCCTGCCATTCACATTAATTTCGTCTAATTAAGACTTCAAAACACGTGTTAACGTATTTTATACATAAAGTAGAATATGCTTATCATAATATTCTAAGGGGTACAGCCGCGCTACAAAACAATTTTGTTATAATAGAAACAAGCTCTTTTGATCGGTATCATAAAGATTATATTATAATGTTAGGTTCAAATATGTTTACAGGAGTAATAAATCAGTTTTATTCAGATCTCAAGATCTCTCAGATCGGTGCGTTTGCATTTTGCCGATGCGGTCCTTTTGCTCATTGATATTGCCAAGAACCACCAAATCGTATCTTATTCATATTTACCTACCTTAAAGGTTCTACGAAAAAACGCACTACGTATGTACATATGTGTGGTGGGTCATTTGAGTTATGAATGATAGAAGTACTAATCAAACAGTAAGTATTTCCTTCTACTAATCAAACAGTATCATTACGGTAACGACTTTCCTTTAAATGCCGCACTCACTGAACACGTATACTTTAGTTATTTATACCGTAGCGGGAAAAACAAAATGCAAGCAAATATCCACCTAAATAACACTGACGTCACAAAGGTTTCATTGCAAAACAAAATATTTGTTGAGACTACTTTTCCTTCCCTGAATATTAAGATAGGAATTCTCATCTCAGACAGCATCTTCATTCAATGCTAGTTTTTTTCTGAGCCAAGTTCGATACTACAATAGCCTGCGATACGATTGCAACAGACCGGCCGAGTCGCGACTATTCTTGTATTGTAGGACGAGAAATACACAGCAAAAAACCGCTCTTTGCTTTGGGCCTCTGCCCGGTCAAGCGGAACGGACATTATTATTGTTTTCTTACTTGTTTATGTGAAAATAAAAATTATTACAAAAGTCTTTATGTTATCTATGCTACTTTCAGTATATCAATGACCTAAGGAAATATGAATTTAATGCACAAAATGTCCTCAACTAAATATTTGGCTGTCATTAACATTCATGCATTATGTCTTATACAATCGCCCAACAACATGTTACTACGTTACACGTAATTATAATGACAATAAAAATCGAAACGAATCGTTTGAAAAGGTCTTATACCAGCCGATTAGAGCTGCGTAATTGTGGAAGGTAGTGAGTTCGGACACCAGGTTAGGCAAATTCATTTGTGATAAATTGTTGATTGAGTAATTTCTGCTAGGCTGGATTGGTTCCTATAAACACAATTTGCCATAAATGAAATTGATAAAAATTGCATAAAATATTATATAAGTTATATAATAGTATGGTATAGTGTCTAAATGTAAGAATTTTAATATTTGAATAATTAACACAAGCTGTAGAATTACACCAAATAGTAGAATGTTTAAAATAAATCCAACTAATTTATAAAAAGTCCTTATACTTTAATCTGCACAATTTCTTGAACACCACATTATATAATTGACTTTCCTGGTACAAGTTTTCATATACAAAATAACAGAAGACAGGATGTAAATTATTATAAATAGTGAGATGAAACAAATAGCTCACTGAATAACTGTTCTCAGAAATTTAATAAATTATAAATGAAATGAATTCATATATTCTATTTCACTCAGAATTATAATAAATTATTCTGCATTATGTGGTTAATAATAATAAGAAGCTAATATGTGGAAAACAGGAAAATATTTTGTTACTAATTTTCTATACTTTATAATGAACTTTCAAGTTGGATGGAACCTTAGCTTCATTTCATTCTATCAAATCTTACATAATCCTGTATTTATTTTGATGTAAATAAAATTAAATTCCAGTATTGTGACAAGAAAATATAAAGGGGTTATAATTTTAGCTTATATAATAATAGAATTTATTAAAAGTATGCGCGGTACAGCTACCATTTGGAGATCTTGGCTTTAAGTACTATAAAAGTTTACTTCTATGAAATTTAATAATACATTGATGAACGTTGAGATCTTGTTTAATTTTTGCTGTAAACTACTTTATCCCTAAAGTCTAATGGATGTGAAGTTTAAAAAAATATTAACAAAAAATTTTCCTAAAATTATTTAAAGCCTGATCTAATTTAAATTTTCCAATATAATTTTATGCAGAAACGGTGTTATAACATAGTTATTAGGTAATATAGTTATGATATTGCAATAACGTAATAATCATTTAACCAGGAAAGAATAATATAATATCTGCATGATAATCAATTTGTGTCCAAATTATCCCATTGCTAAATCAGTCACAAATTCCAGATTTCAGGCTAATACTGAAAAGAATAACTCAATATCTTTTAATTATGAAATTTTCTGTGGCCACCAATTATGAGACAGTTTCTAGGCATGTGTATGATCCAGATTAATTGCTTGTATTGTTATGACCTTGGCTAGAGACGTGATTGAGTTTTTGATGTCATTCCACGTTTCTTGTTGAATTACTCAATGGAGTTGGTCATCAATGACACTAGACAATGTGTTGGATATGTAGGTTATTTAATTTAAAAAACATCCAATACAGAGTAAGAAATCCACAGATCAAGACTAGAAAGTTTAATTGTAAAACAGTCATCTCTATGGTTCGGAATTTTGTAATGTGTGGTCTGTAATCGATTTAACAACTATTTGAAAATATAGAATTGTTATTAGATACTTTTTACTTTTAAATTTTAACTAGTTTTTATTCTTAGCTTTGCCTGTGTGATAAGGTTTTTCCGGAATACTATACAAAGTTACTTCCGCATTTCTATTATAAGTATGGATTAGAAGTTAATATTTTCAAACAATTTGTTTCGATTTTTATTGTCATTATAATTACGTGTAACGTAGTAACATGTTGTTGGGCGATTGTATAAGACATAATGCATGAATGTTAATGACAGCCAAATATTTAGTTGAGGACATTTTGTGCATTAAATTCATATTTCCTTAGGTCATTGATATACTGAAAGTGGCATAGATAACATAAAGACTTTTGTATCACTAAGCATTTTGAAATCATTTCCTATAGCTTGTTTACAACCAATGTTTTTCCTACAAGCTGCTTTTGATTTAGATTTTTGGGATAGTCATAACAAAAAACAATTCTAACTAGATCCATGAACCATTTATTACTTATATAAAATTCTTAGCAATTCATGGTATATAATATATTTCTCTCAAACTGTGATGGTTACAAGTGGTATTGCAAGTTTTAAGTTTAGAAACATCTAACATGTAGTAAAAGGCATTTATCCTGCATTCCACCAATTACCCCACTTTAGTCATAATCTAATAAAGAAGGTCATTCACAACTATTGATTATTGGATATATGTTACACTTCTAAAACACACGAGACTTTTCAAAAACAGTGAACAGTGAACTTTAGTAAAGGTCGTGTGAAACAGAGTGTAAAGCTTGCACCGGCGATGAAAGGGACTTGCCAATGCACTATCGTAGACTCCTAGCGTAATTTAATTATACAGATTTATAGGAAAAAGTTGAACGAACCCAGCAATCGATGAACACAGATATATACACAAATAAACGTAAATAATACTCACGTAACGCCGCCGCCTGCGCCGCTAGCGCGATAAAACACAGAAACGTCGTACCCATGGTGGCACAACTCCTGCCGTGTACAACTCGTGTATCTAACAAGAATACAAATAATACACTTTAAATTACAGCCAAACACATTCCCCCGGCACACATGTTCACCGCACACGATGACCTAATCCGAATAAAGCTTCGGCCACAATGACAACACCCACTAAAAATAGTAACGACAAATTCACTAAATTGTCGCCCTCTTATGACACAAAAAGTTGTTACGAGAACTAAACATAAGACGCGAAACCCTATGCCCTTCCAATTACACAATTTCACCGCGAACTGTGACTGCAAAACCGCACAATCTCACTATTTGTTGCAGTACACGGCAAATCAATAATTTACAATTCAATAAGGCTAGTGCAGTATTTATAATAACGCGGAACGATTACTTTGACATATATTAAGTAAATAAATTACCTAGGTATGTGTTTTATTATAATAACATCGCGAAAACGATCTATAATTCTTAAATACGGATATTTTATAGGCGGGGCCTCTGAGATTCGCTGTCGTTCGTTCGTTCAACAATTGACGGTTCAATGACTGGCGTACCATAGAGCATAACTGAATCTTTTTTGCACCTTGGTTTAAATTTTTTCTCATTCGTTCCTATTCACGCATAACTTTATCTCAAGGATCCCGGTATGAAGCCTTAAAGCAAAACATTAAAATAGATTTATTTATATATTAGATTACATATCAATAAAGAATTACTATGATAATATTAATTTACTATTGTAGACTGAGTTATAATCTTGGTCATGTTGGAAGTGATCACTTATTTACCTGATAAATTCACCCTTTTTATTGTATGGAAAATAATGAATATATTTATAAAAAAGAAAAATGTACTAATTTTTATGAATTCTATTTGACCTTATAGTATCTATGATTAACATATTGACGCGCACAAAAAGACCGCGAAATTTAAATTTACCAACCGTTACAAAATTAAAACATAAATGCCAATCATTGTCAAATTATAGGAATTTATATTATTTTATTGCCTTTTTGGTTAATTTCTATCTAAAATTTAAATTATTTCAATAACATTACTACCAATCATTTTCCAGTATGGGTAAGTTACAAAATATAATTTAAACTATAATATGTAGCCACTAGATATTCTTTTAGATCTAAACTAGTTTGAACAATGACGTTTTACAAATAGACGCGTCATACACTAACAAAATGGCACATAAAAACGGCGCACTACTTGCTATATTCACGTACCTATACATATAATTACAAATTGGCTCGAAGAAGGAATAAAAAGATGCAGCACACATTTGTTAGAAAAGGATATATATACATCAACAGTTACGTAACAACGTTAGTGCCGCACGCTCATTGGCTGTTAAGTCGGGCATTTACCTTACTTTCGTCTTGCCAGTATTGAGCTCGGACAACGTATCTATGTAATGAAAACATCTTAGAGTTTGAAGACATTTTTTTTGCTTCAAATACATTTAACAACAGACGACCGACCATTTTCAATTTGTATTTTTAAACTTATTAGTCATAACATTATCTTCTTCTGCCCGGTGATATCCCAGCTTAGTGCCCCCCCCCCCCCATTCTACTCTTATGCCTCCACTTCGCATGCTATTTCTTTATTATCCATATGGTTTTTGCTACATGGTGCATATACCCATTTAATGGACTTGTTCAGAATTTGCAATTTATATTTTTTAGTCAATTAGTTGCGGAATGTTGTGTCCGCGTAAAAAATCTTTCCTGCTACAAAAAGTTCCTGTATGCAATGAAGTTTTAAAAATATCTTAACCTATATCACTGAAGCCGTACATAAATCCAATAGTACACCAGCGCCATCTATTAAAAAAACAATTTACTGCGCAACTAAATTACTGGGATAAAAGTAGCCTATATGTTAATTCAGTTTTTAACGTAGTGGTTATATTCTCTTTGATTCAGTTAAAAATAGTAGTTCTGCGGTTACTGCGTTTATTTCCACGCATTTCCGCAAATATTCGCATTAATATTAAACAGATAAGATTTTACTTTATTGATATTTCTTTATAGATGACGTGCGCGAATTAAATTTAAAACCAAACAAAAGCTTCTACCTAACGGAAACGCCGAAAATATCTACACATTCCCAACCTGTGTCCAAGTCAGCCATACATGTGCCGATGGGATACGACTCCATGACCGCCTCGTGTTCCTACAGGAACAACAACTTTCAGAACTCTGACGATGAATACTACAAAAGATATGAACATGACGAAGCGCCCGTAAAGGAATCCAGTTTACACAATTCCAGTTCTCTGAAAGACGGGAAAGTGACTCTCACTGATTCAGAACTGGACAAAATAGAAATCCAGGTGTTCAGCAACGTATCGCAGCAGCTGCAAACCGACGAGAGCTCAGTAAGCAGTCTCGAATCCAATATAAAATTCTTTAAAACAACTGTGCAGGAGATTTTTGATAATTTCTACGCAAATATGAGAGACTTTGAATTGTATAAAAAAAGGTTCCATGAGATATTAGCGAAGAATAGAGAGGATTCGCTCGGCGACATGGAGGATTTTATAAAAGATATGATTCATCACATCATGTCTTCGGATGCGTCGAATGAAAGTAATAAGTCTGAATCTTTAACAGAGAGCGAGGTGAATGCTAAGACATGGTCAGGGCACGGAGATGGGTCTCAAGCTATAATACCTCGAGAAAATACATCAGGAGTAAAGAATACAGATGATATATTGAGAATTATCTTAATGAACGATGGACCCTGTGTACAAATTAAAATGAACGACCGCAACCACCTTTCCGAAATAAACATAAAATCTCCCAACCTTGATGCTGCGAAAAATCAAATCGCGTCTGCGGATAACCTAAAAAAACTGGCAGCTAAAAAACTCCTTTTAGAGAACTATATACAACAAGAAGTGAATGCACCGGATAGAGAAATTCCTGTAAAAGTTTCGTATGCAAAGAAAAATATACATCTGGACGAAGACTTTGCTCCTAACTACAGTGGCGATTCGAAGTCGTTTATGGCCAGACTTTGCAATTATCTGTGCAAGAGATTCCGTAGAAATTCATTTGGATGACTATTAATTTTGTGTTAATAAAAGTAATGTCGTTAACATTTTATTACTGACAGATTGCTGATCGAATACCAAATTTTACCCTCTGCGAATATTAAGTCTAGTTTTTTGTCTATTTTTTGACGATTTCTACATACGGATAAGGAGTAACTGATACAAATGCATGTGCTCTTTACAATTATTATATTAATAATACATTCAACAAAATACTTTACCATGGACTAGATATACAATAAAACAAGGAACATATCACGATTCACAATTCTCTTCGAAGTTGAGCGTGTACCACCGTATCATAGCGATGTGTTTGCTCAACTGCAAGGCGAACTCTTTCTTCATGTGCAGAAACTCCCTTATCACCGGCAGATCTAGCATCACGAACGCCTGCCCATCAATCTCTTCTTGCTTCATCTTATCAGCAATCAGTTTACAATCGTCCGTGCTCCTCAGATAAGCGTATACATCATCAACCGACCAGTCTAGAGGATTCGGTGACAATTTGAGCTTTCCCTTCATCCAGGACATAGCCATGTCCTTCTCAAACATTTTGTTATCAGTCGGCAGTGGGTCATATGTTGTGAACTTGAGTTTCTTGAGCTCCGGCTCCTCTGTGTCGGACACGTCAGAAATATTCTTGGCATCTCGTGAGTTGGAACTGGTCTCGTTGTCGTTCTCCGTGTCGCTGTCGTGCGAGCTCTGTTTCTTGACGCAAGTGTTGTTGTAGATGGTCTCGACGTCCTTCTTGTTCCAGTGCGCCTCCTTCATCTGCAGCGCGAAGTTAGGAAGCTTGGCGCCTCGCGTCTTCATCTCCATCTTGGGGTAGTTGTTGCGAGGCTCGCGCTTGCGCCGCTGTGAGCGCTTGTAGTCGAGCGTGCTGTCGGGTGAGTTGGGCCGGGTGCCCGCCTCGGACGGAGGCGTAGAGCCGGCGCTGTGCTCACTCTCCACGGACTCTTTCTCGTCCTTATTACTCTCGGTCTCCTGGGAAGGTTGCTGCTCCTTCTCTCGTTTCTCTGGAGCTTTTTTCTTCTTCCTTCGGCCATTGACGCTTCCCTTTGGTCTGCCTCGACGTTCTGTTCCATTATCTGAAAAATTTAAATTTACATTTAAGTATTATGACGTATTTATTACATTTACCTCATAATAAACATTTTAAAGTAGATTAATTATGACAGAACATAGTAAAGGTAAAGAAAAACGTTTGAGTTGAATTATTTTTATTTACTTATAAAAAATACTATTGATAAATATAAGTTGAGATGCCATTTTCTAAGTGTAAAAATGTTCAGTGGGGGGAGGTCATTTAGCATTAGGTAACCAACGTTTTGTCTTTTATGATAAATAACATTGTAGGTAATTCTTTAAAGCGTCACTATTTTTAAATAGAATAAAAAATATACTAACGGAATGTGGACTTGTCGACGTTCTGGCAGTTGTTGGGGCAGGCGGCGGGGTAGTGGTCGGGCCCGAACAGGCTGGGGCAGGCCTGCAGCGCGCCGCACACGCGAGCGCAGAACGCGCCCACGCCCGCCGCGCGCGCCGCCACCGGCACGTACGCGTGGTACGTGCGCGACTTCAGCCTGCGACACGCGCGCAGTGAACATACTAGCAAATGCAACATTCTACTCACAGATATTGCATCAAGCTTAAACTACGTTTAGACTAGCAATATGTTGCACAAGAACTACCAAATGCGTTAATTACACTAGTGACAATTCCCCGATTCGTCGCAAGGCCTGTAAGCTTCTAAATGGGCAAAGAATTTTCAATTTAATTTAGGAACCGAACCCTATAATACAGAGCCCAAATACATTTGGTACCCTTATTTCAATGGATTCAATGTATACTCACTTGGCCCTCAGCATCTCCAGTCTCATTCCCTCCTCCGGTGGTCCCTCCGACTCCCAGTCCTTCAAAAGCTTCGCCGGCTTATACGACGCCGAGATGATCTTATTCAGGACCTCCTTCAGCACCAGCGACAGTGGTCCAGGACCCACGTGCTTGGGCAGTTGCGACAGCTTATTCCTACTGATCGACGGACCCGCATAACACTTATAATTAAAGTATATCCTATCACACCATTCGTCTGAGCTTTTAATGTCTTCTTTAACTTTGGCTTCCTCAACTGGCTTGGTCTCTTTAATCGCAGTTATATCAGGTATATGGAGTGCGTAATTATTACTATCGCACCAGCCAACTGGGAAGAGCAAGTCACTGTCTTGTGCGTACCAAAATTTCTCGCCAATAGGCAGAAGTTCTACGCATAACATGTGTTCTACTATCGCGTCCACTGACGCCACGTGGATCTCTTCATGATTCTGAGGGTTGACTGCTTCCAACTTCATATTAACTTCGATCCCTTCGAGCGGCTGTTTGGTTCCAAAACAGTAGTCTGGCGCGGGCACGGATGACGTCATGGACAAATACTCGTCCCAATCGAAAGTACCCTCTTTCCATATTTTGGGCGTTTTGAATGCTATGCCATGCTTCTGCGCCCAGCCTATGGGATATATGTAGGGGTGCATGCAGTCGCATAGCCACGCCATCTTGGTGTCCTCGTGGTCTTCCACATGGTCGTCGATGACTACCAGGAAGTGGAAGTTGTTAAACACTTTGAATACGGTGGCGGGACGGACGGTCCTCATGTCTTGCGGGTTCAGGGCTTCTAGCTTCATTCCGGTAACGAAATTGTGCGCTTCGAGGTTTGGGTTCAGCTGCAAATGTATTAAGAGTACTGTAGTTTTTTGGCAATGACTGAACATTTTTGATCGATTGGTACGACTATAAGCTTATAAAGTTATGTCGCTACTAGTAATTGTATACCCTTACCATGAACAGGTCTGCTGGCGTGGGTTCCTTGATGGATTCCTCGGCGCTCTGGCGTAGCTGCGTGCTCAATTTATTCTTACACGAGAACTTGTTCACTTTGCCTGGGTACTTGAACTGCCATGGGGAACCCTGGCAACAAACAATCCTCACAATGATATATATGCTTGTGAAATCCATATATATTGCTTTTAGAACTGAATGTTATAACGTAAAGAGCTATGTGGCGCCTGATATGGATATCACTGATGCATGTAAGCAAATGAAAGGCTTTTACCACTTGAACATAAAAGGGATCTATTAGAAACAACGAATATCTGATAAATTTTAAGTTTGTAATAAATGAATGTTATGAACCTTGTTGGTGACGTATCCGAAGCTGCTGAGCCTCGTGTTGGTGAAGAATATCCAGAACTGCGGCTGGTCGTCGTCAGCACCATCATACCGCAGCAGCAACCGCCCGCCCACATTCTCACACACCTGCAGACAAAGATATAATTTTGTAATCTAATTGTATACTTATGGCGGTAGGTATTTCGTTTTCCAGAGTCCGTTTGAGAAATACTATTGTAATATCAATTTCTGCCTCTGAACCGTAGTCCAAACGCTATTGTTTTACGATTTGTAAGGATCTGTAGCAAATACAGTGAGTTCATTCGCCTGGTAGTATACGTGTGGCCCATTATAGCAGCACTGCCCAGTTTTTAAACACGAAATAATGTATGGCGCTGCATTTGTCAATGCAAACCAATTTATCTATATTAAGTTTCGTAATCCCAAGTATTTACAGTAAATTAGATTGGCGCCCGCTGCCAAAAGTTACTCGAGGTGGAGTATGGCACTTAATATTTAATTACTCCAACTGTGGGGAATTCTCGCATTCTGTTTGTTGACGCGGTAATTTCTGTAGTCGTTGTCTCTCTAACGTGAAATCCCCGTATATTGTAGCTTTATCGTTATAAAAATGCACAGCGTTCTTTAACTTTCAAATAAGAAGGAATTGTGCGCAGAATATTTGCATTTTTCTCACTTTATCACGGGACGGATATACCCTTGATGAAATTTTGATACTGATTGCGCCTTCCCGAATTGTAAACTTGGAGTTACGATGTTAGTTAACTCTATAATACCAAAAAAAACTAAGCGATCTATACTATATTAATAATGTCGTGCTTCGTCTTACAAATTGCCAACCTCAAAATGCAGAAAAATAGTTTATATAACTTAAAAAACACAATATTCATAGCTCGTTAAAACCTTGAGTGAATACGGAAAATATGCGAAATTCGAAACAAGGAAACGACCTTCCACTGCGCTAAACGTACGCGCTCCGTATCACAATTATTATATTTTCGTACAAACATTAATCACGTGGCTTAGTAAGTAGCTTATTATAGGAGAGAGGGGGGGAGGTCACTGATGATACAAATTCAAATCTTGGATATTAGAGTTAAAAATAAATAAGGTTTTGACGATCATGCGGTTTGTGACAGCGAGCGCGCTACCACCGCGTTGTCTATTTTTGCCACCGAACATTATGTTCTGGTTTGGCGGAAATGGGGGCGAATAATTTTAAAGTTAACCAGATGTGAGCCAGAGTAGAATTGAACAACATTAGCTCATTTTATGTGCTTTTATTCGCGCCAGTATAAATGTTATTGAAAATATTTGCGGCAATAAACTAAAAATCATGTGATGTGTCAATTCACACATAATATACCATTCTAGTGGAAAAAAGTCTGATGGCCCTAATTTTGAGAGTGTAATAACATTTACTAGCATCATAGTACTTTTCATCTAGGTAATGTTGAACGTTTCAGGATTCGCCCTACGCAATGCCATCTAGTACCTTGCCAAATCCGGACTTTTGTACCTTTACCATCACACTTCTTGCAAACTTAATACAAATCCTGGAAAAACTTAAATCGCAACCTTAAAGGCCATTTTCAATAAACTATCCCAATTTTTAACTTCGATCTGATACCAATAATCTCATTAAAGAATGTCATTGTCAGTAAGCATATAAAAAACTGTTCTAATTGGTACATTTTCGCGCTGGATCGAAAAACCTACTCACCGTCGCAATCCAGTATCTGTACGGATCCAAGGTATTCTGGACCTCGACTTTCATCTCCACCTTGATCCTATCTATGGGCGACAGTCCCTTATTATTCAGCGCTTCTAAAGATACCGACTGCCCATTCAGGAGCACCTTCTGCATCATGTCTATTATAGTGTCCCCGTACTTCTCGTTGATCTCGTCCGGCGGTTCGATAAGCTCATCGTATTTCCCGCACCAACCCAGCGGGTGCACCTTCGTGTTTGATATGTCGCACCAGAAATCTGTGTCCGCACCTAGGATGAAATTGTTGGTTCAAGAGATTGATTTTTTACAGTATCCGGCATGAGTAATGAGCACAGAGGAACAATGGTTGCGAGATCGCGTATGTATAAATTACATAAGCCCAATAGAAAACGAGCATCGACTAAGAAACCAATCGCGTGAAACGTTTGAGTGAACGACGGCAAACTGATCAATCACGAGTGTGCTCACGACTCATGCCTCTATCTAAATGATTGTTTTTTCACATTTCTAGAAGTGTAGAAGTCAGTTACAGGGGTAAACAGTAGCTTATAGATCATTTAAAAATAAAAATCTGATTGTATTGACATATTTAACGACTCGCTTCCTATCTTCAAAAAGAAAATATTGAACTCGCTTGTTGAAACCTAAATTTAGTTTTATATTCAGTCTTATATTTAGAATATACTGCACTTATGGTGCAGCCAATTGTTAATTGTTATGTATTTAAAATGTTCATGCTGTGACAGCCTGTAATTGAAACAGCACTGCAGAAATTACTTACCCGAATTCTTAAAAAAAAACTATGTAAGGTGTATGTTTTGTTGGCTGTTCAAATAAATAAATAAATAAATAAATTTAAATTAGTGAGAGAACTTTTATATTTCTAACAGTAGGTGCAGAATATAACGTGTTTCAAACCAACAAGCAAAAGCTTCATCAGCATAATGATTTTACTTTGGATCTATATCTATACTGCACTGGTATTATAAAGAGGTAAATTTTGCAAATTTGTAAATGTGAAACTACTGATTAAAAAAATACTTTAGCTACACTATTCCGACATAGGCTACGTTTTTTTACTCCATTTCTTTATCCCAAAATAAGTCACCCCCCCAAGATCGAGCAAAACATTCAGGAGTTAAAAGTGACGTGGCTGAAAATCCTACCAATGAATTTGATGCGTAGTAGATGGCCGCAGACCATGGTGATCTCGGCGATCCAGTATATGTCCGGGTTGTTCTTATGGCACACCTCGAGCAGCATGCCTTGCTTGATGCCATTGTTAAGGCTCGTCTCCACCTGTAACAAAGATAGGACATGTTACCTAAATGTTATTTTGTTCTTCTTACCGTTTTTTCTTTATACTGCCTAGGTGGCGTAGTTGTATTGTATGCGCGGTACGGCAGCGCTCTGAGGTCCTGGGTTCGAATTCCGGACGCAAGTGATATTTGGGTTTTTCTGCTCAGTGTCAGCCCGGAGTCTGGAATTTGTGCCCGATATGGCGACAGGCTCGCTCTCTATCACATCATGGGGCGGAACACACTTGGCGAAAGCTGTGTACCTTGGTTGCGCCTCTGCAAACTCCTTCGGGGGTAAATGCGTGATGTGTGTTTGTTTGTTTTGCAAACCAAGAAATAAGGTAAGTAAGCTTATGCCGGATACAGGTAAATTAGTATGCGGATTGTAAGGCGTTTAACTCAACCACTTAACTTGACTCTTGTTCATAACCTTTTATTAAATAAGTACCTTTTATTCTTAAAAATTTAAAGGCCATAAAGTTGGTTCAGTAATTCCGAAAATGACAACTTTTTTGCCAACTAAAATAAAGTTCGCATTTGTGTTAGGTCTGGTTGTTAATACTGTTGTTTTTCGTGTGGTAAAAACACAAGGTTTTTAATATTTATCATCGCATCCGGTATCATTATCCTCTAGTAATCCGGATTCGATGTGTCGCGTCCTGATAATTCATAAGAGAGCTCTAGAATTACTACACTTGCATGTATTTAAAACCGGTATGACTACGCTGTAGATGTTACTTTAAAGGTTGATAAGCCGATGCGTTAGGAAATATAATATCACTGCCTCGAAACCGTCATGCAATCATCTCCTAGCTTATGCTGATGTCGGTGCATTTTGTACAATGATTTAAATATTTGAAGATCGAAACAACCTCTTCGGTCCTTCCATTTTTAATCCCTTATGCTTTCCTTTGAAGTCTATATCGCATTATTTATTACTCTATAATTACAAGTATTTATTTTGACTGTTTTGGTGACGTAGTTGTATTGCATACGAAGTACGACTATCGCACTAAGGTCCAGAGGTTGAATCCTGGGTCGGACAATTTTTTTTTTAACTAAGCCCTAGATAATTACTCAGTCGCAGCTTGGAATCCGGGAATTAGCGGAGTTTTTACCCCTGTGCCAAAGCACATAAAGCCGTTGATTCTGATCCTAATGTCGGGTCACATAGGATTTCTGCCTCACCGCATTAGTAAAGGAACCGACAGTGCACCCGTATATTACGCACTCACTTATATAATATACTAGCGACCCGCCCCGGCTTCGCACGGGTGCAATGCTGACTATTTAATGGATGTTATTATTATACATATAAACCTTCCTCTTGAATCACTCTGTCTATTAAAAAAAACCGCATCAAAATCCGTTGCGTAGTTTTAAAGATTTAAGCACACATAGGGACACAGAAAGCGACTTTGTTTTATACTATGTAGTGATCCACCATACCTGGCCGATCTCCATTGCGATCGACCGCTGCGGCCGTGGCCGTGAAATAGTACGAAACCTATACATAATAAGTATAACATGATGCAATAAAGAGAACGGATTTCCCGTCGTCTATGGGAAATAGTTAAAGTAAAAAAAAAAAAAAAAAAAAAAAACCGGAATGCCCTATAACTCATATGGTACTTTTGTTTGTAGTTCCTTGCATTAGGTGTTCTATAGTTTATATCAAACATAACTATAGTTTATTACAGCAAACATCTATAAAAATAATTAAATAAAATTAAAAAATTATTAATTAAAAAATAAAAAAAAAATTAAACCGCCTTCAATAACCACTCAAAACCAAAAAATAATTTCACCTAACAGGTATATATTAGATACCAATTTTGGAGTCGGTGTCTAAATAAAATTGCTAATTAAGCTAGACTAAAACAATGTGCTGCCAGCGTACAAAGTCAATATTAAGCACAATTTCAAGATTTGACTAGCTTATGTTTCTTTCATCGGTCCTTATACGACTTCTAAGTGGGATCGACGCAAAACCTTTTCAACTAGTTATCGATAGATTAGATATTTTTAGACCCGCTCGCAACAATCCCGTCTGGGGATATCGACTATTTTATTATCCTGAAAACAAGACGTTGAGACTTGAGAGCCGATAGTTTTATTCTAAAGAAATATTAAGTAATTTTTAACTTAATATGTTTTACCTAAAAATATTATTACCTAAGAACTTAAGAATCCTAAATTACCTAAAATTCCCAATAAGTAAAATGTAGCCACTTAAACCGTCGTTTGGATATATCACTAAATGCAATGTTGTTATCCTTTGGGCAAAACTACCTTTCGAACACTTGATATAACTTTAAAAGAAAATAGATAATTCATATGCAAATTATTCAATGGACACTTACTTTCATTTCAAATATGTATAAGTCGTCTTTAATGGATGACGATTTGCCAGTTTCCAACCACCCGTAAGGGCTTGGCATAACGATATTGCAACTCGATAACAAATGAGATTCAACTCTTGGATTTAACGAGCTCTCACAAGTTACAATTTTATTAAACTATCTAATAGATCGACCAGTGGGTTGAATATTCAATTTCGTCGCAAAGTTTTGCCATAGTTGTATAATCTATATTGTTAAAAAGCTTTAGTTGTAGTTAAAAAAATTTGAATTGAGAGGTAAACCCTAGACGCTGTAATAATAAATCTATGTCATCTTTAAGTCGGATCTCAAATAGACATTTAAGGCATTGAAATATTTAATAAACAAAAATTGAGTTTGAAATACTATATTTCGGATTGTATCGCGGTTTCTTGTAGAACGATTTTTCTCCTGAAGATTTATCGTAAAATAAAAAACACGATAAAATCCGAAAAATAGTTTTAATTTAAGGTATAACATTCGCGTAAACATAAGAAATTAAAACTTAAGTTGTTACTTAAGCATGCATTATCAGTTGAGATGGTAATGTTCAAAAAACGAAACTCAACTGTCAAAATCCGTCAAATGGTGACACTTAAGATATCTGTTCATTAAATAATTACGATCTTAAGATACTGTATTCAACTTGACAGCGTCTCATCTGATTACGCACTCCAGAGCGGAATTGAGTGACCTCTGTTAATACGGCCCCAAAATTTATATTATCGATCCGATTTAGTAAATTCTCTCCCTGTTAAACACTTAATTACTACGGAATACTGTAGGCTACATCTAATCACGTAAACCGATGGTGGGCAGAAGACGGGCAAAAGTTGTAACGTATTAAAAGACTGATGATGAGATGCACTATTCCATGATTTTATCCAATCGTGTCTCAAGTTCTATTAACTGGAACTGGCTTTTAAGTTAAAAGACCCAGTGATATCAATCCTATCTTATGGGCACCGTAAGTGACGGAAAATATTAAATTATTGAAAGACAACTCTCAGAGTTCAGTACTGTAGAGACGTGGGATGAGATCTCAAGTTGTTGGTTTTACCTACTTCTAATCGGTGTCAATTACAGCTTACAAGCAAACCACCGTTCTAGGTTGATTCTTTCTATAAAATATCCTCACTCCTTCCTAGTTCCTTATCCTTTCATTTGGAGATTGCCAAATTCGGAATTTAACGTGTTCATGGACGATCAAGATTATTAAAACGACGTCACCTCTTTGCTTATTTGATGGCCTGCTCTAAAAAAATAAATTTTTGAAATATCACACATTGGGTAACAGAAACGCAAAATTCTGAGGTTTATACGCAGCCGGCACGCGATGCAGTGCTAATGTTACGTCATTTCTCATGATTGGTTTCATTTACCTACATCAATTGGCAATAGCAATTGCGTTTGATGACAGTCAAGGAGGAATCATGACCCATAATATTGGGTAGTTTAAGAGAAGAGTTATGAAATACTAGGTGTAGCTCGCGGCTTCGCCCACGTGAGAAACCTTTGCGCTACAAGTCTCAAAAACATTATAGCGATTAAAAAATCTTTAAAAGTCAGATTTACAAATTATATTATTATTATTTCCCATGTGTGCCAATTACTGGGATAAAAAGTAGCGTATGTAGAAGTGGTTAGAAACAGTTAAATGGATTTCGATATAATTGGGCTGATGGGTAGGCCATGTCCTGGATTAACACACATAATTTTTACCCCGATAATTCGCTCCCATGGGAAATAATGTAATTTTAAATCTATTTTTTTAAATAGATGGCAGCGAAGTCGAACAGTTTTTTAAGGAGTTTTTGAAGCGGTAAAGACTTTTCAGTCCCTAGAAATACCTAGTATCTTCATAACTTTATACACATGCCACTCGCCGCGAATTTTGCAAGCCCGTTTTCTCTCTAATCTAAACTTCGCCTAAGAATTTACAGGATTGAACTAATAGTTCCAAATATAAGCGCATAAAAGAAACGAATTCTTCAGATTTATTTAATAAAGAACTATGATATAATAGGGTGGGTATCCTAACTCTAATCGTCAACATAATATTACATCGACAAACACCGTTCGGATGACACGAATCGAAAAAAGTATAAAAACGTATCAACACAGCACTGGCAAAGGGTGAAATTTTACAAAATGTAATCTAAAGCAAAGAAAATTGTTAAAGTTAACACATTGCGGCCAATTTAACCAAAAACAAAAACTAAGACAAGCACAAATAAACCTAAAAGGGAAGCCGGTAGGAATCAGATTGAATGGACACTTCGCCACTGTACCATAAGATTGAATAGAGAATACTATCGGTTATACATTAACGTAGCTATGAATTAGAGGGGGCATCCAACAGAAGCAAAAAAAACGTCGCCGAGTTTAACGAAAGGCTTGAATCTCGCGAGGCATCTTTAAGCGGACGACATTGGCAAATACGTTTCTAGGATGGGCATTCGTGCCCCAGACCACTTACCCCTGCTATACCCATGCGTTTACACAGGATAAATACCCTAACACTGAATTATGTGATTTTAATAAGTAATGATCAAACGATTTCTAGGGCGTTCTGAACTTATCCATTTAGGGATCGACAGCATGAGTCAGCAGTTCACGACATTGTGCTAACAGTTATTACGAGAGTATCAAGGCTTTCACTTTTAACATACATACGTTTTTTTCTTTCCTTTTCTTTTATGTACAACTTTAAAAAACGAGTATGCCCCTCGGCTAGACGTGAGAGCCAGGCTTCGCCTACTGTACTATTATTTGCTGTGGAATCCGCAGTAGAGCTATATGTTGATCGCTCGAGAAAATGGCCCAAATGTGTCATAAGCACCTTAACCGCAGTAAAACGTGTTAAGAATTGGATAAGGTAGGCAAGGACTATACAGGTCAAACAGTAAGCTGCAATGAATACCCTCTGCACAGGACATCTTCGCCGTCATCTCTAGCGACGGCGCAAAAGTTCCATGAGATATCAAAAATAAAACTAGCTTCTGACGAGGTTTTCCTGTCAAGTGGCGAATATTTTTACCCATAAAAGAACAAAATACGTCACGCCCTTATCACCGAAGGGGTGGTATTGGACTTAGGCTTAAATTAATACTTCTAAGTCAAGAACGCTAGGGCCGAATCTGGATTTGTTACCACTGTGAATGTCCCTATAGTAATGTCCTTATGTGGGCATACTATGTTATAGTAAAAATATATGTGTGATATTCCAAGAAGAATATTTTCCTTTAACATGTGTACCTAATATATATATTTATATACTTGCTTCGTATATATATTATTCGCACGCGACTTAGACTATGACGTCATTTATTGTTATTTATTACTACTGTGATATTAACTTTTAAGCTTTGACAATTTGTAACACAAGATTCGATGTTATATTTTTTGCACAATTCAAGTTAAACATATCTAAAAAGAGTCTAATACAAAAAGAAACCACAAGAAAGCCCAAGTACCAGATGTGGCAACCCTGGATAGATTAGCCTGGTGTAAATTAGAGAAGAGACCCGGCCCTAAATATTGGGAATAGGGTTGGACAAAAGAGAAGTTATATATAGCACATGATTCTATGTCATGTTCAGTAAAAAAATCCAATAATCCCGAAAGATAAATAAACGGCAAGCAAATTTAAGTTTTAAAGTTTTTATTAACATGAAAATTTAACATAATTTAAAATTAACATAGGACCTTGTAAGTGATAAGTCATGATTAAAGTCTTGATAAATTAAAAAAATATGTAGCACAAAGACATTGAAATAATAAAATGTATGTTATGTAAGTACACTATTTTATTAATTATTTAAAACCCTTAAATGCATAGTCAAATTCCCGTGACTATGGTTCTTGGTGATGCTGTGAATTCAAAATATAAATTCATGCGTGTACATGTTTCATATATTTGAATTACTCTTCAGAATGAAGGTCATAAAAATATAACTACAAATAATAACAGATGCAAATCAATATAAAAAATAAATTCATGCTCAAAGGTATTTTAGAAATTATTGAAATACAAAAGATGCACATTCACAAATCAAATACATTAAAATTTGGATTAGATATTGGAACATATTGTCAGAGTCCGTAACTTGCATTTATTATGGCAGTCAAATTAAAATATATCATTGATTAAAGCTATCAATATGTTGTGTATTATTAGTGATCTCTGTCGGCATATTTTTTTATAATTATATATGAAATAAATTCCTAGTTACTTATGTTGTGGTGAATTTAAAGAGCATTAGACCTTGTTTATATTTTACAAATTTATTATATTTTGCTATAAAAATAGCCACAAAGTAAAATTACATAAATTGTAGGGATTTTCTACTGATTTATAGACTGTTAATGTGTACCTGAACAATGCCTTGTTGTATTAATTTATAATATGAATATCAGATGAATGTAGACTAATTTGTATGTCAAAAATATATGAATAATTTAGTTTTTTGGAATAATATAATATTATTTATGTTCAGCAATTTTAATATTTCTGTAGTTTATTTATATTAAGATTATTATAATTTTTTAAAGTGCTTTTATATACTCAAACAGTTTAATAAAATAAGGTGATAGGAAATGGACTATATTATAAGGTCATATTGTTTATATAAAAATAAATAATTCTTGTTTATTTATTATACTTATTATATTATATTTATTATATTATATTATACATATACATATTGTATTGAAATTAAAAATATGACTGAGTTTGTTAACTAATCATGCAAATTTTAATTATACTTTCTAAAAAAAATATTGTGGAACAACATGGTAACTATTAAATAAAATCATTATTCTCAGTCACCTTCAAATATAAAACGTTTTTATTGTTCATACCTGAGAAATATTATAAATTTGTCACAGCTGGCAAAACAAAGATAAGAAAACTACATTTTCGATTTAATAATACTTAATTGCAAAACAGCCAGCCCTTGCACACAGCATATGTGAGCCCTGTACATCTCTTTTAATACATATTGTACATTTATATTAAGAAATTGAAATGATTAACTACACTTACGCTTACAAATTACAATAAACATAAACGCTCTAATGAGTTTTATGTACATTACAACGAACGCTGGTTAAAAATAGATATATATTTTTTTGTGACTTGATCATACCCACTTGTTTTTTTCTTTCGTATATGGAGATTTAAATATATTTACAAGAAATATTAATGATAAATTAATGTTTATAAAGGATATAATTAAAAACATGTATAATAAAAACCATTAAACAATCCTAAAATATTATTATACAACACTAAAAAAAATACTTCGTAACTTACATGGGAAAACAATTCTTCGGGAACAGCGATGCATTTATTTGCTTCTAAATAATTATTCCAATCGAACTCCGCCATTATAATCGGAAAAAAATCAAGTTTGAATTCATTAAAAAAAATATAATTTAACTAAAAACAAGTTAATCGAACGGTCGAACTTGTACGAATTTCAGAATTTCTTTCATATTCATACATTTCATTATCACGTACATCTATCTCAATTTTCCTTTACAATTTTATATAGCTGTTTCGTTCTTTAGGTGAATACTTTTTTAATGTTCATGGCATAAAAACATAATGCCAAATAGATGAAAGAGTAAAATCATAATAATAGTACTTGCACAAGTATATTATAAAGTAATATGATTATTCATGGAAATTACTTAAGTTGAATATAATTGCAATTTACATTTGAAAAATCTTATATTAAGCGTTCATTATAAGATCCTATAGTTCATTTTAAAATGATATATTTAATAATATAATACATTTTAGCAAGTATATAAGTATAGCACAATGTTTATATTAATTGCTAGTAGAATGGAACGTAAGCAATCTAGCTTAGTAGCATTCTATCTCAATTTAGTATTAAGGATTTGCTATAAAAGTTCTACGTAAGAAAGAGACAAGCATGTGTGGTGCATGTGGCGCAACTGTTTTGTGCTAAATCAACACTTTATAGCTTCGGTCATTCGGTTTACGTTACGTCAAATCCATTTTTTGTCTGTGGCATCGTCATCGTAGTATTAACACGATAAAAATACTCCTAATTTTAATGGAGTATTCAATGCAAATTTTTCTTTTTTACTATACCACGTAATTTGATGTTTTAACAAGTTCTAGCGTCACTGGCTTAAAAACTAACAAAAAATGTAAGTGGCTGAAATGTATATATCCACCAGTATTAAATACGATGCCTTCTCTGACTTAAGTTCAAGGATGTTATGGAGCTCCGTAACCGTAACCGAAACTATCGGATATCCGAAATAAACATATATCCGTAACCGTAGCCGTATCCGTTACAAAAGTTTCGGATAAGTTACGGATAATATGTTCCGACAGGTTTTTGTTTCACCGCTCACGCGCTACGTGAATTTTGTATAGTTTGTTTGTTATTTTTAATCATAACATAACCTCGATCATAACTAGTATTTTATTATTTAGTAAAGCGAAGGAAAAGTTTTGTGTTACGTACTAAATTCATTTATAAGGACAAAATACGTCCAAAGTATTATTTTTTTTTATCAAATTAACTTTTCACGGAGAGGAGGTAGCACTACTTCACTGAAACTTCATATCAAATTAAAACACTGAGGTTTTCCTAACACCCTTGTCCCCCAATTAGTTCATCGATAATTAATAATCGACGATGACGACGAACGATAGTTAGTATTCGTCGCCCTACTGTATTAAATAATATATTTTTTTTATTTATTTTACTTTAATCTAATATCCGTAACCGAAACTACCGGATAATGCGAAATAATTACATATCCGTAACCGTATTCGAAACCGATATAATTTTATTCCTATATCCATATCCGTATCCATATCCGAAATTTCATATCCATAACATCCCTGCTTAAGTTCTAAAAACATAATAATATATATTTTTACAATTTCATTAACAATTTCACATAAAATCATTACTTAGGTGAGCTAATGATAAATATAATTTTAATGACCAGTGATTGCTATGTTTTGTGAATACTCCGATTGTCAGAGAAAAAGGGGCAGATCAAATTATTTATATTGTTTTATGAAAACGTAAGATATTTTTTCGCTATACACTTTAACTTTTTCTATTCTTCTTGTGTCCTACATTAAATTTATAAACATAATTATGTACAATTTCACATTATATTATTTTCCTAATAAAAGTAATAATAGCGTAGGTAAATATTTCGCACTCATTGTAAAAATCATCTCCTTATTATAAAACAAGGGTGAACTAAATTAGTAAATTGCGTAAACTAGATATGTGTATATCATAATGTATGTTCTACAGACAGTAAAATGTAGTAGTAGATGTCGATCTAATCATTTAAAACGACATTGATTCTCCGTCTGCGTATTATTAATTTTACCGAAAACCTTGTAATCCACGGTAAACATTACTTTTACTATCATCACTACACTAATTTGATGATTATTCATTAACATTAATGTTCATTAGTGTATTATTTTATTAATTGTCTTCCGATATTAAACGTAATAGTTAATCACTACATAATTAAAATTTCTTGTCAGCTGCGACTCTGCTTCGGCAAATGTCATTTAATTAAGGCAATTTTTGGCAGTTTTAATTTGAACACCTGGCAACACACAGTACTGCTGTCTCGGTAGATCAGACAGACGTCATACATTTTTATTATCTCTTTATCCAATTTATCTAAACAAAAGGATTTCCAGATGGTATTAAAAAATTGGTGTATTAGTGTACACAAATAAGTTTTGTGCAGTGCTCTTTATTGTTTTGAGGGAATCTCATTATGTGAACACTTTCTCTTTGCTGCCCGACTGACCGTGAGTTGCGACATCGAAAATGAGTATAGCGAGAGAAATATTGTTCTCTGTCGTGCCCGCGGCCCCCGCAAACAGCTCTAATGGCACGGACGACGAGGGCTGCATGCTGGTGAACCCCTCACAGAACGTTATCATCACCGGAGCGTATAATGGAATACCGCAAACATTGATTCTCAACTTGATAGCATGGTCGAGTTTGATCATACTATTCACCGTACTGAGGCGGACTGCGTGGAATTATGGGCGTATGGCGCTCGTGCAGCGCACTAAGAGCCGCTGGACGAACTTGTTTTACCGCGGTGGAGACAACGACGCGCTGGTAGAGCGGCGGCGTAGCCATGACGAGTCGTCCAACATCGATGAGGGCTTCTTCACGTGGCTGCCGGCCGTGTTCCGGCTCACCCGTGAGCAGGTGCTGGCCAAGTGTGGCCCAGATGCTGTTCACTACCTCTCCTTCCAAAGACACGCAATAACCCTCATGTTTATTGTCACGCTAGTCTCCATTGGCATCATCTTGCCCGTCAACTTCCAAGGAAACAATCTTGATGTCGATGTGAGCACATTCAGTAAAACAACACTGAGTAACCTGAACGGGAGATCTTATTGGCTATGGGTGCATACTCTGATAAGCATCTCATTTCTACCAATATCTGTGCTCATCATGAGGAGATGTACTGGCCGTAAGCCAGTGCCCACATCACTCACGGGCACCATAATGATCACAAACATATCAAAAGCAGACAGGAATGAGTCTACAATAAGAGCTTACTTTGCTCACAATTTCCCGCATATACAAATTATAGATCTCCGTCTTGCTTACAATATCAACAAATTGAATGAAGTGCAAGAGCAGAAGGACATGGTCAATGAAGCATTATTCTACAGCGATACATACTTCAAGAAGACTGGGAAACGTATCACAGTAAAGCCAAAATGGTGTGGCCCTGAACTGGATGCCCTGGAGTATTACATTAATGAAGAGAAGAGACTCAAGGATGAAGCTAAGAGGTGTCGTGCGATGGTGCTCAATGACCCCCTGGGTATTGCATTCCTAACATTACCATCTTATCAACTTGCTGAGCATGTGATCAGCCACTTCAGCCTACACCGTGACTGGGTGTTGTCTCACGCAACCAACCCTGCTGACATTATTTGGGAGAATCTGAGTGTGCAACCAGGTGTGTGGTATGTAAAAGCCATTGTTGTCAATTTCTTCCTGTTCATTGTGTTGTTCTTTTTAACTACCCCTGCGATTGTTGTTAACTTATTTAACACAATGGTGGAGAAGCCTGAATCCCTGAGCAGGATTAGCAGCATCATATTCGAGTTCCTCCCCACCTTGCTGCTGTGGACCATGGCTGCTGTGATGCCTGCCATTGTTGCATTCTCTGATAAATTTCTCTCACATTGGACCAAGTCCCAACAAAACTATTCTATTATGACCAAGACTGTCTCTTTCCTCCTGCTCATGACCTTGATCCTGCCCTCCCTAGGGCTAGCCAGTGCTGAGACCTTCGTCATGTGGACCCTGCACCACCAGAACGACACAATGCGGTGGGACTGCGTATTCTTACCAGACAAAGGCGCCTTCTTTGTCAACTACGTAATAACCTCTGGCTTCATCGGTACAGCCCTCGAGCTGATCCGTTTCCCCGAGCTATTTCTGTACGTATGGTACCTACTCCAGTCAAAATCTAAAGCCGAGAAGAGTTACGTGAAAAAGGCCATATTGTACGAATTCCCATTCGGAGTTCACTACGCATGGAGCATAGCGATATTCTCCATCACAATGGTGTACAGTCTCGCGTGTCCGCTGATCGCTCCGTTCGGCCTTCTCTACTTAATGTTCAAGCACGTCGGGGATAAGCATAACTTGTACTTTGCGTACGGCCCGTGTGACATGAGCGGCGTGGGCGGCGGTCGCATCCACTCCACGGCCGTGCGGCTCATCCGCATCTCGGTGCTGTTGCTGCTGATTAACATGGCCGCGTGGGCAGGTCTCAGGGCCGGTTTCGAAGCGCGGACCATCATCCTTATTATGGCGTCTATTGTTGCGTTCGGGACTTTCTTGCTGCTAAGTCCGTTCCCCAGCTGCACGCCGCCCGCCCCCCTGCAGGCGGAGTCGAGCGTGAGTTTTCCCGAGTACGTGGCGCCGGCGCTGACGAGGCCGCTGGAGTCGCCGCCCAGCTCTACACCTACCACACCGGACTACGGCGCCTCCTCGCCTGTCACCCAGCATACCTACAGTCCAGAGCCGATAAATATATAAATAGCGAAATACCATTATCAAGTTTAATTACGAATTCGCGTTATGATGTTATCGCACGATAATAAATGTGACGGATAATGTTTGATATAACGATTAGGAGTTTTAAATGTAAATAACTAAATGCAATATTTTTATATTATTATTGATCAAGTTGCTGTCTGAGATCTTATGTTGTTTAGTTTGAACACTTAAAAGTAAACTACCGCATTCAACTATTTTATGGGAATAAGTACTAATAACCTATCATAACAATAGCGGTCCCGAAGGGCCTAACTAATGAATATTTTTGTAGTATGTTTTGGCATAATACTAGTAACTATGTTGCACACTGGGTGATTGTGTGATTAGAAAGTAGTTACTTACAACACTAATTAGTTTCAATTTAGATTCATAAAGGTTTACGTAAACGTATGTTAATGAGCTTAATTTTTTAACGTAATCAAAAAGTTAGAACAATACGTTGTTCTACGAGAGTAATTTAAGTATTATGTAGGTCATCTGTAATGAAATATCACAACAAAAATGTTAAGTTCTAACCAATATAAAGCTATTGATGATAATACTATAAGTATTACTTCAGGTTTTATTTCGAACAACATATTTGAAATTATATTATAGATTTCAACTGTTTTACATATCATGATATTTACATCAAACCAATTCAAACTTTTTTTTTTTTTTTTTTTTTTTTGTTTTCGCGGAGAAAGTGTCTTATGACTACCGCTCAGCCTTCGTGGGGGGCGACTGAGCGGTTATGTTGGGGTCACCGTGCCTTACGACCCGGCATTGCGCCGCCTGGATTTGATGTCGACCTTCAGGCGACCGCCGGGCCGAGTCCCTAACCTATATACAACGCACGGCATACCAACTAAAACTCCGCGGTGGCCCTCTTCGGCGCATTAGGGACGACTGCGAGCTTCCTCTGACGGAAATGTCTAAGTTTGCTTCCACAGCCGCCCCAGCGCGGTGCCGCCTAGTGCGGCCCGTCTCCTGTGGGGAGGGGCTCAGGAGCCCCACGCACCGAAGGACGCCCTCGGCGTCTACGGCAGCATGAGGCCAACTGCACACTGCCGTCCATCCCGGGGTCAGCCGAAAATTGTGCAAAAGACGCACAAAAATGCACTAGGGCGGACAGCCCCCTGCTGCCCGCCGACGACCCCCATCGTGGCCCCTATTAGTCGCCTTTTACGACAGGCAGGGGATACCGTGGTGAAATTCTCCAAACGCCCTCAATCCACAGGGCGGAAACCATTTCAAACTTGATAATTTTCCATGAAAAATTAACACTATTGATTCACTAAACGGTTGAAAAAATAAGTGCGGCGCACTCAAGTGTACGATATCAATGTATACATTCAACGTAGAAACTACTGTACGTTTGTGTATCACATTAATTACTGTGAACACGCAAACTATCATAATATTGTAAAATAATAATCGGTAAAAGGATTCAAACATATGGTCAGTAAGTAGGGCCGTAGCGACCGCTGTATGAGTGAAACAGGGCCCCTGAGCTTTGGGGCCCTCTTGGCCCATACCTACATTAAACTAAGCAGGCGCCCAAAAGTACGCACTGCTCTGAAGAGCCCCCAACAAATAGATATATGGCCCCACTACAGCAAGCTACGCTACAGGTTAGAAGCCAAGCGATGGATGTAGCTGGTATAATTAGGTTTTATAAACGCTACTTTCGCTAAATTAGATGTCCGATATACGTCTAAACCCAAATTTTAAGTCACTCAAGTATTAACAGTAATCATCAATGAAGTCCCGGTCCAAAGGTCTGGCAACAACAACAGACTTAAAAATTCAATTTGTAATGAATGTTCGTGGATTGTAGGGAATGATTACTTTTGATGAGATTTTTACCATTTGTACAATAGTGAGTAGCTGAGTAGAATAATACCAATTTTTTTTAAAATATGGAAGTAACCCATGTTGGGGCTTTGAATGATGGATGCGAGAAATTTTAAGCAGTTAAAACATTTTTTAACTTGTTGAAATGTCGGTCAAAAAGTACAGTAAATTTAATTGTTTATATTTCGAACGTAGGATGTTTTTGTTTTGTAAATTTTATCATTGGTAGTTTTAAAATAAGTACAGTAATTATTAGGCCTCCCGTCTGATCAAATATTCGTCTAAGCCGCAATTGCTAGGCCGTTCAACTTTGCCACCCTAAAGTACTTTCAAGGTCATTTTAATACCATATACGTGTGATAAATATCTCACGGTATGGTTTAAATATTTTTCGTATTGTACAAAAGTATTTTTTATTATTGGTAAAGTTATGTTTTTTGTCTAGTCTGAAACCGGTTTGTTTTTATGATGCATAATATAAAAAATGTAAACGCTATGTTACATATGTCTAATCATTATTATGCAAGATGTTGATGATTTATAAATTTTATGTATGTTATTCATATTTTAGCTTTAAACTGTATCAGTATTTCGCTTACAAATTATATTAAAAACTTACGTTTCCCATAATCAAACATTTTTTTTTAACTAATTAAATATGAAATATTCGATAAAGGATGCATGACACCATGACGTCACCATTATTACAGTGCGGGTGTGCGCCAAAGATAGCAAGATATTGTGATGACTACTCGTTAAGCATCTACTTTTGTTCATAATGCATTTCAATTTATTTATTATGCATAATATATTAAAGCTTAAACTGCTCAAAATAAGGTTTCAGACACGACCCAAAGTTCTTTGTGATTTATTTTTATGGCTGTCATTTTTTTATCGCCTAACTTATTAATAACAATGTTTTGTTTTTGTATATAAATAATATAATGAGATCTTTCATTTGTATTTATTATTAGGTGGATAATATTGATGTGAAATAAATGTTCATATTGCTATCTTCCTTGTTTTGATGCTACTTTGTAGACATTTGCAATTCAGCGAGTAGTTATTATTATAGAATCATTCCATGCACAACCTAATGTAAATATTTATTATGAATACAAATGCTTGGAAAACTCAAATTGATTTGATCAATTAATTATTTGGCAATAAACTATTTGGACACTGTAAATTGGCCTTTTGTGTTTATTCACCTTCCTATTTATTTAGACTGATGTTATTACAGAATAAACTTGTGTGTAAGTTTCTTTATTTCGATCAACCTTTGGTACTAAATTTCCGGTCCCAACAGGCCGACATAATTGTGTCGACTGCGGAGGGGTAATCATCTCTCGTCAGTCGAAATTCTATTAAACCCTACACCACTTACCATCAGGTGATGTGGGGTCATTTTGCTGTGACCGTACAAAAAAAAGCATTGTGTGGTGGATTGGAGGACATAAAAGCTAATGAAGTACTGGCCACTGAGATGATCTGAGGTATCTGTTAGCGGACCCTAGTACCAAACCGTATCTACATGTAATTCAAAATTGTGGGGGATGTTTTTATTGATAGACGTCCGATAATGGAGTTTCCATTGCAATTCAGATGTTCAGATAATAAATTAATCTTGATAATTTAAGCTTGGCTGTTGAGATAGAGCAACTTCGATATATGTATGTTTCGGATTTGGATCAATAATTCCTAAAATAGCTGATTGAATCGATACTGAGGTTTGTTAGCGAGGCGAGACCAAGATTGACCTATATGCAAACTTTATTTATTAGGATATGTTTATATGAAGTTCAATTATTTATTCGTAGTTTCGGATAACGATATCAAATTGTACTCGGTAAAATGATTATATTCTTTATCCAGTGTATACATAGGTTTCTGTTGCAGATCAAACCACAAACATAATGGTAGATTGGTCATTCGTGTTCACACTCATGTAGGCCTTCAGAATTATCTGCTCAAAACAACAAAAAAAAAATGATTTTTTTTTTCTTTTTCTGTATCATGTAAGTACTGTAGTTTGTACCTTAAAGTGATTTTGAAAAGAGCAACATCGGAGTTTCTTATCCGTTCTTCTCTGGTGAGAATTGCTTTCCCAACTGGTGGTAGGTAGAGTTTTTATTGGTGCAATCTAAATTAAATGTGAGTACACTTTTACAAGTTCATAAATTATTTAATTTAATTTCGGAAAAAAAAAATATTTCCAAATACTTTCAATAACGGATGTCATCATAGAGTACATTTTCTCGATAACCGGATATTGCTTATGATTTGTATCAAACGTCGGTACGGTTACGTAGGTATTTCGGAAATGGGCAGGGATGACTGGACATTAGACAGCCAATAATCTTGTTTACGAACTATTTTTAGGATCCATCCGATCATTACAAGCGACACTGCATATTTTCGTCGTACAATCGATAGCGCCAAAATTCGTAAGTTGAAATATAGAAGTCCATTGCAATTTCGATAATTATAAAGAATAATTTCTGTTTTAATTAAGATGCATCATGGTTATTTTTTTTAAGTAATTCCAGAGAAATATAAGGTTCTATGCATAAAATTTATTTTGTATTATTTTTTTCGAAAGAAACCTACACGTATATACCTAAGTATATAAATTTATAACATTTTCCTAAAAGGGTCTTTTGCAGTTTAGGTAACCGTCAACTTGTTACCAGTCTAATGCTTTAAAAATTTAACACTCTAATGCGATAATTGTATCAGTCAAATTAGCTTACATTCTAGTTTATTTATCAAATGAACCAAGCTATTTTCAAATAAACGCGTGCACACAGGTGTTACGATTGTTTTATTATTTCTAGACGTTTCGACGATTCCTTGCCTACACTAATAGAAACGTATTACCTACCTCGTTGATTAGAACCATGGCCAAGTAAGAATCCAGCGGAACGTTAGATATAGCTACGTTCGAAGTGTCAACAAAATTATATTGGATTTAATTGTCTTGCTAATTCACCCAGTTTATTGGTGTCTGATTCACCCGTTGTGATGCTGCCTCCATAGTGCTCCACCTGTACTATTAATACCTACCAGACACAACAATAAGTACATAATAAAATAGCGTTTTATAATGAAAATATTTTACGAGCATGTTGCAAGTTGAAACTATTAATAACGAGACTTTAACGCCATCGCTTCTAATACAACACTCGATAAACAAATTAGCATAATATGACTACAAAGGAAAATGTTACATCAAATATTTTGTTTTCGGGCCTTGAATTTACAATATACAATCGGCCTTCGTGGCGCAGCGGGCGTTGAATTGTCAATCGGTTGTCCACAAGAAATTCGACGGTTTCGGATCTCAGGCTGGAAAAAAGGTAGAAAATCATGAGAATTTGTGGTTGCAAATATATGAGATACAAACTCATCCGCCATACTCTCGTTGTCTTAATTGGCGCGGCTCGCACTAATTATTTCATTGAATGTAGGAAGTAGGAACTAATAGGTAAGTAAGTACATATAGGTTTTACAAACTCCAATATAAACCTTTACTGATGTTCAGTTTAAATATATATAACCAGGAAACTCTTTATAAGTAAATAGGATCTAGTTACTACTAAAGTATTATAGCTGTGTTTATAATTGTATAACTACCGTTAAGCCGTTATGTGAAGCATTGTATCGTTCTATTTTACAGCCAATGTAATGATTGGGTATTACGAGACAGTATGTAATGTGCAACTGTGACGAACGTCACGCAGTTTACTTATAACAGAGGATGGTGTTACTGTCTACGACCATTTATCTCGTTTACCAACATTCATCAGCGGCAACTTGTTTTATCATTCCGTTGTACCTATATAAACAAAGCTCCATAAACGCGGCGCGATATCACCTTAATTTGACGTGGGGTCAACCCCACTAGAAGATAGGAAATGATAACAGCCATAATCTATAAGTATATATTGTAAAACGAAGGCCCCTTTTCTGTCTGTCTGTATGTTATCGATTTTCCCAAAATCTTCAGAACGGATTTTCAGGAAAATTGGAGGTAGTTTAAGACCCTAAAAAGGTTATAGGCTACTTTACATCCCGGGAAACTATATAGCGGTACTTTCATCCCGGAAAACTTCTTCACGCGGACGAAGCCGCGAGCAAAAGGCAGTATGGATAATAAATTTAACCATCAAAGTTCGCATCATTTGTACTCCAAATAATCATAGGCAATTATAAATGTAAATAAAGGAAATCAGATCTTTATTATGTATATTATGTACCGAATTATCGTGTTTTGAGCTCATTTGTTTATCGTTTGTCCGCATTCCACCTATCGCTGTAAATGACATGCTGTAACCCGTTGGAAAGTAGGTTATGTGTAGAGCTATATAACGAGATAGATTTTTATAAAAAGCATGAATGAATGAAAATCTTATTAGATCGATTTAAAGTAGCACACTTTATCTGGTAATGACGTATCATCGCCATAGGCGTCCAGTATTAATTACAAGATATGATTGACAGTGACACATACTTAGGACACAAAGCATTGAAGCTACAAAGAATTATGTCACATAATAACAATGGAATAAACCAAATATTGATACCAAAGTGTTTTGGAGTTAAATAACAATCACTTGCCTCCATAGCAAAGCTGTAGGGAAAATTACAAATTAAACATACATCCAACCAAAAATTTATTTACTTGAAAACCAAATTGTAAAGCCATACAGATAAATTTTAATAACGTAAACATTATCTTGGCGAACCAACGGTCATACTTAGCAATTCAATATTCCGATATGCCATCCCTTTTACGCCCACGTCTTGCATGTGTGATTCCGGCTATCAACTTGAATTGGTAATTTAATCATTCTATAATGACATGTTTCTGATTGACCGAGATTTATTCAAATATTATTCTTGCTTGAATCAAGGTTACAATCTTATGCAGTCAAATGTTCCTTTTTTGTTAACAGTCAGCCGCAGCAAAACGGCGCGGCGCGGTGATCGTATTTTTAAAAGCTATCTATTCAAATTTTATTATACATAGGTATAGAAAAAAAGTTAAACATAATTTTGCAATAAGTTATCATTACTTTATTTCATATTTTTTTATAACGAAGATATTGTTTCGTTACTTTTAATATTAAAATGCCAGCAAAAGTGCATCTTCTAAATTACACATCATTTTAATTTGCAACCACCACTAAATAAGGAATAATTTGGTAGTTTAAAATTTTCAACAATACTTATTTTATTTAAGAAATTAGGTAAGCTTTCGTAAATTTCTGCATATTCCCGCTCGTAACGTTCCCCGCCAACTATGAATGGCGCAAAGCCGCCTGCGCAGGAAGGGGCCATATCGCAAACTTTTGGACCCACATATGGTACTGTAGTCTAGATTTTTAAAATAATTGTAAAGGCTAAATTTTCCTGTTCCAGTATCGAAATCGTGGTTAATGCGCGTTTGTGGTGATTCTGGGGACTTTTTATAAGTAGGTCAGTAACTTGGAATCCTCACTTGTCCTTACTGTTTGGGCCTGTTAACTGTCTATATGCAAGTATTTAATACATTTTCAATGTATCATAATATTAGATATACTTTCAAGTCTACCTGGTACAACCAATTTAATAATAAATAATAAGTACTTATACCAAATTTCGAAAATACTAACTACCTTTGGAACAAAGCAAGAATATTGTGTTAATGATCGCATATCAGAAACAATATAGAACACTTGAATAAACAAAACGATATCATTTTCATCGAGACGACTGCGGTTTAATATTTACCTACTCTTTACTTGAATGTCCACATTTCGTACTACGCCACGTTTTACTTTTTTTTATTTACAACAAAGTTGAAAGTTTAATTTTTAAGGATGAGCAAATGTCATAATGATTTACTTATACTTATTGTATTAATAACTTAGTCAGTGCAAGCAGGTAATTATAGAATTCCCTTCCTTATAATTTATGATCAAAGTGAATTTAAGTATTTACTTATTTTAATTGATAAACCGATTATTATCGTGTTTGATAACAAATGTCACATGGTGAGTTATCATCATCACCAACTAACTTTCTCGGTATCTACTTGCATATCTACCTAACAGAGAAGTGTGTGTAGGCAAATATAAGACAATGTACCGTGGATGGAAGTATATTTCTTGAGCTTCCTACAATTTCGCTGATTGATAGGCAAAAAGTGATACTTCCCATCGGATTTGCATTTATGTACCTACTGCGTAGTGGAAATATAATAAAATCAGAAATATACCTACCTACTTATATGAAACAAATAGGTTGCAAACTCTACATTATAAAACATATCATGCACTTTATCGACATTGCAATAAAACAATAAATCCTTTGGTAAAACCCAGCCTATATTTAATCCCTAAAAAGTATTTCGTAGCCAGCGAAACAAAAGAATACACACCACGCTATCGTGTTTGTCTACCTTGTCTACTGTGGATAATGAAGTAATCGCCTTTCGATTCAGTTACCTAATCACACCGCCCGCACGGTCTCCGTGAGTCATCGTGCAAAATGGGTACATTTTATATTTCTTTCAACAATTACTGCGATAAAGTAGTACGAGCATCGTCGCGTTCCGGTCTGAAGGACATTGTATTGACAGTGGGGGATATAGGAATTTGGTTTGAAAGGCTTCAGCGACGAGATGTGAAATTTGCCAAAAGGAAACTCGATACAATATATACTTAGTTACTAATATGTAAAAATATGACCTGAAAAACTTTTTAATGATAATTAGATTCTACATAAGTTATACATAAAGGGAAGCTGGCAAGAATTGAGTTATGTGGACCCTACGCCGCTGAAAAGCTTACGTAAACTTGTTCCAGTAAAAAGCTACTGAAAAAAAAATAGTTAGGGTGATTTGGGGTAAGTCTGAATTACGGGGAAATTTCGTAGTTTCGAAATAATTACTACCGTAACTAATACTAAGTACACTGTACTTAATACAGGTGCAAAAAATGTTAGTGCCTCCTAACATTACAAACTACAAAATGACAGTTCAGGATGTAGTGTCCCTACTAAGAAATGTCGTTGGTTTTAGCAATAAGCTTACATTAGAAAGCTTGAAACAACGGATTACTCAAACTTAGGGTAAGTTTGAGTAATCCGTTGTTAACATAATATTGGATGAATGATATAAGATATAGTAGGTAACAATTTTATTTTCGAATTTACCAGGGATGGTTCATAGGACTAGCCTAGATGCTTTATGAAGATGCTTGAGCTCTTTAACCCTATGTACCCGAAGACTAGACTCAAGAGCTACTGGACATCCAGACAAAAAAAATAGTGTTGCAGGATATCAAAGGCAATAAGTATTATTATATTTTGCAATTTCTACTATTAGGTGATGTTATTATTATAAAAAAGACATTTTGCTTCCCTCAGGTGAGCGATCTTCGTCGTGTTCTTATTTAGATGTCCAGTTAATAATTTGAGTGATTTTTTTATTTGAACGACACATGAGTCGAGGATACCTCAAACCTCCGTCGTTGATGTCTCTATCAACACTTTTCCTGTTAGGATAAAATGCTGCTGCAGCTATTTATTACAACTGGTAAATACAAATTACTTTAAACAGGCCAAGTCTCGAGCTTACGTCTTGTAATGTAGAAAATCCGTAGTTAAAATTCTGAAATTTTATGTAGTAAGTACCTATGTATTTGTAAGTAGGAACCTATGCAGTACATCGACTTATCATTTCTTCCGATATCAGTTTTTATTGAGTTGAATCAGTTTTCAGACTGCCTCAGTGGCGTAGTTGTATTGCATGCCCGGTACAACAGCGCTCTGAGGTCCTGGGTTCGAATCCCGGGTCGGACAAAGTGATATTTGGGTTTTTTCTGCTCAGTATCAGCCCGGAGTCTGGAATTTGTGCCCGATATGGCGATAGGCTCGCCCCCTATCACATCATGGGACGGAACATACTTGGCGAAAAGTGGGTGGCCTAGTTGCGCCTCTGCATACCCCTTCGGGGATAAATGCGTGATGTTATGTATGTATGTATGAATCAGTTTTCCCAATAAATATTTTAAACAATATATGTAAATTTTCAGTTCCTCTTTGTGTTTCACAATATTATAACATCTTTAAATAGCTCTATTATCGACAAGACACTGTAATTCTACCCAGAAGCCGTATAACAGAAATCGGAAACTAAATTAGGTATACATTCTACTAAAGTATTAACTACGGGCGCGGTGCGTGCAGGAACGGCTCATGTTTTATAGCCGTTTGTAAAAATAGCTAATTATTGCTAAATCTTTATTTTACTGTATTATTTATAACGTAGCCATATGATAAACTTTTCAGATAATTATCTTTTTAACAAGAATAATAACTATTGTATGTAGGAGAACAGTTTTCGGTACTGATGATTCCGCTAGTTTGCGCTTGAAAAATACTTGGTTTGCCATTATTATGTGTTTATATATACTAATACATAAAATATTATTAGGTTTTGATAATGATTTTTATCACAACGAAAACGACAAGATAAGAGTCATTATTAATTAAACAGTAGGTATACAGCGGCTCCTAAATACCATTAAGTAACTAAATAGGTAGATATTACATTAATAATTTTACACTCATATAATGCAGCCGACCCGTACTACTCCGTACCGTCTTCGTGGTAGAGAAGACCCGACATTATCCATGAATGTCCATAATATAATATACTTACACAAAATACATATAACTGCCAATAACCCATGTCGTACGGAACTGTTATAATAATTGGTAGTCGCACGGATGACGGAAACCTCATAACACATTGCGCATGTCACTTTGTAACATTATATATCTCATTTCTCTCAAAATAATAACTAAAGCTACATAATATCCTTCAATACACTGCCTACAATTTACTTCAAACCCTAAGACTTTCAAGTAAAGGTTTGTTCAGTCAAATAAGTTATTATTGAATACTGCTGGGCAGCAAAAGTTAACAAAACCCAGATAGACTTTGGGATACTATAATAGAGAATTAGTATAAGAGAACTCTGTTACAGATTCTTAAAAACGAGCGAGTCTACTCTTAAACTAAACCTGATAAACGTGTTATGAATAAATTAAGGCCCGTTTGTATAAACGAGATGTGTGTTAAATGTAAATTAGTTGTATGTACCTTATATCTACTAGGCATACATCCAAAGATGCGTAGCATGTGGCAAGCTGACGAGTCATTGATAATGTGAATCATTAACTGCACAATTGCATGAAGTTTAGAAATTATAAACATTGTAAATTCTATACTTGAGCATCATAAATTACTTATGCGTAAGTATATGGCATTACCGGGAAATCAATGACTACTAATTAAATATCTTGGTACTTACCTTAATCATTAGATCAATTAGTTGATTATCTTTTCGGTTTTCATATTTGATACACGTGAAATGTAGAAATTTATATATTTGGAAGCAGTCGAGAATATCTACTTTCTATATCCAAATATTATGGACAAAGAGTTCTATAACTAACTATACTGTTTAAATTTCTGATTGTAGATGAGTGATTTTTTTAAAGATAAGATACCTACACTGCACTTCGATTAGTCCCTTTAATTATGAATAGTAAAACAAGCGTACCATTTCGAGTCACTGACCTCACTGCCCTTTTTTGACCCGTGACATTTCTAGCCCTACCAACCGCACACTGCTGTTTGACCTTGCTACATAATTATATAGGTATAAATTAGTTTATACAAGTTTGATTTTTGACGCTTATTTACATATTCCGATTAAGAAGCAAGATTATTTTAGGATAGCCTAATACTGGTTTCAGGCCAGTATATTACAGTATATTACTTGGTACAGTCTTATTACTTCCTCCATTCTGGCTCAAAAATGATGTTCTTACAAAATATTCTGTTGATGCAAATAACCGCGGTTTGGTTTCTCCTGACACTTGCCTCCTTCTTATAATGTAGGGTGAAAAAGTAATTATTACAACACAATTACTTACGTAGAATAACTACGTCAGTTTATTTATTTCTCTACTAAAGATTACTATTAAGTATATGTGTTGGGGTAATACAGTTTCACGGGGTAATTCCGTTGTTACAAGATTATTGCTAAACTTGACAAGATTTCCTTATATGGATAACACAGCCTGAAGTGCTATTTTTTATAGTACTTAATACAATTGTGTTAGTTTTAGAAATTATTTTGAAACAAAGGATTTATCCCACGATCCGGTTTTACCCGAACAACCTTAGTATTTTTTTTCATAACTTTCGTTATTATGAATCAATGTATTTATGTAACTTATAATAATGGATTCCTAATAGTAAGCGAATATTACCGAGTCGATGCGATAGATGTATTTATATTGGGACAACTATGACGTAAACGCTTTATTTGGACTTGAAGCGATATTGAGTGATTCATAACAGGTTCTCTACCCAAGTTCCTTGTCCATGTTTATGACATAATGAATTACATAGGTTATTTCTTTATGTGTCATCTAAAATGATCCTTTGTAAGTATATAATTTTGGACTACCTTAAGATTCATGTGGGCATATAAAACCATTGACCGGCTCTCCTGTTACCGAATTAAGAATCGAACCTATAACCTCACTGTTTAAAGCAAAATAAATACTTACCTTACCACTTGACCAGAGTTCACAAAAGTGGAACTGGTCTAGTCTGGTCTGGTGGTGGTTATAATATGTGTAACTAACTTTTCAACAACTACAGATGGTGTTGGTACCTTACATATATCTATACTATTATATAAAGCTGAAGAGTTTGTTTGTTTGTTTGTTTGAACGCGCTAATCTCAGGAACTACGGGTCCAAACTGAAAAATTATTTTTGCGTTGGATAGCCCTTTGTTCGTGGAGTGCTATAGGCTATATATCATCACGCTATACCCAATAGGAGCGGAGCAGTAATGGCTAATCTCAAGAATTACCGGCTCAAACTGAAAAATTATTTTTGTGTTGGATAGCCCTTTGTTCGTGGAGTGCTATAAGCTATATATCATCACGCTATACCCAATAGGAGCAGAGCAGTAATGGTTAATCTCAGGAACTACCGGTTCGAAATGAAAAACTATTTTTGTGTTGGATAGCCCTTTGTTCCTGGAGTGCTATAAGTTATATATCGTCACGCTATGACCAATAGGCCATAGCAGTAATGAAACATGTTGCAAAAAAGGGGAAAATTTATTAGTTTTGAGAACTTCTCTTGCGTGCGCTGCGTAAACGGTTAAAGTTATGCAACAATAATGTATGACGGGATTGTTCCTCTCAAAAAGTTCTACAAAAACATATCATAAAACAAAGTCCCCCGTTCAAAAACTACCCAACGTATTAGGATAAAATTTGGTATGGAGACAGTTTGAGACCCTGGGAAGAACACAGGCTCTCGGGAAAATATATAGCGTGACTTTTATAACGGAAAACTAGCCCGAAAAACTTTATAACGCGGGCGGAGCCGCGGGCAAAAGCTAGTAATATTATAATTCTTTTTGGTTGGTACCATGATACTATAAGTAATTACGGGTGTCTCAGTAAGTGTTGATTTAACAGGTTCTAAATCTATGTAGGAAATATTTGAATAATAAATTTACCTTTTTGGTACAAGTTGAGCAATATTTTATCGACATGTACGATTTATATTTAGCATTTTCACGCGTATTACAATCATGATAGTAACGCGCACGAACTAATTTATACAATAACACTTGTAGGTGGACAAGTGTTTGTCACCTTACAATACCATTGTAATGAAGATTTCACGGTACTAAGAAGTTTCCGAGCTCTTATTTCTATAAGTATATATTCATATTTATATAAGTATATTCATGGAATTATTATACGATTGCTCGCACGGAAAACCATGCAGCAAACTATTTCGACATTAACGCCATCTAGTTAGAAAATTTTGAATTAAAACATAAACAGTATCCCACTAGCATCCTTATTTTAAAAGGATTATGCTTTGCTTGCCTTACAGGTGCCTGTCCCTAAATATTAAAGATCTAATACAGAGCTCACAAACTTTTTTTTCTCATAGATCCCTTTCCAAATTTTGCTGGTTCTGGTGAACCTTTATTTTTAGATTTCACAGAAAAAGTGCATTATAACTACCGCCTAGCCATCGCGGGGGGATAAGTTATCGTCACCGTACCTCTTACGACCTCTATCAATATTATCTGCTTACATTGATAGGTGAATTTAAGTGTATATTTAGTACTTTACTATTAAACCAGATACATTTTCGTGAAACCACTTATGAATTGTGGACCCCCATTTTTTGATCACGCCAACGAAGACCCCCGTTTCCCGTAGGGCCCTGGGGGCCTGGACTTTTATAGCGGGAAAGGTTTTTCATGCAGATGAAGTTGCTTACAACACCGGTAAATAATAAGGATATAACAAAGAAATATAATTTAAGCTAAGCGAAAGACGGGTGTTCTCACAGAACATTATATTCATATCACGTTTTATGTATGGGTTGCATACCTGCACAATATTTGATTTCCGTTATGTCAAAATGTACCAACCCACAAATTATCCAAAAATATGTTTTATATATTTAACTCGCAATTACTGCAATCTTTACTTTCACTAATTCACAATTTTTATAGAGACAAAAACCCAGCTGTAGCAAATAACAATCCACACATGTTGTTTAAAACTAGTCAGTACATTTTGGCATATCTCAGTCCATTAGGTTTATAAGACTTGATCTATTAATAAAAACATTATACTATAAAAATCTTTTGTTTTATTGTTCATATAAATTATATTAACAATTAAAATGTGGGTGAAACGACACTAATGAGGAAATGAGGACCGCTGCTAATGTTCTATGCACCCTGTAAATTCGATTCATATTGAGTATTTACACAAATTAATTGATCACATTATTTGTATATTTTATCAAACTTCAAAACACTTCAAATGTCAAAAAATACACAATTATTAATATTCCATACAAATTCTTTATTCAAACTAAGCTCGTATCATTGAGCTTAATTCAAACCAAGCTCACAATATTGAGCTTAGTGCAAAAACTAAGCTCAAACGCTTTTAGTAGGATGATTCATTATTTCAAGTACATAAAACATTATCAACAGTTAACTAACTAGAACTAAACTAATGACCCTTCTTAGGCTTTGAGAGTTTTTCGTATTTGCTCTTCGACGAGTACCAAAGGCCGAATGGAATCGCGAGAGATGGCAGAGTCATGACTGCGAACGCCGCCCAGTCGAGGATGTGAGAGGAGAATTTGCGGTCGTAATCTTTGAAGGCGACGATAGCGCCCTCTCCAGGAGAACTGCTGATTGCGAATTGGACCTAGAATAAAAAAAAAGTAGAATTATTAGCTATTAACTAATTATGATTGTTTTCTAAAAATAGTTATTTTTATTAATATCTAAATGCAAACAATACCAACAATACTGTGTTTGGATAAAATATTGTAAGCGCTACATTATTAGTGGTATTATAACTATATAAGTCTCAGCATATTTTAGGTATCTAATTTAATAATAGACATGTGAACAGTAAACTTTACAGACCAGTGGCATAATATATAACCAAAAAAATGTATAAGCAAATAAATCAGTAAAATCCGTTTTGTTTTTTAACAACAGCTCGCACATTCGATTCAGAGGCTGTAGAGCGAATAGTAACTACAGAGACAGCGGGTTCCATATCATAAATCCATAAAATCTAATTACTGTGAATATAAAATATATTAAAAATTATGTTAAAACATTGTGTTTGACTTTCACATATATTTATGGATATATTGTTATCTAACAAACAATTTAGACAGAAGTGTAAGAGTGATAAAGCAAACATGTCATCTATAGACCCATAGCCAGTATTATATTTTGAAACAAAACTAGCTTTCGAATTCTATCCTAGTTTTTATATTTTAATTTTTCCCCAACAATTCGAAAACTGCAACCTTCATGGTCACGAGGCAGACTGAGGTGTAAGTCGTCACAAATGTCAATGTTACTCAATCTCCTTACATTTTACATTTTTTTTATGATATTAATATGTTTTGTTTAAATCCCTAATTAATAAAAAAAAACATAATTGTGAAATATAGACAGATATTGTGACATTGCAACATTCAGAGAAAATTAAAATATAAAAGACTTTTAATAGACATAAAGAATGTTTACAGTGTAATCCTATAATAGAAGTTTATTAGCTTGGAAATTGTTTGTCTATTGTTACTAAGTGTTAAATCTTGTAAGTGGATTGTCTATATACAATATTTATTAATATGATGCTCTTAATTTCTAGCATTACAAGATAGTTTTGAAATAAATAATACTTGTGTGTATAGATTTGCCTTCTCGCCATTGTACTTAATGCATTATTTCAGTTTTTTGTTATACCACATAAACCAAAATATAGACCATATTTCCTTAATTTACATTATTATATTTGGCAATAAAAATATTTTTAGAAAATAACACTATCTACTAAAAGAGGTCGGATTTAACTTTGATTTGACTACTTATCTCAGTAAAAAGCTCTTACAAGAATATACATACACAAACAGAAGCAGTAATTGCTTTCTAAAAACTGCCATTATGCCTCTTGTATAGTGCATACAAGTGGAATCCAATTAGATTGGCTGAATTATTTAACCAATGCTGATATTATTTGTCCTACTCACTGTTATAATGACATAATAAAGAACACTATGATTATGCTTTAAAAGAATTACTTAGTGACTACAGATTGCATTAAACTTGTGACATAGCAATGGTAAACATATGTTTAGTATAGAGTATCTCACCTCAGTAGCATCCTCGCTGGGCTTGTACGTGACCTCAGCGGAGGTGAAGTTGAAGTACCCGTAGCGGTTGGAGCGCACCGTCACGACATGCGATACATTCGTCTGTGGCGCGATTCTGTCGATCTCCGCGCTAAGCTGCCCGCCCGCCACCGTGAACACTTCAGGGTGGAACCCGTTGTCGACCAGCTTCACGTCTACAGCAGGCGCCGTGCCGACGTTGTACAGGGTGTATTTCACTAAAATGTCCATATTTTCTACCAAGTATTTGTTCAGCACTTGTTTTGATACTAATAACCTCGCCACCGCCGGCTCGTCGTCAGCCGACACCGCCGCAACGATGAACAGCACCAGGTATAGAATTTTCGCGGTCATTCTGTCTGGAAATTGAAATTTTTGTAATCAGTTTCGGTGGTCTCAATTTGTAAGGTATTTGGAAAAAACTGTGAATGAAGATCAGTACACCGTAAAGCAAAATAGTAAATAAAAGTATTAAAATATAATACAATAAGAAAAGAAGAGATATTTTTACCTTATTTCTCACTTATATCGTTTTTCTAAATAAAATGTCCCGTAAAGTTGTGAATGGCATATGACAGTCGTTCGTACGTGGCTGACGTTTCACTCCACGCGTCCAAAATTATTGCTAGATTTGGCATGATTTCACTTTTTAGCTGCGTTCAATATAAATTAAATGCCTTTCATGATCTTCTAATTCCACTACCGTTTGAAAACTTCTCTATTCTGAATTCGCATGGTAATCTTAAAAATCATTTATAGTATATTTACAGTTTATAGTTATATTAAATATCCCTAAACCATGCATTAAACAAAAGCTTTTGTTTTTGATTGCTAATGTGTAAATAAAATATATCATTATTTCTTAGTATTCATAATAATAATCGCATAATGTATTTTTATATTGAATAATAATCTATTTTAATAATTCATATTAAAATTTTGTGTGAACGCATTATATTTTACATGTAGGCTAGGGCTAGAGACCTGTCAATATGTACGTGTTTTGTTTTCTGGTATAGGCGAAAAATTGGTAGGAAATATGGATTTATGCGAATATTTTTAATTATATTGTGGCTGCGCGTATTAATTTGTACTTGGCAGCTTAGTGTGGCGATAATCGATACCTTTTGATAGGTATAAACTATGTCAGATAAAGAAGATGCTACCAATAAAACTGAACCCGTGCAATTAGACGACGAAGCATTGGAAAAGTATGTATTTGAATATATCATTAATCTATTTCATGCTATTAAAATACAGTTAGAAGGCATACTTTCATTACTTATTAATACGAAGTTTGTGGTTGTGTTCTTACATATATAACTATTGGTTTTACATATTAGCCCGCGTCGATTTATTAACTTCACATAGAAACAGCACTTATTCAGATAATAATTATTAGCGTTAATAGAACTAAACAACCGAACTAGTATTTCATTAACACAGACGAAATAAATATTCTATAGAACTAATAATTTGTTATACTTTGTATAGTCATTGCAATATCCTACAATCATTATGTTGTTAGTGACTTCCGTTTGGTTCGTTATAGGCGAACATTGCAGTATAAATATGTTTATTGCAAAACAGAGCTGTGCAAACTATATAACAAACATAATTATTGCAAATATAGGCATCAATCATTTATAAGGATGTTGTGATAATTGAAGACATGAGTAGACAATCAGCAGATTCACTACAGCGAATTGTTTAGTAGTTAATGCGAATTCAGTAACATATAATATGCCTTATACTTGTTGTTCTTTAGTATCTATTTTCTTTAATTTTTAATAAAAAGAAAAAATAATACTTAGTTATAAGTCAATCTCTAAGGTGTTTCTTATAGCTTTGTTTACTACAGGAGTCCTTAAATCACTGTAGCATTTCACAACACGACATATGGGACACCTGCATTATCTATTTAAAAGAAAGAGATAAAAATTCTGCTATTTCCCATTGTAGACAAATAATAGGTTAAAAGTAACTTATGTGATAATCCAGGATGTGTTCAATGCATTTGCTAAATTTCATCCCAATCTGTACCGCTGTTTCAGCTTTCACTTCTAACAATTTATTTATTTCAATTAGAATGGATAAACTAATTAAGTTAATAATAACAATATATAACTAGAGTAAAATATTAACCAGATCAATAATGTACTTAATAATTACATGAAATATGCGGTAGCATGAGTTAATTTCACAACAGTGCAAACATTCATACTGGATCACATTTGAATCAGCTGAAAACATGTCATGTCAAAATGTGGTCCACTATTAAAATGGGCATTGAGAGTGTTGAGAATTTGTGGAATCGGTGATCTAGAATCTGATACAGTATGGTACTACAGGACGGCAAACAGCATGTGCAAAAAAAAAATTTACCTATATAATCTTATCCCTATAATATCATTAAGATTATTTTGTATTAACTAAATAAAACCTATGTTAATATTACCATTTATTTATATTTATAGTTATAGAATAAAAGGGTTTATATCTGTTTTAATTACATGAAAGAAGTTTTATTATAATATTTTTTACCACCAAACCTAATGAGCAAAATAAAATTATAAATGAAATACTTCTTATCCATACTTCTACTATAATTGAGAAAGTAACTTTGTCTATTATTTCACAGCTGAACCACTAAACCGGTTTTGTATGGTACTGTATGATAGTTGAAATCCCTTCAATGGAAAGAGTTAGGCTTTTTATCAGCAAAAATTATATCGCTGAACCTTTATCTTAGAAATTCATTTGCATGCAGGTAGAACCACAAGCAAAAGTTAGTTTAATTGTATGATTGTACTTTCCAAATTTAATATTGTGGTAGAACAAGGATACCAATTTCATGTAATAATCCATCTTTTTAATTATTATTCTTGACTCATTATGTTGATGGACTTTTTTTAAGCCAATATAATAATGAGATAAAGACTCGCTGAGAAAAATGTCTCACTATTGCTTTTCAATATGAAGTAATTGTTTTGACATAGCATAATACTTAGCACATTGCACAACATCAATATAATTACGAAAGGTGTGGGCATAGGGTCTGTTGACATTGCATTACAAAATAAATTACATACTTATCTTTTTGAAAATAACACTACAATCCATCACTCGAGCCATAAATGTGAAATAAAAAAGTATAAGTTTCAAATAAAATAAATATCTATAAAAAATAATTTAAATTTGATGTGTCCTAATGCCACTACTACTACTCAAAGAGAATCTGTTCAGCGGTAACAACACACTTGCAGTCAGAAAACTGGAATCTTTTTTGAATATTTTATTCTTCACTATTTTTCCATGATTTTTAATAATTATTTATGAGCCAATGTAACATAAGACCTATTTTGTTAATAAATTTGTCATCCTGAGGTAATCTTTTAATTTCAGATTAGCAGTAGAAGAGCTGATGCGTGAAGCGGTCCAAGGAGCCGCGCGTGCAGAAATAGTCGGCCCCTCCGGTTGGATCAAAGTCCCACAACAGAAAACCAACAAGCGTTTCCTAGTTAACACAATACGCAATGCTGTAAGTTCAAACTCATATCACTCGCGGAACAACTACCATCGTTCGCACAAATCACCCAAGCGTGACAGACATCCAGAGCCCTCTATCAGAAAAGACAAGTCAAAAAGAAAACACTAAGATGGCGGATTACGATGTAGATACTATTTTAAAAGGCATATTTGACACCAATGAGCCTGACTGGAAACCGGCAGATAAGATCCCATTAATTGTAAAAGAAATTGAATTTCTGAAGGCTGATCTCAAAACATTTTTAGATAGCAGCGAATATGACATAGATTCTGTTGTGAAGGAGAGTACAGAGATCACAAAATTAAGCAAGGCGTTAGTGGAAGATATGGAAAAATGTAAAACAGAGATAGAAGATCAGACAATGGCAGAAATTCTCAAATCAATTGAAAACCATGATATGATATCCAAAGAATTAGAACGCGTAAATTTTGCTCTAGATATAGTATGTGATGTTCTGCAGTGTGGGAAACTCGTTAAGGAGTTTGAAGAAGGCAGGCAGGCTCAAAGCTACAGCCGAGCTGTTGAGGCTGTGTACGACTTACTCCAATACTTAGACCTGCCAGTGGAGGGATTCAAATGCTTGGACCTTCATGTAAACACGAAGCACACAGCTCAATTAATTTTGGATAGATTACTTCATGATCTATTTGCAGAATGGGGAAGGTTAATTAGCTGGAATGTAAAACCAGGCACTAAGAAAACTATAGTAACTATAACACTCAATTTTGATGAATCCATGATGGCGGTAGATGTGGTAAATGCTTTAGAGAAGAGTAAGCATCTCAGTCAGAAGGTGTCAGAATTTGCTCAGGCTTTACTAAAAGATGTCCTTGTACCAATAATAAATAAAGATTGTACAGTGTTTGCGGAAACTGACGAACTGATGACTGTGACCATCAACCATAAGCCGAATTTCAGGCCTCCCTATGACGAGGTAATTGCCAATTTGAGGTTACTATTCCACTATTTAAGCAACAAATTAAATATTGAGTACTATAGAGACAACACTATCATGAAGATGATAGGCAAAGAAATCCATGTGGAATTTAGTGATATACTTGTGAAGGATTGTCTCATAGACACTATACCAAATAACATAAACGATTTGCAGCATTATGGAAGGATTACTTCTGAGATAGAAAACTTTCAACTTTTCCTTTGTCTCGTCAAATTCTTTCCTCGCGAGGGTTACTCCATACTTCAGTATGTTAAGAACATAGATGTTCTATTTGCAACTAAATCCAGTCAGCATTTCTTAGAGACCGCACGTGCGATCATGCTCAAGGATTTAAGCGTTACAATGTCTATTGGAGTGGAGTCAATACCAGAGGAACCAGTTAAGAAGCAAGATGATGGTCCTGCAAAAGAGGCATTGAAATTGCTAGACAAGACAATACCAAAAAGTTTGTTCTACTTTCCAAGGTGCATGATTTCAAAGTCGGCTCAGGAGTTGCTAGACCTGGTAATGATGATGATGGAGCAAGCTGTCCAGTGCTCGGATGTGGTGTGTAAGAAACTGTATAACACTGCCCGGCTTGTTTTCGAACTCTATGATGCCGTGGTTCCTTATCATCATGAGGATTATTTGCTGACCATTCCGCAATATGTTGGTAAGTAAACTTTTTTTTCATATTGTCTGTTTCATACTACATACCTGTTTTACCTTAAATAATTCCAGGATAAAAAGTGCAGCTGGTTTTCTAAGATGAATAAGTCCATGGTTCAGATTATAATGCAAATTGATAATTACAAATCAGATTTACAACAACTTAGAAATTCCACATTGTTTAATGGTTATTGATATTTGTGAGACAAAATATTGTGTTTTGGTTAAATACATTTATTATTTGCAGCACTATTCCACAACAACTGCATGTACTTAGCGCACAACCTGCAGACCCTAGGCGATAAGTGGTTGATCCTAATGGAAGGACGGGAGATGGACTACCCCATCAGCTTCATCGACCTAGTCCAGAAAATGCGTGATCTAGGTTACAAACACCTCATAATCCACATGCAACATCAGAGGAACCAAATCCTGGACAACATCCGCTCTTCAGGTGAGAAATAATACTAATAACTCTGTATTGTGACTTTACCTTGTCAAATTTTATAATATGTTTATTGGTTACAGATTTGAATTGCATAGTGGTAAAAGACGTGCTTAGCGAAAACGCAGAGGCAGCCGTGCGCCAGTGCCTCAGGCAGCTACAGCTATTAAAGAATGTGTGGATTGGGGTGTTTCCCGTTAATGTATTCACACGGTAAGTTCGTAATTTCGGTTATTCTGCACTTATGGTCCTTCGAGCCGTATAGACTCGCTTTTCTTTCAACAAGTGCCTAACGGAACATGTTTATATTTTTAGTTTAATGGGCACTTTGGTGAATATGTTCGCTGAGGAGTTGATTCATCGCGTTTGCACCGTCGAAGACATATCCATGGAGATGGCCACGCAGCTAACTGAAATGTATACCCTTGTTGTGCAAAAGGCACCCACACTCTTCCAGGTACAAATAATATTTTTTTTAAGTTAAATGACGAAATAATACTGTGGTACAATATCTAAAACATACATCGTTTTTTAAACCATAAACTTATATTCCAGAAACCATCAGACGTCGAAACCCACGTGAAATCCTGGATCAAGCTGCAAGAACTGATCTTTGTTTTGGGAGGCTCTCTCAAGGACATCGAGAACCACTGGAAGGACGGTAAAGGGCCGCTCGCCGTTCACTTCAGAACCGAAGAACTTAGGAACCTGATCAAGGCACTTTTCCAGAACACACAGATCCGGGCTAATTTGTTGTCTAAGATTAAATAATTAATTTGTAGGTCTACCAGTCATTATTCATAAATGTTGTATCAATATGCCAGTACTTTTAGGTGTTTATTTTATACTTATTATAAGGTATCATGCGAGCCGACTTTGTGTGGTCCTCGCCTATCGTAAACGATATTTGGATCTCACTTGTGTTTTATTTCGAATTCCCCCTCATTTGTAGGACATTCAGTTACAGAGGCAGGGATTGTGAGCAGTCTCACATTTGTGGGAACTAAAGTTGCGGCAACTTATAATTAAGTTGTTACAGATTACATAAAAGCCCCGGACTTTTTGTTATTGGCGAAGCCATAATGATGGTTATCTCCATCGCCTATAATTAAAAAATTAAACTAATATTCATGGATACCATGTAGAGGTTACGCAAGTTTGGAAGATTATTTGGGCTTGCGGATATATTATTTAGCTTATTACCGATAGATTATACTGTATACATGTAGGTAGCGTGTCACCGCGGCTCTGCAATTATAATTTAAAGTTTATGCTTTCTGGTTAACCAGCCCTGAATATGAATATTTTACCAAGACGTTATCAATTTCAAAGTAGTAGTAGGTATAAATTATAATTTATAACTCCGTTCAGGTACGTCAGTACCTACCTATATGCAAATACCACGGTATTCCACTATTTGAGAAACTTTGAACTAAGCCATATAGGTTCTTTTTAGACACCAGGTGGCGCCACGACAATTTTGTCGGAATTTGACATTTGATAATTTAATTTGACTTTTGACATTTTTTGTATTCTGTGGCGCAGCGGTAGCAAAAAATTTCAAATTGTTTTGCTTGTGCATAACCTAAAAACTGTGGTGCAAAATATTGTGTATAAATGAAATGGTTTAAAATTTGTAAAGATGAACGCTATAAAATTGTTAGTTCAACGTCGTACAACTAATTTGCTCGCCACTCGTGCTTATGCGACTACAAAGAAGAAAATACCGGATCCAGATGAAGAGGAACAATTACCAAGTATATAAACGTTTTTTTATTACAAATGTTTAGTTTTATAAACAAATGAGATTTTTATTACAAACATTGTTCATTTTACATGAGTCTAAGCCAGAGTAAACTCGTAATGACTACTGCATTAGCGTGATATAGATTTTAACTTGCTGTTAAATTGAACACTATAAAGGCCAGCCAACTATAGCCATGTTCTGTATAATAAAACACTTATGTAGGTATTTTAATCAATTTCAATAATATTTAGGCAGCCACTATACCATGCAATGCAATAATTTTGTAGAATGATTCAACTTTAGCATTTAAATAAAACATTTTGTCATCTGAATATATAATATATTTATATATATATTTTTTAATTATGTGATCTTATTTATTTATTTATTTCAATTAGAACGGATAAACCAATTACACTAGTTATATCAATTTAAATAAATAAACATGATTTTAACTCAATAATTATGAAAAAAAATTATCTAGTTTTCCAGTATCCAGTAAGCAAGAGTTCAGACAGAAGAGTCTATGTATGGGGTTTTGCGGAGACTGGTGCTCTGGGGATTCACCTTCCTCGGGGCAAGAAGGGAAGGAAACAGTACAAACGGGATTTCTCTCTGGTCTGGCATCCAATGAGGTCATCTTTTGCAGAGAGGTTTGATGTAAGTATGAACTGAGTTTCTACAGTTTAGTACAGTCCAAAATATTTTATTATGAATTTTTTGAGGTCTGCTTTAATTCTTAGGTTGGGAAATTTATTTACATAACAATATCAGTTCCGTATTATTTACTGGTTCATTGTTGGGCAGAGTCCTCTTCTATTTCTGAGAGGGATTAAGACTTAGTCCACCACACTTTCCTATGTGTTATTTTTTATTGTGTAGCAAACGGACTTTTAAAATGTTTTGGAGAGAGTACAAAATATACAGTGAATTTTGCGTGCACGCATTGCAGCTAACAAGTATAGCCTGACATATTATGTAAACAAGAAAATAGATCAATTAAAATAATGTTTTGGAGTAAGGTTATTAATTCGATAACCATGTTTTAACTCAATTCCACAACATCATCCAAAACTTTTTAGCAAATACAGTCATTAAAATATTTGCATTGATGGAATTGATTTGTTCCTCCATTTCACATTTTCCATCTACACCAACATTTCTGGATCCATCGACTCCTATAACAATGATAACTTCGATTCCTAGGTGACCCACATAGCATGCGGATATGGATTCACTGTGGCGTCTATAAAGACCGACGAGCAGCACAAAGTGTTTGGTACAGGCATCAACACAGACTCGCAGATTGGTTACCATGCGCCGCGCAGGGGACATCCACTGGAATTACTGCTCAGTCCAGCTCCGATTTACATATCGTATAAGAGTATAGAAACCAAGGTAATGCATCATTACAAGATATGCTATAAATTATTGAGAAGATACATAATACTGCTTCGGTGACGTGGTTGTGCTGCGTACATTGTATGGCAGCGTTTTGAGGTCCTGGGTTCGAATCCCGGATTGAGCAGTGATATTTGGGTTTTTCTGCTCAGTAACAGCCTGGAGTCTGGAATTTGTGCCCGATATGGCCATAGGCTCGCCGCCATCACATCATGAGACGGAACACACGGAAAAGTGGGTGCCTTGGTTGCGCTTCTGCATATCACTCTGGGGATCAATGCGTGATGTGTGTTTGCTTTTTTGTTTACATAATACACACTGTTTGAAATTTACTTAGGTAATAGGCGTCGCAGCAGGCCGCGCGCATACTGTGATATTGACAGATAACGAGGGCGCATACACGCTAGGCAACAATGCATACGGACAGTGTGGTAGGAAAATAAACGAGCGGGAGGAATACAAAGGCAGCATGGTGTCGCACAACATCAGGACTCTCGGCAAGGAGAATATTACCGACGTGTGCTGCGGGCAAGATCATACGTAAGTTTTAGGAGTTTTTTATGCTAAGTTGTGTGGTGTCCAGTTTAATATCTTGAATACCAGCTTTAACTTTGAGTTTCGTCCAAGTAAAATCATGTAAACTTCAAAATATTTTCTTGATTGTTCTCTCAAAAATGTATTACTTGCTTGAAAAATTCTTTAGAATTGTTTAACCAATTGCAGAGGTTAGCCCAAAAATACAATGCGTCCATTCACTTACCAAATTTAAAGGCGATGCTTCTAAGTGTATAAAATTGCCTTATGTTAACATTGCATTCTAATTATTTAAAAATTTCCGGTCTTACCCAGTCATCCAAACCGATTAAAATGTTTTCAGTTTATTCATAACAGAGTCGGGTAAGGTGTACGCGTGCGGATGGGGTGCGGACGGCCAGACGGGACTCGGCGTTTACACCAACCAGGCGGTGCCGGCCCCGGTCAAGGGCGACGTTACAAGCGAGAGGATCGTGAAGGTTGCCTCCACTGGCGACTGTGTGCTGGCTTTGAATGGTTAGTTTCACCAAGTGTTAGGTAGTAATAGCAAGGGGCCTGATAACTGTAGTATTTTATATGGTAAACCAACTGGAGTCTTAACAGGCCGCACTAAGCTCAGGTACTAGATTACACTTGGGATTATTGAATAAGATTCCTGGAGACACACCTTGATAGGAAAAGAGTTGGAAGTGGGAGAAAATTATTTTAGTTGGCGTATTATTTTTCTGTCGGTGTTGATTTAATGAGAAAGCTGTTCCTTTTTTTAACACGCTTTTATTAGCTTGGGTTGTATTTTACTTAGATAATTTAAGCAATGTTTGTATACTCAACAGATAAAGGCGAGCTATTCGGCTGGGGTAACTCTGAGTATGGGCAGGTCCCGATGGCATCCAAACAACAGCAAGTCAACACATCGTACTCTCTACTCGAGCTCACTAAGGGTTTGGGGAGGATCGTCGACATCGCAGCGGGAGGTTCTTTCTGTATGATTGTTAATGGTGGGTAGTTCTTTATATTTTTTAAGGCTTTATTTATGGGTAAAATTATCAAGAGTTATTATTTGTTTCGAGTTTTGTAGAAAGTCAATTCGAGATGCTTATTAAATATGTGCATGACTGCTGGTATTACAAAGGATTTTTTATTTAATGACTAAGGCCTAAAGGATAATATTCTAGTTATAATTTGAAAATGTTTGTATACCGTGACATTTTTCAGATCAAGGTGACGTGTTCGTTTGGGGCTTCGGTCTACTAGGGCTCGGTCCGAACGTCCAACATGCGGCGAAACCAAAGCTAATACCTCCAACGCTCTTTGGACGCAATGAGTTCAACCCAGAAAGTATGATCGTCAAAGTGGCCTGTGGAATCGCGCATCTAGCAGCCGTCACAAACAGTGGAGATTTGTACATGTGGGGGAGGAACAGGCAGGGCTGTTTGGGCCTTGGACATATGAAAGACCAGCAGTTTCCGCTGAAAGTGTCCATCGGAGCCCATGTTTTGGATGTAGCGTGTAGTGTTGATCACTCTGTGGCTTTTTGCAAGCCGTTTATGTAAATTAAGTGTTAAGACTGTTAATTTATGAATAAATAGTTGAATTTATGTGTTTTTTTATTGCAGTTTAATGGTGAGACGAGCTTGTTGCTCGACTCATGGTGATGAATACAACCAATAAACAGTAGTATTGATATAAATTTTGAGTTACAAAATAGGTACTGCTTGTCATTCCATTGCACTTGTTACTCTAAGACATAAGATATTAAGTTTCATAATACCCAGTAACTATACTAGCTATAATGTTATTCAAACCTGAAGACAACAATACATGCACAGTGCTGTTTGGCGGTATAAATTAGGAAATGAAAAAGAAAATGTATAAATTGCATTTATGTATTTAGTATCCTTATAATAGTAAATTATTCATTTACAGTAGTAAAGGCTGATAGTCACTTTTAGTACAAGGCAAGTCTTTGTGACTCCAAGTATTAAATAATTTTGTACAAAACAAAATTATTTAAATTTCGTATTAATAATCAAAATCTTATTGCGGTCTTTTGAGTGACAATCAGGGGCTTAATGCTATATGGATTGTAATACTGACTTATATCAGAAATATTAAGTTTTACATAAGACTTGCAGCTAGTATACTAGAATTGAATATAGTCATATCTGCAGTTGGAACAAGAATGGCATATGTGCAAACTTGATTTTAACAAGACTGGGAACTCTATCAGAGTATGAAGACCACATCCTTGAATAAAGTATTTGGCCATTCTTGCAAGCACAAGTTCAATTAAATACTGTAAATTGACTTTTACTGATTATTTCCATATAATAAAGTGTGTACATTGATATATAATTATTTTATTAAGCATTTTTATCATAATACAAAAACTTATGCAAAGATGATAAATCTATAATCCAGTCTGTGTAGCAATATCTGTCATCTTTTTGTATTGTTCTGGCTTCAACACAACATTCACTCTGCACTATAGTTCAACCTTAAAATTATAATTCGCTGAATTCAAGCACTGTTATTTATCTATTAAATATGTGTCCCAATACTGTTCAAAAAGGCAAATAATTTTCTATAATAATAGTATTCTTTTGTAGCAAAAATTGCAGAATCAACAAAAGCCTCTTAGAACAATTTGGGAGGCACTAACAGTTCGCATGAACACATTTTTAAAAGTCTGTTAATATATTGAATGAGAACAGCTTCACAGCCATCCCATTCAATACCACATGGACTATTGCTTGCACTCATCGTGAAATGGCTCAAGAGTGCGGAAGTCACGCCACGCGGGAGGCAGGAGGGATGTGTGGTGCAGGTGACAGCTGCAACGCTTGCATGGTTCACTGAACAGGTTTACGTAACTGTGAAGCCAAGTCATGAAGGACCTCACCGCTAGCTCTGGCAAAGTTGGAGAGTAGAAGTGCAACATTGCCGCATGCGCATTCTCTGTCACCTTTCGGAAAACATGATGCCGAGACTCAGTCCATAAGTCAAGGGTTTCTCCATAACCTTTCACCATTACCCATTCCATTAGAAGGCCTTTAAATGCGACTACAGCCTTTAGAACATGGCTTAAATTGATTTGTACTACAGCATTACTTGCAAATGGTCGTGATATTGTGATTTTCATGTCATTATAGGACCTGTCAATGTTATTTATGACATTATCGACCTGCAGTGGTGCCACGTTATGGTTACTCTGCAACTTGCCTCGTCTTTTTGTACTGCCCGAATTTATATAGGAGCGTTTCAAAGAATTTTGACTTAACAGAGTATGGGCAAAAGAGCTGTATTCGTGTATTTTATCCGTCCATTTGTAGCTATTGACAAGCTGCGTGTACAACGCCTGTCTATCTTGAGTGGTCTCTTGGCTGAGGTATGTCGTATTCCCCAAGTTAAAAGGCGCTGTAGGTATGGGCAGTCCGTTCACAGTTTGTTCCAAATCTCTAAGGTTTATGTTCACATTGTTCAGTAATTCTTGGAGTTCTAGAAGAAACTTGTCTTTCCCGTCTTCGCCGTGGTCTGCTCGCAGCCCGTTGGACAAAGTTTCGAACACATGACTGACGCTGGAACGCAAAGTTCTCAGGGAGTTTAAAGCAGAATTTAATTGCTCTACGTTAATTGTCTGGTTCATCTTGAGAAGATATACATGTAAATATTATGCCAACAGTATCTGATAAAAGAGGGAAATAAATTGACCAAAAAATGCTAGTGTTTTCCAACAATCCCGCAGTTGATAACAATTACAAACTGTCATTTACCAAATGTCAAATGCCAGTTGTCACTCGCATGAAATCAAACTTTTCTTGTTTTTCAGCATAAGAACAACATATGTATTTGGTTGACTGCATTCGGTTAAATTCTTCATAAAAACTTATTTTATAGTGCGAAAATGTATACTTAATCAAAGATATATAATAGGTATCATAAATGCATCCTATACAAAAGATTTCACAACAGGGCTCTGGCAGGGAGAAACATATTATTTCTCGGTAACAGGTAGAATTTACTTGCACTCAATAGATGTCACTACAATGATAACTAATAAGATGGCTCTGATAATAACATCTTCCATCCGTACATCTGTTTAGTTGTATTCGAATTTCGCATGTGAGTATATCATGGAAATTTGTCTAGTCAATTTATTACTGTAGGAACGTATGTATATTATGGATTCCTATGACTGTTATTTTTGACAAAGATAAAAAAAAAACAAATTAGCCCTATATCGTTTTAGATTGGAATTAAATAAAGTGAGGTATTTATCACCACATATAACATAGGTACCTACCAAAATAAAAAATACGAGATTATATCAATGCATTCGCTTAATTTTACGCAAATATTAGTATAAAAATTAGAAGATCATGAACAGCGGAATCCAACTGAAGTTCTTTTTAAAGTTTGTAATACATTGGGAACTTTAGTAAAAATAAATTGTCTTAGATAATCTCGATTCATTGTCCATCGGTGTTCATCCTGGCAAGTCTGCATCATTTTAGTAACCATCAAAATACATACTAAAATAAAGAACTAAGTATATTGCACCTATCTAGCGCAACTTGCTGCATCAGGATTAAAAAGGTCAGTAGCATCTTCCGTAGCTTTGATAATACATAATGGCTTCTACGGCAGTGTAATGAAACTGCATTTTCCGTAATACATGTTGTATTTTTAATAGGAAAGTAGCGCGTTCGTTATTTTCACCCGTTCCATCTCCATTACGGACTGACATTTCCGTTAGTGTACAGATTTTCTGCGCTCCTTTCATTACTGCAACTATTAATCATTGCGCCGTTTTTACGTGACGCAATAAATAAAGGTTAAAGTGATCGGTGTGGAGTTTTTCTAGGTTATAGTCCGGGGCCTTATTCCATCTGCGGGGTCTTTGTGCAATTACGGGCGTTCTAATTGATGAACAGCTTTAATAGGTAAATAGGGGATTTTTACACTCTTACCTAAACAGCTATCAAAGCTGTGTTTCTATTAAAACGGCCGTAATTGCAAAATGTCGCCCTCTTAGGCGAAATAGGGCCCCCTGACTATAAGCAGAGGCGGTCTTAGAGGGAGGCTAACGGGGCAACCGCCCAGGGCTTCGCGCGGTGACTTGAGGATGTTTTTTGACGATCTTAGTGATTGTTAAAACCGGGGTATCTCTTTGCTCCGCGCGGGGCTTCGCGTTATTCTTTTTTGATATCACCTTGCGCCGTTTAGAGCCATTACTGACTATGAGTATATTCTGCAATTTTATAGCAGTTAATATATTCGTGTTATTTTTAAATAATTGAACAACGCAATAGAAATTTTCCTTGTCGATGTAAGTGTCACATAAACAATATAACCCCTGAATTATAAAATACAAATAAGCGCGTGGCTGAGAGGTAGCGGGCTCTTCTGGCGGTACCTCGTCTTCATCTGTAAACGATCCTGCGATCCATTTCTTGGTTGGACTCAAGGCTTTGCGCATCAAAGTACGGCCATTTATGCTGTCATCTATCCCGGGGAACACAATTGTTCCTAACAAAACGGCGGCAGGCTTATATCCAGATGGGTTCATATAAAGGTACTACGCGAGATATTATTAAAAGTGAGAGTATTACCTTGGTCTTATGAGTTTTGTAGAACCATCCCTTACCATGAGAATTAATAGAAATCAACACTATTAATAATATTTGATAAAATAATAAATTATCGTATATAAACGGAGTTAGTTTTCATTAGGAAAAATACATGAGTTGAAACGTGAAAGAAGACAGAATGTACAGTTTTTTGTTTTTAGAACAAACTATGCAGTCACAATAAATTACACAACAAGGAGGTTGCGTTCATATTTCTTCATCCTCTCCTGAACGCAAGCCCAGTCCTTTCAGAAAGTTGTGCAGCTTCGACTTGAGGCAGTCTGCTAACATTAAGTTGGTGCTGATGTACTTGACAACTATGTCACCAGTTGCCACTTTGTCCCGGACATAATGATGACGAACATCAACGTGTTTGTTCCTAGCATAATAAGCAGTGGTACCTGTAATTTTAATTGCACTCTGATTATCGCATTTAACAAAGTTGTAGCTGTAGCCACAGTTGAATGCCACCACTTCATAAAGTTGCTTCAGCTATAATGCCTCTTGAACAGCTGCGGATAGTATGCCATGTACTTTACTTCTTTCAGGAACGTAATCCTCATCATCAGCGATATCTTCCTTCATAGTACTTTCAAATAAACTCTTACTATCATTTATATTCTCATTACTTTCTTCTCATGTGCAACTCATTGGTATTAACCTAAACTTTATCTCTATACTTTCTTCCAAAAAATTTCGTATTTCTGCTAATAAGGATCATATAGCCTGTAACCTTTGGATTCTGAACTATACCCAACAAATATAAATTCTCTAGCTTTATTATCCCATTTCAAATGCTTTTCTTTGGGTATATGTGCCATAGTACGACATCCAAATATTCTCATGTGTTGAATGTTTCGCTTCTTACCTGTCCACAATTCTCGTGGAGATTTGTAATCAATAGATATTGTAGGGGAACGGTTGATCACATCAAGTAAACGAGAATCCCTAATGCCTTCATTCTTAAAAGGCTGTCTGGTTTGTTTACCCTGTAGATATGTATTACATATAAAACTCTCATTTTGTTTATATCCAGTCATGACTAATTTTGAATCATGATATATCTTACAACAATCTTTATCAAATTTTACTTCACAGTTGTTGCGAGTTATCTGATGTATTGATAATAAATTGGCGGCCAAACCAGGAACATACAATACATTTTTTACCTGTACAGTGCCAATTAATTGCTTGCTTACTCCATCATAGCTTTTCAAATTGGCCTTACCGCAACCATTCACTGTTAAGGTTCCTTTATTAGCTACTGTGATGGTAGTAACCGGAGCAGGTCCATAATCATAAATCCAGTCTCTGTTGTTTGTCATGTGCATTGCAGCTCCAGAGTCCAGGTACCAGCATCCTTTGTTCATATCTGGGGATGCAGCAAAAGCAGCTACAAAACTGGAAGAATTTTCATTCACATTAAAGTTAACCTTCTTAGTTTTGTTGTCTTTATTTTGCTTTGAGTACTGACTTGAGTGGCAGGTTTTAGAAATGTGTCCATATCTATTACATTTAAAACAACGGGGACCTTTTCCTAGTGGCTTAACATACTTCATATTTCCTTTGTGAGGACTTGAATAAAATGCAGCAGAGTTATTCATATTTTTAACATCCTGCAAAATTTTTGTCTTAACAAGATCAGTACTTATAACAACGCCTGAGCTTTCCATAGCCATTATCATAGGCCTATAGGATTCCGGTAATCCTGCGAGAAGAAGTGTACCCAGCCACTCATCATCGACCATGAAACCTATATTACGGAGCTTGTGTGCACAAGTAATTACCTTATTGACGTAGGTTTCAACATTTCCACAACCTTCTAGATCTGTGTTAATTAATTCCCTTAACAAACCTACCTTCCTTGTCAGACCCGAATCATCAAAAGCCTTACGTAAATTAGACCATACTTCTTTAGCAGTTTTACTTTCTTGTATGTGGATGTAATTTACGGAATCCACCAGTAGCACGATCTTCGACCTGGCTTTAGTGTCCTCACTTTTGGTAAATTTTTCCTCGCCATCTTCCACGCATTTCCACAACTCCTCGTGTTCCAGGTACGTTCGTACAGCAAAGCTCCATGTGGCGTAATTATCCTGGCCTTGTAATTTTTCAATTTGTACCATGTGCCCATTTGACGTCATTTTATATGATTTTCAAATGCACCTATACACGAACGAACAACTAATACTTTTTCTTACAGTAACTGAACTAACTAGGCGTCTGGGCCCATAACCTGATAAAATAATAAATTATCGTATATAAACGGAGTTAGTTTTTATTAGGAAAAATACATGAGTTGAAACGTGAAAGAAGACAGAATGTACAGTTTTTTGTTTTTAGAACAAACTATGCAGTCACAATAAATTACACAACAAGGAGGTTGCGTTCATATTTCTTCAATATTTTTATTGTTACATTATTAGTTATTTTTTGGTCAAAAAGTACTTGCATAATTTAGAACACGTAAGAATTACAAGAAAATAAAACACATACACCTCACGCATTTCTCTCCGAAGGGGTATACAGAGGTGCAACCAGGGCACCCACTTTTTGCCAAGTGTGTTCTATCCCATGTTGTGATAGGGGGCGAGTCTATCACCATATCGAGCACAAATTACCGACTCCGGGCTGATACTGAGCAGAAAAACCCAATTATCACTTTGCCCGACCTAGGATTCGAACCCAGGACCTCAGAGCGCTGCCGTACCGCGCATGCAGTACAACTACGCCACCGAGGCCATCGACTTAAGAATGAATACTGGAAAATTAATATCGCATTAAGAAGTTTCAAAAATAGATAAAAGGAACACACGTTCCTCACACGCCGCACCCCAATCTACTTTTGAGTCGCATATCTTTTTGTCATTCATTCACTCGTTCAACATGTCCACGCAAACGAAACAGCTTTGTGCACGTCGACGCTCCTTTCAAACCATTCTCGAGCTGCGTGTGGGCTTGTTTCAGTTTAAATTGCGTTTTAATGGCTGCACTTATTTCGCTTCTTACGAATATGTAGAACTGACTTTAATTCATTATATTTTTAGTACAAGGTTTTTTTTATAGTTATTGGATCCCGCAGTCAACACTGGGGGAAATCTGCGAATGTGATACTGGAATCCCTCGGCTTAGCGACTGCAGGGCCTTGAAGTAAATTTGGCACGGTATGTCTGGAGAAGGAAGTGTGGGGGAAAGGAACCTTCTTAGAATGGCCGGAAGGGAGAAGGCCAGGAATTGTTCGCGAACCCTCATAAGCCTCAATTTGTAGTTACAACCATGAGGTATACACACTGGACTGTGTGACTAGGGCCGCGGCAAATGTCCCTCCGTGCATGGACGTGCATCGGTGTGAAGGGCTTTACAATGTTGGAAATGGGATCTTGTAATAACTATGTTTGTTTTAATTGTAATATCACCTAGAAATCCTTCCGGATTTAAGGTTCTTAGCCCGGCTATGTAGTGAGAGGCTGCGAGTTCTTTGTCGCAATACAAAATTTAATTATTACTCAAATATTGAAGTGTTAGTGATCGAGTCTAGATAACGCCATATTTCATAACAATCGATCCTAAGCTAAGCTAGTTGTTTAAGCCTTGCTCATGCATATTTTTTCATGCTTATAAATGCATGCTATAAAACTATCTCTAATTATCTATGCGACCTAAGTTAAACTAACAGTACATTAGTTCTTGGTCTGCAAACCACATTACTTCAGATTTCTGCACTTAACGAATAGGGGATGTAACTAGAAATCTCTATTTATCATTAGGTTTCATCTTCTGTGCGACCACCGTAGAATCTGTTACAACATATACTTATAACACATTTGAAAGAGATAGATCAATACATTGTAGTAAATTCTCGTAATAAAGCATCAATAACATTTTTCTCGCGGTGCCTGGGCCGTGTTTACAGCTGGAGAGCCGAAAATGAGGTTTGTTCCACCTGAATACTAAACAGGTGCCCGCTTGAGCGAAAATGGAAGTGGATAGGTTCCGTGTTTTATAGCTGATGAGATGTTTAGTTATTGTTTTTGTGAATAATCTAGATTTTACTTAGGTATTAGACTATTATAAAAATAATAGAATTTATTTAGATATTGCAATATTATGCAGAGTACTAGTTGTGGCTCGCGGCTTCGCTCGTGTGAAAAGTCTTTCCTGTTACAAAAATCTCTAAGTTACTACCGTAGTTTATAGCGCTATTTATTTAAAAATCAGATTAATAATGCGTATTCATCCCATAGGCAAATTGCCGGGATAAAAAGTGACCTATGTGCTAATCTAGGACATGTTCTTCAAGTGTGCCAAATTTCATCCAAATCCGTTTAGGTGTAACATAGGTATTACCTTGTCCAATTCTAACAAATATTTTCACATAATTGCACATTTATAATATTAGTACGAAGGAAGATTTACTATACTGTACTCAATAAATATACTGAAAATAAGAATAACTTTTATTTTATTATCAGCCTGGAAATAAACCCACATGGCGAAAAGTGGGTGGCTTAGTTGCATCCCTGCTCACCCCTTCGGGAATAAAGGCGTGACGTGTTTGTTTAATTTGTTTTATGTTTAATTCGTGTTGTAAAATCTACGTGGATATTTGCTCTCGTAGTTTCTAATACCCTTGACTTAAGACTTGAATCTTAGTGTTATATAGATGTTTATTTTTTGTTATCGCGATTGAAAACCTTCTTACGTATTCAATGAGTTCTGTTTGATTAACAATGGCTTCTCTTTGCGTTCTTTGTTTTATTTTTCCGATGCTAAGAAAATTATGCTTTGTGAGTGAGTCGCGGAAGCTTTTTGTGATTGCTTTTCTTGTGAATTTGTGAGAGGTTTCGGTAGTTTGAAGAAGGGAAAATGAGGAATGTTTTGTTTCGATCGGTTGACGTTTTTGAATGTTAGCCAATCATCAAATTGACTACTGATAGTAAGCAATTAGCAACTTCATGGACCGTCATAATAGTTAATAATTAGTGCGAGAGTGGAAGTGTGAGGGGGTGGTCGTGTTATATGACCTACCCAAAATTACTTCATTCAAATAGGTTCTGTGAAATAGCTGAAGGAGACAGGTCAGTTGAGTGTTAGATGAAATTGATAATAGTGTAGTTCTACGAAATTTGAAATCAGAATTCAGCTGATAAAAGATCTAAATATGAATGAATGACGATACGACACGGTCTATTAAAGCATAACAAATGCGTGCAAATATGGTTTAAGAGCTCGTGAGTGATCTCCGTGTCCAACAATACCAGAGTTATTCAAATACGCTTGATCCTGATCGACAGTTCCTTTGTGGCGGAGGGTGTGAAATAAAATAGACATAATGGCCGACATGTGAAGACGAGTGTGAAAAACGGCGCATTGTTACACTCCGCGCCGCCTGTCTCGGTAATTGTGTTCGGAGTAAGTTCTAGTTTAGAAGTTGTCGCTCAAGAGCTGCGGGCGGCACGTGTCGGCGTGTCGCAGTCGCGGCATTCGCGCACTTCTCTATCTGTGAATGAAACGCGCATCGACTATCTAGGTCCCATTGAAATGTTTAATGAATCGTGGACGCCGTGGGTCGAGCGCGTACCTCGCTTAATATTTGACGAGGGCCGCGGGGGCTGAGCGCCCGGCCGCGCATCACGACCGCCCGGCGCCGCCGCTGCACCGACCTTGGGCCCGGCCGCCTGCACGCACCCGCGGGACCTCTCGCCGTTTAGCCAAATGTCTCCAGAATTCATCGCTATTAGATAGTGATGAGATTATAGTATTTTCCAAGGGGCAGGGCTCAGGTCGGCTCGCGCACCTGCGCAGCGGCGGGGCGGTGTGGTCGCGGGCTGGGGAGGCAGGGGTGGCGGCGGCTGGCGCGCGGCGGGGCGCGGCCAGTCCCGCGCCTGGCGCCGCCGGGGCCGCACGCGTGTCGGCAGCTGTATGAGCGCGCCGGCGTGCTAGCGCAGCGTGCGCGGGTGTGGTATGCCCGCGCGGTGCCGATATGGCGCCGTTCCTGGCGGCGGTCGCGCTGCTCGCCTTGTTGCCCGGTGAGTGAGCGACAAGAGGCGCGCAACAGGCGGCCGCCGCGCACCGCGTTTGTTTACCCGTGCGGGATCGATTGGCGTGCTGAGAGCTGACGTGTTGTGAGTGATCCCGTGCCCTAGGTGCAGGCCGCTGGAGGACCTGGACCCCGCGCTGGACTCCTCTAGGGAACGAGGGCTTGACAACCCTACAGGCCACACGCTTGAAGACAATTCCTACACAATTTAGATAAGATTACCTGAAACCTCGAAACCCCGAACGATCAACTCGTAAAGCCCGGATTTGTAGTAAAATCTCGTAGAGGATTTTTCTCGCGCGTTGTAGAGGTCCGTTATTTCACACGCTAGGGTCCGTACATAATAGAGAAAATAACTTTCCACGCACGTTTGTTTAGGGGCGTCATTATATATTATTATAATCAACAAATTTTGGTAGTCTAGAGATTATGTTAAGGATACATCTAACGAGAGTAATAAAGAGTTAGGTAGAGTACCGTTATGTAGTTTTAACAGAAAAATACTATTTTTCGAACTCCCATAGGTAAAATAGGCAAGTCAAGCCACAAAATACGTAGAAAACTCATTATTAATGATAACCCGTATAAATTTTTCATCCAAAAACATTTACTAAAATTCATTTTGTTAAAAAATGTAAACAGAAACCTCGCAATTTAAAACTCGTGTGGGAAAATTGTTGTACATTTTTTGTTTTCACACGTTGAGCATTTCCAACGATTTGCACTCACAAAGACATGTTTTGTGCGTCGTGGTTTCCGTAAACCAAGATTACAATCTTGACGTCCTTGTCTCGTATTGTTAAAGCATGGTTACAATACATTGAACATGATGTACGTCCTAATAGTATGTGATCTAACACAAATGTCTTTTCCGAATAGATATAATCACGATTTTCATGATATCTTGACCTATATCATGCCTGCTTGCTATAGGCAGGCAGAGAGTATCGACTTCTTTTGTGTTATGGCTATGACCATTTATTTATCGGTGATTTTTCCAATGTTGAATAATATTAGTCAGAGACAAAAAATTCAGGTAATCAAAAACTCCACTTAAAAAATAACTCCATAATGTATTGTAATTTTCTATGAAATCAAGTCAGTATAGACTTCTATTTAACGTTACATTACTTTCGTATCATATTTTATTAAACTTAGTTCCGACGTCTTCAATCTCTTTGTAGTCACATCTATAAAATTTGCCTTCAAAGGTGTAAAGTTTCGTCTCTGGCTAAGTTTATAATGATTTATCATTGAGCATGTTTTTCGCAAGTCCCAAATTGTAGAAGTAAGGCGTAAAAAAGGAGTATTATCCCTTAGAAGAAGCTATCCTTCATTTAAAGACAAAGAACAGAGACGCCTTGTACCCGGACTGATATGTTGAACAGACTGCAACTTATTACAAGGTTGTCACAAGAATAAAATAAGTATTAGTCCATATTCAATACAAATAAGATCTACTATTCTTATTCACGTAGGAATTACATTGGGGTGAGATAAGTAAACTTAATTAAGACCATTTGATAGCATATCTCAGAATCTTTGATAGACGTTCTATTTCTGACATGCCAAACTAACGCCTATATTCCTAAAGGGGTGGCCAGAGATATAACTCATTGTTTGACGAACATTCCACTGTTATAATGTGTCAGGGAGCGAGTTGACGTATCGGTAATATATTCAATCTTACATTAAGTTGTATAGGTGAGTTTTTACAAAGGAAAAATTTTGTAAAAAGTTTGTTTATTAAGTCCAGGTATAGTAGAACTTCGTACTCGTTGTCTTGTATTATCATAACGTATTGACCTGATTCCAATGTTCACATATTTGCTTTGTCCCGATACAAGTCTTTGTCTGAAACAAGTCCTTACATGACTCAAAAAGGACTCTTGACTCTTTGTTCGATGTTTCGTATTCTCAATATTGTTTAGTCCAATAACTTAGTTATTAAAAAGACGTTAGAGGAAAATTAATATGTGTTTCTCCCGAACCTAATTTAGTTGTTAATGTGCCAGTTACCAATTTTTGTCCCTAAGATTTAGATAAAGGAGGGAATGGATCTTTGTTCTATGTTACAATGTGGAGAAATGATTAGATTGTTAGCATTACGGATGATAAATGTTCATCTTCATAATTTCCTAGAACGGTTGATTGTAAATTGATTCTTACATACGTTAAAATATTCTTTGTGGTTTCTTTCAATGATTTGTGTTCTGGGATTTATTATTAAATCATGCTGGCTTAAATTTGACCGGCGAAAAATAGTTATGTAGTGTACTTAATCATCTGTATTTCATATTGTACAAATAAGAAAGAAAAACTAGCTAAAAATTCGCAGAACATTCGTTCTAAGTCAGTAATTACTTGAATATGCATAAGCGGCTCCCACAAAGAGCCTTAATAGCGTTATTGGCAATAGAATCTTTAAGGGTCGGTGTATAGCGTGCGACGCTTTGGGGTTGCGATTTTAGCCCTTTATTGAAATCGTAGTCATAGAATATCACCGTTTTCTAAAGGTTAAGTGAGATTTAGGCGCAGCGCAGATGTCAAATTATTTTCCAGAAACACTGTGAAAGATAAATCATATACAAATTATTTTGTACAAATACGAGTAAGGATTTATCTGCTCTTCACTACGCTTCTCACTCTGACACATAAGATGTTTAGTCTCAAAATGCCCAGTATTTACACTGGCTGCAATGTTGGCATTCCCGCATACAACAGTGCATGCACCGTGTTGTTTGGCGACAGAAATAGACATTGCGGCGGTACGTACTCAGACAAAGAAAAGACTCTTACATACAAGAGACCAACCACCAGTAAATTAATATAATATAATATTAGTCCTGTATTATATACTATTCCGCTGCTGGGCGCGGGTCTTCTCTACTACAGTGTGGGTTTAGACCTCAGTCTGCCACACTGGCATAGTGCGGATTAGCGGATTTCTCAAAGCATGAAAACGGTCTCTAGAGAAGTTCTCAGTTCTAATATAAAGTATTTTATCATCAGGTTACCTTATTGTATTACTTTTTATTTACTGTGTTAAGAAACTGCATGGAATTTTATTCGCATTGATAATCCCTCGCCATAGTTCTTGAATTTTGTGTGGTTTACGTTTTCGCTTAACATAATATCGAGACATGCAACAAAATAAAGTGAAGATATATAAAGTAAAGCACAAAAAAACCGGACTATTATAGATTAATTTATTTAGTTTCTCTTTTATATTCGGCAAATAATCAGTGAATATTTCTCTAATGAAACACATCAGCACCAAGGTCTAACTCACAACTAAATTAAATAGTAAAATGAGTAAGAAATAAATTACTTTGGAGCTGCTTATCTCTGTCCCTTTAATTTCCTTCACAACTAATTCTTGAATATCGCTAGTGCCAGCGATCATGTCGGCGGAAATTTATTTATAATCCGATAAATCTGGTACATACCTTTAATATTTTGATACCGTTGGAGATCTCACGTAAGTACTACTTTAGTTATTTATAGTTTATTTTTAACTATAATGATTTTATATTGGACATTGACTGTAATCAGTTTTTGCGATAAAAAGTTAATTAGTTATTTTAAAGGAAATTGTGGTTTGTTCGGAATAACTTTTATATATTTCTTGTATTTTTGCAACAACTTAAGGTTGATGGACAAAGAACTGTGGCAATAAGTCCGCATATACTGTTGAAGCATATTATATATAAATTAATACACAATCATTCTTATGTTTACGCGAATATTAGATATTAAAATAAAATTATTTCTCAGATTATATCGCGGTTTTTAAATTTTATTTTTCTCATCGTGTTGGTCGTCCAAAATATCTTAGTCCCTCGTGACTACCAAAGGCTGTAAAGTCTACAAAACGTCTGAAGAAAATTAATATAAAAACCGCCATAAAATCCGAAAAATAGTTTTGTTTTAATAAATATACACGTAAAATAATCTTGGAATAGGATAAATTCTGTCTTTACCTAATAACTGGTAAAGTGGGTAAATAAATAAATAATTATAGGTACTTAGGACGGACTAAGTTCTCCGAGATGTAGTAGCTTTGTTTTATGTCTACCTGTGTATAAACCATGAGCTTATGTTTTACATTATAATATCAGTTCTTGTGTTAAAGTTACTTTATTATTGATAATGAAAAGGAGTTTGAAACAACCGTTACCTTTATTACTCTGACAACAATAAAGAGATGAGTCGTTAAGATATAAAATACTTACTTCTTGCTAATCTAAGCTTTTTTCTTATTAGGTTTCTTAAGTGTTGTTTAACCTTGTCTCTTATGTTAGAAATGATAGAAAAAATGTGGTAGCACTGATTCAAAATGATGGATAAGCATTGATTCGCAATTATTACAAATAATTTTAAATATAGTAAGTTTCATTTTGGATTCAATATCCTATTTAGTAGTTATAAGCTGTATCGCATATTAAAATATGTAGTCGCATTACATTTTGTCTATAATTTTTTTTCTAAACGACAGTGTATAAACATTAACATACTTTATCGGAGGACCTTATAGTCGGTAAAATTACTGGGCATTTAGTACAGGTCACAGGGCGTTAATATTATTAATTGTTTTCGACCTACTGCAGGTCAAGGACCTTCCAATAAGTCGTCCATTGTAATCTTAGGGAGAATAGAGTGCTTCACATTTCACAATACTTGGCAATGCAACTGTTTAATCTCGCTCTAACAATCAGGCGAGCGATTAGCTCATCATTTAGTTATATAAATCTACACAAAACTTTACCGCCGTTCTACTTTGTACCTCAGATTTTATCACCCGCATCGTCCCATTATTTGCTGGTAAACACTTGTTAAAAGACCTTTATTTATCACGATATCTGATTATGAAGATTTAATTAATCGTATTTGGTTTGGTAGGGACGTGCGTGAAAACAATTCTAATTATGGATAAAGTATTAATGATGACTCATTAGTTCATCACGATTACCACCAGAAAAGCGAATCGGGGAGTTCTATACAGAGGTGGAAATGCTTTGAGTTTTACTTTCCATATCAAATTATGGCTACAATGTTCTGTAAATCAGAGTGAAGCCATGCTTATATACCGTTGCTTTGCAGAAGAGAATTCTGTAAAATAAATTTACACCATGCCTATATGCCTTTGCTTGGCACAAGAAAATGTGGTATAATTGAATTATTATACGAGAAATCTTCTAAGAATACTAATTCATATTAAAAGTGCTGAATATTGGAGTCAGTGTGAATTTGTGTGCGAAAGCCATGGTATCTAAATTCGTTTACATGAGTCTACACTCGTCTTGGCATCATGACATCATTACATATATATTGTAGGATATAATCATATTTTAACACATAGGTTAACATTATTGCAACTAATAACATTGTGTGTCCTTCCAATTTTCCAAAACGAAAAACACAAACACAATTCTAGGAAAACCTTTTCGTTTAAACGAAGCAGTGTCTGTCGACTCGTTCGGGAATGTCTAGATTTATTCGATTACGAATTTCAATCTTCTAAATGTGAGCGAATATGTTCGAATTCGTACACCGCCTAGTATTCCTTGGTTTGCGACGTATATAGACGAAATCTATCTAGAAGTGGTGAAAGTGTTTCTGAAAGGGGAATCCAACACAACATGTAAGTACTAATATATATAAATGCAGTCTGCAAATCGTACTGATGATAATTATATTCTACATAAACGGAAGTCGACAGGAATCGAGTTATAAGGACCCTTCGCCACTGGTACCTAGACAGAGTTTCCTTGTAGAAGACTATTCTAGATGCCATTAAGATTTAATTCATTGCGGTCATATTGATAAAAGTAAATTTTTCAAAAAAAAATTTATCGGAGAAATGACAAAGAAATTTTCTATAATTTTGAGACAGACGTGTCAGAATATGCAAGGTACACCCTAATAAGTAATTTGCAAACTGGAAATATAGCCTTAAATTACCTACCATTATATTCTTTGACATTCCTTATTCCTTTAAATCAAATCGTAACTGTACAATTAGATATAAAAATGCAAATAAACAGAATTCCACAAACAGAACGTAATTCGAAGAATTTGCAAAACCGATTCGAGCAAGCACAATCAGACGTTAATGCACCGCACCATAAAATGAAATTACGTGGTGTATTTGTGACGAATGGCACCGCCGGCTAAGCGAACGGCTGGGCGTAGTCCTAATGGCACGAAAATGATAGATTGTTGTACCGATGGGGACATAGGAGCTATAAATCTCTTCACGAACGATTGCTTTCATCCGCGAGACGTTTTTGTGACTGACGTTCTTTTTTCGATAATTTGTCAGCGAGGCAAAAAGTGGGATCATGTACACAGGCACTAGGCTTTTTACTCGTGATTGTCACTACAGAACATTATACGTATTTTAGATACAACATAAATTTATAGAAAGTACGAAAGAATAGAAAGAAAGAAGGTAACATATTTATCTCATAATGAGTACATAAAAATGCCAGTAGTGTCTTATAATACAGCCTTTATTAGTTTCTATGACATGATGTGACAGGGGCGACGATATTGCCAAATAGGACAGAAATAAAAATCACTTTTTTTTTACCAATTTCATTTTGTTTTGATGATTTTAAAACTTCATCAATTTCTTTTTTAATTTACAATTTGATTTTGTTATGTCGATTTTTAAAACTACATCAGTTATGCTACCATACTACTAAACCCATAAAGCTTTTATAATGACTTTACAATATAACCATATTTTTACTTCATAAAATACATCATACCTCCCATTCCCCTAAGCATTACCCGTGTCCATTACCGGCGACAGCACAGACCTACCTCTAGCTGGCACACGCCCAACGTCGGCCATATCACCGCTAATGCCAAGTCTTATCTCAAATTGCCAGTATTTTCACCGTGATCGTAACAAACATTTTTACACATTTGATTTATTAGGTTATTGAACTTGGTTATGTAGTTAATATTTAATGTGTTTATTGTGCGCAGTGGGGGCAAAAAATAAATAGGTTGTTTTAGGAGATTGCTATTTTTTATTTAATTTTTAAGGGACTAGCAGAGTAGATTCAAGCTATGTTACTTAATATTTAAACTTCAAATTCAAATAGTCTTGCAGTGGCGAAGGGTGAAATTTTTTGAAAGGGTAACCGACACAAGATATAAGTACTAATTTGCATGAATGCGGTCTACAAATCGTTCTAATGATAATTACATTCTACGCAAAGGGAAGCCGAAAGGAATCGGGTTATATGAACCCTTCTCCACTGTAGTCTTGACTCCAACTCCAAAGTAAGCGGCTTGGGTATGAAATAATCTCTAACTGTCTGTACCTGCGGCGGCGTCGTGTGACGGGTCGGCCACTTCCCTACAATATGGTTGAGGACGCCGATGGCTGGCACATGCGTCATACTCGTGAACGGGTGCTGCTTGTGTGGACTGTTCTGTCCATTTCGCTTACATTTCTAATTTCTAATTGCTAGAGGTGCTGGGAGGAAATAATTATAAGGATAATAGAGAAATTTCATGATTCCTGAGAGGGTTGTGCAGTCATATAAAAATTTAAATTAATTTATTCCTTATTTCACGAGCCTATAAATGAACTGCTCTAAACTTTTTTTTTTCTCTTCTCACTTTATCATGTACTGTAGTCTTTACCTTAAACTGATTGAAAAGAGCAACACCAGAGTTTCTTGCCCGTTCTTCTCTGGTGAAAACCCCTTTCCGAACTGGTGCTAGAGTTAATATTGACAGAATCTAAATAATGTATAACATTTTACAGATTCAAATAAATCATTTCATTTCATTTCATTTCAATAAAATGTAAATATAAAAGTCAAGTTGGTATCGACTACGAGTAACCTTTTTAGATACACAGCGCTAAAACAAATATGTATAGATCACAGAAATTACTATCCTTAATCATACGCTATGAAAACAGCAAAAACAAGCGAAGTGCAGCACGAAAACAATTTCAAATTAGCATATACGTCAGTGTTCTGTATTAAGTCTATACTATTTAGCCTGGATATTCAAACATTCAAAACATCGTATCCAACAATTTGAAAATGCAATTTAATCTAACAAAGATAACGCGATAATAAACTAAAATAAGCGCGGTCGAGGCACAATACCACAAATTAGCTGCATAACCAAACAGCATTACCGTCTGCTCGCTCGGTTTTTGTCCGAACTCCGACCGAGCGGGGCCCAAATTAATTGGTATTGACACAGATTTATGTTTTCTGTTTTGCGCTTGACCGTAGGCTCGAAACCGTGACGCAGCATTTTCTGTGTTTTCTGCTTTCAAATCGGATAAATACGGTGTATTTACTCGCTGATGTGCGAATCGTCGGATTTGTGTTTGTCTATTTTTTTCTGTTTCAAATAATATGGAATATTGCAAGTATGCTTCTATAGAAAACGCTTAGATATATTCTAATGGTCTAAGAGGAAAAGAGATACCCAAATAAAAAATATTTATTTACCTTAATAAACAAAACATCATATCGCATAATGTACCTACTTTGAATAAAAGTGCCAGTTTAAAAGGAAAACATACAAAACAATATATACTACCGATCTCATAGTGCCTGTGGCGAAATCCAAAAATGTAGAGGTAAACATGAAATGCACGCGATAAAATCCGCAGAATGTTTAATTTAATACGCTACGTGCGTGCTACGCATACGCTACACATATACGCTACGAACGTGCTACGCGGATATTGCATACTGCGTAGTACGTACTACACCGCTACGTGATGTGTAGCACAGCGTATTGTAGAGTTTTGTAGCACACAGTAAATCCTCATAATGTGGAAGTTTAGATGATTCTGTTTCACGTCAGATTAGTTCGAAACGAAATTAGGTCCATTTGTGATTCCAATCCACGTGCAATTTATGAACTGTTTGGCGGTTTACGTATTCCGTTAGAAATATAAAGATGTTACGCAGGGCAGCATAATTTCTGATATGGCTAGCTAATTGTTGCAATATAGCTATCGGAAATGAAGGCATATTTATTGTGACGGAATGAAATAACGACATAACGACGAATAATAAACAGCCTTAATAAGCACTGTCATCAAAATGATTACGAACAAAAACAAATTTACAATAATTATGCAGAGTACGATATTATTACAATTACGGTTGCAATTAAGATCTCAAACTACTCGACCGGGTTACAATATCGGATCGCTTATATAAATTCTCTCCAATGGGGCTTTGATTGGAGTTATCCGATCATTGCATCGTCAGAATATTACGATATATCTAGATTAGCTCGTGGAAGCGTAATGACGTCAGCCAGATAAATATTTAATGCAACTATCGTGCATTATTCCGTAATAAATAAATATCAAGCTATAAAATTAAATGCAATAGACTACAGTTGTAGTCAAGTAGCAGTACAACAATTAATATTATGCATTGGCTTTGGAAAGAGTTTTTTATGACTACTAAATGGAGAAATGAGCATGCCGCTTGTCTAATGGTAAGAGCTACGACTGTTCATAAATAGCATTAACATCATACGGTACTTTGAGTTAGAAAGTACTGCGTGGCATTCCACTGCACTTGTCATCCTGAGACATGAGAATGTTCATAAGTCCCAGTAATTACGCTGATTATATTGTCCATCAAACCCGAACACAGATAAACTTCAGTTTCTGTATTCTCATATAATTCAGTGACTTAAAATGTGTTTGTATCAAAAAGCCTCCACGTCAACGCGTGATGGTCCTTCCTGTTATGTACACACATACACACTGATGCATTTTATCCCCAAAGGGGCAGAGGTGCAACTGGTGCATCCACATTCCACCGTCTGTATTCCGTCCCATGATGTGCTAGCCATATCGGGCACAAATTCCAGACCCCGAGCTGATATTGAGTAATAACCCCACTTTGTCCAACCCGGAGATCGAACCCGAGACCTCAGCACTGCAGTCGTACCTTAATACAACTACCCCACCGAGCCAGTCCTGTTATGTTTCAAATCTAAAAGCGAATTCATAAAGGTTAATAACTCTTTGTTCATAACACTGGTTCCTGCATTAATTTTGAAGGGTGATCCAATTGAATTGGTTCTACCGTTCAAGTAGCGTTGTAGCGACAATGAGCCCTCTAAGTTTGTGAAAGGCCGACTTGAGCTTTTGTGATAGCGTTATTGATAGCTTCAGGAACTTCGGGTCTCAGACATTATTAATATGTTTCGGCATAGTTTCCGGTCATGGCTTACTTTTATTGTAACAAAGTTTACCTGGAAAGGTATTGTATCGTTTTGTTTGCAAAAAAAGACAGGTTGTTTGTAAAAATGGAAGAAAACCAAGACTATGCAGAATTCCATTTAAACTCAGGAAATATGGGCTACCAAGGCGTAGGCGGGTTCAAAAGCCAAGGCAAAACATCTTTAATAAACCTACATATCTGGGAATTCTCCATAAGAAATTTGATGGTATATAAATTCTGCTAATCTGCAATAGGCCACTAGGTTAAAGTCTAAAACCCTCTCAGTGTTAGAACAGGTCCGTGCTCAGCAGAAATCAGTTTTTTTTAAGTTTTATTATTATTAAGCCCTAAAACTAGAATGGTTAGTTTTATTATAATTATTTGTTATGTTTATGTGAATGTTGGACATCGAAATTAAACTATTTTAGATTTCATTCGCTCTATTAATCTCCCCGGTCTAAAATCATAAATACTAATTAGAAAGTAATTGCACGCCGCTCCATAGTTATTTGAAATAACTGAGCTGCATTAATCTTTATTACCGTTCGTGGCTGAGCGGCTAGAGTATAGAGTGACTGCGAGTGCACAACGCTGGCTTTAGATTGATCTCGGAGATAACATCGCAAATTTGTGAGTTCTTGTTAACATTGGTCTCAGGTTAGGATTTAAAGTGGAATCCTAGAGATCTATATCACATTGTTAATAAAAACAGTAGCTGTTATATATTATCTTATTTGATAAGTTAGTATAAATGTATGATGAAACGTGTAAGTTCATGATAGAAATGCTTTTAAACAGGAGCAATACCAAGAAATTAGTTTTTTTTGCATGGATCTGGACCCTTAGCTGGATTTTTAGTTTTATATAGCTTAGTTTTTACACGACTTTATTTTACTTTTTAACTCAGCATTAGTTAGGTGACAAAACGGCAGTAATAAGGTAACATAGAGAATTAAAATCAATGACCTGTCTAACAACATATTAAGACTGATTAATATTGTCTAATGAAAATTCTTTAAAATCTATTTTAATTAAAATCCATCCATTTATTCGTTTCATAACAGACCGATATTAACATCACTTAATATCAATATTTTAATACTATGTTTCTATGACTGGGTTTTGAGTTTGTCACTAAATGCCTTTAAAATTGTATCTGATTTATTTGGAAACGATTAGTACATCATTAAAGCGGTATAATGACTGGAAACGAATCAGCGGGCGATGTTCTGAATAGCCGCCATTGTTAATCACTGATGCGCCGCTACGTCGAACTAATGCGTTTGATTAAATAGATTGTAGAGAAAAATGTATTTAGTTAGGTCGTTCGTCTGGAAATAATTGCTTAGTTATAAAATCAAAATCTATACTAATATATAAAGCTGGAGAGTTTGTTTGTTTGAATGCGCTAATCGCAAAAACTACTAGAACGACTTTGAAATTTTTAACTAAAAGGAATATTACTTTAGAGTGTTATAAGTTAATTTTTGTTCCGAGAGAATATAAAGCAGGACTTTTATCTAGGAAAAACTTTTGCACATGGGCGGGCTCGGGAGCAATGCTAGCAAGAAATTGAATTATACTTTCACACTGCCTTCTGGTGTGGTTGTTTTAAGACTGAATGTTATGCGCATAATACACAGAAATAACACTGACTACACGTTTAAGGCGAGCGCATCAGCATTTACACAATGTTTGATGTTAGAGCACCAGGGGCCTTATTCTCTATCCCGCACGTTATTTTAACAGTGCGTAACAAGCACGTAACACAACGCATCATGTTTAGGACTATAGAATTTGGCTTACAGAATACCATTCCACGCACATTTCTCGAAGATAACGTTAGCGTTACGCGTTTACACTATCATACAGAATAAGGGCCCAGTAACGAAGGGTTCATATAACCCGATTCCTACCGGCTTCCCTTTCGTAATTTATGTAAAATCTAATTACCAATGGTACGATTTGAAGACCTTTATGCATATTGTTAGTTATGCATAAAGTTCCATATGCTCGTCTCGTCATTCAAAGCAATAAAATACATATTGTCGTGTCGGGTTCCCTTTCGGAAAATTTCATCCTTCGCAACTATAATAATAATAATATCAGCCCTGTATTATATACTGTCCCACTGTTGGGCACGGGCCTCCTCTACTTCTGAGAGGGAATAGGCCTTAGTCCACCACGCTGGCCTAGTGCGGGTTGGTAGACTTCATACACCCTCGAAAATTCCTATAGAGAATTTCTCACGTATGCAGGTTTCCTCAAGATGTTTTCCTTCAGCATTAAAGCAAGTATATAATTTTTTTAGAAAATACAGAGGTGTGTGCCCTTGGGATTTGAACCTGCGGACATTCGTCTCGGCAGTCCGTTCCACAACCAACTAGGCTATCGCAACTTTTTTTAAACATAGTATTTAAGTAAACGTGTTCTATTTAGTTAATAACATAACGCGTAACCTACAAATAAGTATTATAAACGACAGTTAAACAGACAATCTAAAGTCACTCCGTGTAAACAAACTAATCGATCGTATTCTAAACATCTGTGCCTAAACGGTTCAAAATTCATTAATTTGTCGACACAAAAGCAAAACGGACTCTTTGTTCACAGTTTAATTTGGCGGAAAGAAACGGATTCATCCGCTCTATTTGTTTATAAATTGTAATGGTTAGCGTTGGCGTCTTCAAAGATAATTTAATTAGGCAACATTTAAATGTGGAACGAGACTAAAACGGACAGTTTTTAAGACGCGACGAGCAAATCGCTAAGCGTCTATTTAAGCTTGAATAAAGAATGGATCGTCTTACGTTCGCCTGATATATAAATTAAAATAAAATTTAATATCAAGATGATTAGTGCAGTAATAGAAAGAACTAAACCATTTTTTTATAATTTTGAGCCAGTGGTCTTATCGTTACTTTAAAAAAATAACTTCTTCTGAACCAGGAATATAGTTAACCAGGAATACATTTAATCTAGCTTTATAATCTCCTCGGAAAATATTTATTTCTTACAAATAGCTAGAGGATATAAGACATTAATAATATTAAAATATAATAATTGAACTCCCTTCGGCAAGTTATTGGAACGGCACAGGACTGTCGAGTGTTTCATTATTGTCCTCGACAGTTTAACCCTCAGGGATACATTATTGGACAGGGCTTCGATATTTTGAATTCCTCTGATCATTATTACATTCATGGGAAATGTTAAAAAATTGTGGTCACATCCACAGACAGGTTTGAACTAGTTTACCGAACTTTTTGGCTTTATAAGATACTAGTATTGGTCACGGTTTCGCCCGCGTGTAAAGCCTTTCTTACTACAAAAGTGCCATAGCGCCATCCGTATGACTCCAACGTGATGTATATGATAAATTAGTCAAAAAATCTTCTTAATCCAAGATGCAGTATCCCATCATTCCATTCCTGTGCTAATTTTGATTCAAATTTGTTTAGAGGTTTCTGCGTTTACTTCTAACAAATATCCAAACCCAACCAAACGTCCAAACATTCACATTTATACAGGTAAGATGTGAGATTCTATAATATATATTACGGATTACAGAATTACTGACTTTGTATTAATAAATGAAATCACATACTCATCTGTACCTTTGCTAACATTGTGCCAAAAATCATATACGAATAATGATTTTTTCCATCGAAAATCTCAGGTTTACTTGTTGATTTTTTGATAATATTGTAGTTTAGTGTAAACATGTCGGGTGTGTGAGGGTATTTCTGACTGTAAGTGTAACGTCGCTGCGACGATATCTCTTAGAGTAGTAGCCGTGGCAATAGGGTGTGTAAAATTTTAATTACTTTTTGTTAATATTTATTTTATTCAAAATGCTCACTTTTTATGTCATATTTAAGGTTCAAGTAACTGATTGAAAAGTGTTCCGTCTCACATGTTGTAGGTGGTGAGACTATTGACGTATTGAAAACAAATTTCTATTACGAGTAACTTACATATTTCGCAATAAAGTAATATACAAATTTGTGCGTTAAAAATAACTTTTTATTTCCACGAAACCAATGACTATGGGTAATAAAATGAAACAATACAATATTTTTACCGAACGTAAACGCTTAACACGAACCTAGCTCGAAAACGGTGACAATAGCGAATCAAAGCTTACAAAGAACAAAACCCACCGGAAACCGGAGACAAAAACCCATATTTCGATTGTTTTTAACAGCCAATAATTTTAATTCAAACCAAACTATAAAAATCACATTTAAAATGTTATAAAGAGAACATTTCGTGTATGCAAGACCACAACTCGGTAAGAAACTCATCTATTGGTTTTGGTAGGGAGCTTTCAAATATTGTGTTCGGTTTAAATATTGTATCCAGTGTAGCGACTGAAGATTATGAGACTTAGGGCTGATTAATACCTATAGATACAACTGAATTTCGCTCTGAAGTGAGATATCGGCTGAGACGCTGTCTAATTACAGTCAGTATCTTAAGATTGTGGCTTTTTAATAAACAGATATCATCAGCTCAAATGATATCTTAAGTCATAGCATCTTTTTTTTTCGCGGGGAAGATACGCATTATCGCTACCATCAGTAGATTAGTTATGTTGGTTTCACCCGTCTTACGGCACAATGTCGACAATAAGGAGTATAGTATCATCTGAGCGAGTATTGGACCGAGTCTCTAACCTCTGTACAAAGTCACAGCATCTGACGGATTTTGACAGTTAGGTTTTGTTTATTAAATAGCGCCGAATCAGATAACAACAAGCGCGCAAATTACAGCTCAATTTTTTTTTATTAAATAGTTCAATTTTTTAAACGTTTACTTAAGAGCGAACTCAAAAGGTAATTAATTAATAATATTGCTCTTAAAATATTTTGCCTCAGGGTGATGAGCGCGAAGGAAATCAATCTATAAGCTATTCTTCAGGGTTCAAACTTCGAATGGTGTTGCCAGTGTTTTTGGCTAATCAATACCTTAACCAGCAAATTAGCGGCTAGCTCGTCTTATCACCAAAATACCAAAAAAAAAGGATTCTTCATAGATAACTACCGTAGCTCCGGCGATCTTTCGCCTTTGAAATATCTTGTGCCAAAACGTTAATACTTTGCTCAGGTTTTGCCAATTCGGGCACGTACCACAGAGTGTTATTTTCAATTGCGCTAGTCACACCGAACGGTCGGAATGAATACCAACCAAATAAAATATGAACGTTCCTTTGAGCTTTCGACTTTGAAAACTAAGATTTGAGGGAATTTTTGGTTTGATTTACATTTTATTGCAAAAATGTTTTAAGGTCTCATGATAGTAATGATATTTAAGGCATGATCAATGTGATATAATGCTCATGATATATATTTAGTGGGCGGACTGCATCAAATAAGTTAAATCGTGACATTTGTTTTCGTTGCGTAAATTTTATCCTCTCCTTTCAATTGTTAGTGAAACATGTAAGAATTATATATTTTATAAATACTTTTTAGTTACATTATCATTATTACAAAATTAATTAATAAAATTAAAATAGTATTCCAAATATATTATTGTACAATATTACTGAAAAACTTTATTGAAATCACGATAATAATTATTATATGGAAATCGTTCATTGTAAATATATTCCACGGCTTTTATTTAAAATTACACATTTAATTTTAAAACATAAAGCATTTAAATTTAATATTAAACAGTTTAAATAAAGGTGTGACAACAAATGAAATTGTATCAGAATACATTTACCATTTGTCAGAGTAACAGTTACTTGCAAAATTGAACGTGATTTGCTCCGCTGCCAGCCGTCATGAGTTGGTGAAACGATACAATGCCATGGACAATCTTTTATCTTTGCATTTTGTTTAATTTTTTGGCGAATACAGTCGCTTTGTTGGGCAGGGTAAAAACAGTATTTTGCCATTCTATGATTTATTAAATAGATCAGTCCCTCACATTTGAAATCTGTAGTTTGCAAAAGGTGCTGTGCTGTAGATTCCTGGTGATAGGATATATTGTATATGTGGATAGCGATCACCGTGTACAAGGTGTTAAAACCTGCCATAGTGGCGCACGTAAGTTTGTCGCGTTCCGAGATCAGCCTTTGTGTATCCGGTTCCAACAGGCCGGCATAATTGTGTTGACTGCTGAGGGGTAATCATCTTTCATCAGTTGACATTCTATTAGACCCCACTCCACTTACCATCAGGTGAAGTGGTGTCACTTTGCCGTGTTTGTATAAAAAAAGAAAAGCTACAAATAGCCTAGTTTTTAAATATATTATATCTAAACAAATATATTTAATAGTGACGTGATTAAAGGCATCGGCAACTGAAAGGCTTTTGGTTATATAAGATCCACATCTAGAATGACAGTTTGCAGATCATGTGTACATGAAAGTGAAGGGGTGCATTTATATCGGTGCCAATAACACCTCAACTACACTAAATTAAAAAAAAAACTTTAATTTAATTTAATCATGAAGTCTGTGAACGGGTACAGATAATAAAAATTCCCAAACGTCCAATTAACGTCTTTAGCTTGAAACTTAGAAACTCTTTTCGGCGCGACTCAACTTTCACGAACGGTGTTTCGCAACACGCGGACTCCCGAGAGTGCGGGTTTCAATTAACGCGGATTCGTTCTCCGAGATTCTACGCAACATTTTGAAATAAGTATTAACTGTGGCAGTGAATTTTAACGTTCCCGGTTTGCGGAGAGTGGGCGCGCGGACATTCGCGGGTGCGATACCGTTTAGGTTATTGTTATTGCGAGTAGTTTAAAATCTAGCTTTTGTCTGTTAGGAAACAATGAAAAATAATGCTTATGCTCTCGTGATTAAGTTTAATATTAGTCATTTATTTTTATTACATTTGTTGTAGTTAGAATTTGTTAGTCAGGTCTTGTTTAAAAATCAAGTGATTATACTTTTTTCACGAAATCTATTTTTAACGAATATTTGAATGTATACCATCGCGTCGTTTTAAAACCACGCGCACTGATTTGATGCATATAGTTTTATATGCTACGTAAAATGCTAGGTTAGCTTAACAATAATGCGAATAAGTCATAAAATCTAGCTGGAAAATAGCCAAATTTAAGAAAATGAATCCCAGTACAGTTCTCAATTCTATATGTTGGAACATGAGTCGATCGGTGTCGGACGCGTGTTTTGTAGAAAGTATTTCGTTTGTTCCCACAACAATACGGTCCTGAACAGAGTGTACACTCGACACACGTGAGTACTCCTTGTGAAATAAGAATGCTTGTACAGGGTTTTGATGATATGCAGTAATTATGTACTCGCGAGGAATTTTGAGTATGTATATAAGCTCAAAATTACAAAATATTCTGCTCAAAGGTTTCCTTATTTGTGGTGAGACCACATTGATCCCGGGTAAATTATTAGTTCTATACTTAAAGTTAATAGTAATTTCGAAATATGTTACTACTATCTTCAACACTTAGTAACTTAAACTTTTCTTGTACTTAAGAGCCTATCGTCCTAAATTCCGAATTGGTTACAAAATATAATCACAGGAAAGTTGCATGAACAATTAATTCAAAATATATATTTTAAAATAAAAGCTGTGATAACCTAGTTGGTTGTGGAACGGATTACCGAGACGAACGTCCGCAGGTTCAAACCCAAGCGCACGCACCTCTGACTATTCTAAATTTATATGCGTATTATTTTTGAATTACTTGCTTTAACGGTAAAGAAAAACATCGTGACGAAACCTGCATACTAAGAAGTTCTTTATAATAATTTCAAAGGTATGCTAAGTTTGCCAACCCGAACTAGGCCAACGTGGTGGACTAAGGCCAAAACCCTCACAGAGGTAGAGGCCTGTGCCCAGTAGTCGGACAGTATTTAAAAATCAATACGCGTATTTAAAGGGTGTAAGTTATAAACATACGAACAATTAAAACATATATTTGCAAAACTGAATGCGCAGGCGTCTCAAACCGACGAATTCGTCTCGTTATCAAGATACCGGGAATTTAATTATGCGGGTGTTTTGTTAATTGGTGTGTAAAGAAGCGTTTATACCGCCATTACAGTTTGTATTTCGCCTATTGGACGTTTAATAGAACGGTGGCGCGGCTTAATTGGTTTTTCATGTCTCCGAAATAATCTTCGCTGAAATCTGTATAAGTGATAAGACGGTTTGACGATACTTGATATTCTTACGCGCTTATCTTGTTGGTCTAGACAAAAATATTACGTTGCTGAGTTCGTAAGAAAATAATCTAATACTTAGAGTGAATACGAAAACTGCGAACCAACTTAGAGAGATTACAGAACATGGCGTCTTAAATTTTTTATATATCCATTTAAGAAAAATGATTAGTGCGATGGCTCTGGTTTCGTTATCTATGTACTGTAATATGCTTTCAGCTTTCTCTATTTAGTAACTCAGTTCTAAAACCACTAAAAAAAGTTAATTAAGATTTTTTAAATAGGTTTGGTAGTAAACAGTACCTTGATAACGGAACTTAAAAAAAATTAAATCAATTTTTTAAATACGATAGTTTACTTAGAAGCCATCGAGTGTTCCTTATGCACGTGAATACCACTGTAATAATAAATACGAAAACAAGGAGAATAGCTTAAAATATACCCACATTTAAATTTTAGAACTTCGTGTACCACGAGCAGGGTTGCTGCAATTTTTTTTTAATTTAAAAGTATCGGCCAGTTCGTAAAAAAAAAACAAAAACATTTTTAAAATCATTTTCGGCCATGTGCGAATATAAATAACAAAGAGGTTTAGGTACAGAATCGAATGTGTGTATGATAAATAGTTGGTGAGATAGAACCTATCCGTTTTTATTTATGAATCTGGCCGGCGAACGGCCGTAATGATATTACGACTATGATCGTAGGGTTGCCACTTCTTTGTGGTCAGGGTAGATATTATAGGGATATGTATTATTTTATAATACATGTCTTATTATTGTGTTGTCATTTTCTCGTGATACATAAAAAAAAGATTTCTCAAAATTTCTCTACTTTTAAGAATTTTTATAGTTCTATTAAAAATTATTTATGCAATATTATAAATATGTAATTTTGTACATATGATTGACTATAGATCAAATGATCTGCACATTAAGAGCTAACGACTGATGGATTCTATCTAAATATTGACACAAATCATTTTTTTTCTTGCGAAGAAAAGTGTCTTTAGGAACATGGTTGGTGCGGTTATGTTGTTGACACAGGTCTAGATAAATATATCAGCTATTTATTCTTCCTTCCTGAAAAAGAATCATAAGGCGAAGTCGCGAGCCAGAATTCTCACAAAATGGTAATATTAATGGCAATTAATGCAAAAAAATACAACTAGTTTTTGGCAACCCTAAACCCGCAAGTATGTAATAAGGTAAAAAGAATCCAAAGGTAAAAGAAAAGAGCTAGGCTCTGTTTGAATATTTCAGCGGTGTGTTCTGTATAAATGTACAATGACCCATTTTGGCTACTAGCAATTTATTTATTTAGCCACTTTGCGCCTTTTTGAAGTAAATATATTCTGTAGTTTAATAGCCATACAAATGGGACTAGTTTTTAAAAAGGCGATAACAATTATTCCCACATGTTAAGTTTATATTTAAATACGAAGTTCGCATGCAATCTTCATGATGCTAGAATCATTTTGGTTTGTGGCTTAAAAAGCATAAAATGTGGTACAGGGACCCAGCAAACTTTTGAGTGCAATGCTATCCTGCATTATTCTATTTTCCATACAGTAATAGCATTTGACGCGTACTTTACCAATAGTTGTTTTACAACTTCTTTTAAACATCTAGTTATTAAACGACAAGATTCAGTAGCACCCTGAAATATTATTTGTAAATCCTACCGAATAACATTGTTAAGTAAATAAATTAAATTCAGAAAACCCATTTTCCAATACGAACTAGAATCTGAGTTTGTAACTGGGACGTTGGTGCTGAATTTCGCAAGATGGCGCAGGCTTTCAAAATCTCTTGACGGCCAGGGTAGTGAACAACTTTATTTATTAAGGTTACATTGGTTGGTGTATATCAGTTGCGAAGGGTCCGTACAGCGCAATTCCTGCCGGCTTTAAGTAGAATCATGGACATCATGGGACGGACCACAGTTGATGTAAAGAGGGTGCTCTGTCTCTGTGTACCCCTTCGGTTTTAAATGCGTGATGTGTGTGTGTGTGTGTATTTAAATAGAAAATCGTCTTATTAAAGAAGAACTTACAGAATGGTATGAGTAGCAATGGCGAAGGGTATATATAAACCGATGTTTACCGGCTTCCCTTTCGTAATTTATGTAGAATCTAATTATCCTTAGAACGATATGCAGACCACATTCATGCATGTAAGTACCTATATATCGTGTCGGGTTTTCATTCGGAAATTTTCACCTTTCGCCACTGGTGCATATATGAATAACTTTACAATATATTGTGTAGGACGAAGCGCAATTAAACTTACGTAGACTGAAATTAGAGTGGTAGATCGAGAAGAAATATGGTCGCACCACCCTCGACTCCTTTGTAAATTTCTATTTATATTATTACTTATAATTATAGGCACGTATACCAGCGATCAGTGGCGACGGGTGGATTTTTCAAAAGGTGCAAAAAAATAACCAGTTAACCAATCAAGGCCAATTTGACAGAAAACAAAAACTGACAATACAACTAAAAGGGAAGCCGCTAGGAATCGGGTTGTATGGACGCTTCGCCACTGCCAGTGATACAGTGTTCTTTCCTAATAACAAAATGATATATTGTTAGTAATTTATTTGTATCAAACTTTTTATACAGTGATGTATTCCTTTTTAGAGTCACATTTAATATTCACAAAGCGTGTTTGTAGAATTTAAAAACTCTCTAGAAGGATAGCAAGATCCACGCTAGAACTTATCATAGTCAAACTAACTGCCATTAAGTGCCATTAAGTGATGATTCAGAACCAATTAGTTATTGGATCATAATTGCATATTAATTTTATCCAATATAACGGTATCCAATATAATTACGCTGCGGCTATTTTAATATGAGCCTGGGAAGGCTCGGAGGCCTATTCGATGCTTCACAAGAGGCCGAAACATGCCTCTCTGGCAAATTAATATCAGGGGTATTAAGGATGGCCGAGGCACAACCATGTTTGCTAGCCAATGGATGCTAGATATTTTGTACCTCATTCTAAGTGATTTCCATGTAACATAGAGTAGGGATTTATAGATTACTATCTTGCTGTGCTGAAGGGTCCATATAACACGATTTCTATCGACTTCTCTTTATGTAGAATTTATGTAGAATCGAATTATTAGAACGATTTTCAGATCGCATTCATGCATATTAGTACCTATATGTTGTGTCGTGTTCTTTTTCGGAAAATTTCACCTTTAGCCACTGCTATCTTAGCTATACTGCTATTGTAAAGACGGTGTAGAAATCTTGAAAGACACGCGTTTTGATGGAAGTCAGATGACAGGCCTCTTTATTAGCGGTATGTCACCTTGCCTATAATTTAGTAACAAACATCTTGACTGTTATTAGAGGGAGATTTCTGCGACTGACGAATAAATACACTTTGCATACAATGACAGAAAGAACAAAGTTTCTAATTTTTATACAACTTGCATGATAATTAATTAAAAATAATTTTAGGTTCTTAATTTCAGTATAAACGTCCAGTTTAAAATTTTATTTTTATTTATTTATTCTATTTCAAAACACCATTAGGCAATAAACACTACAACTATCTTTAATGAAGTATTAGGGAATAGATGAAGGTGTGTTTACCTCTTGAAAATAAAGGGAATGAAATAAAAACGGATATGAATAGTTTTTGATTGCGTTTGTATTTGCTTATGAAATATTTAGTAAATGTTTGTGAATTTAATTAAAATTAAATACAGTTAAACAGTTTTGCTCATACATTTCTATGGATATTAATTACCGAACACAAAAACAGTATTTGGTCCGTTTAGTGTGCGTCCTGGACTCGCTACACAATTTGTTCCTTGTTAATTAATCTGTCAGAGCTATCCAGTTCCTTACGGCGTGGTTAGATGCTTCTTTGTTTATTTATTATTACATGGAAAATGGACTCTGTTTCCAGATGTTTCGTTCTTACTTCAATGTGAGTGTGTTTAGTTGTTAATCATTTTTCACAATTTACACTTTTTATCCCTGAAGGTGCAGATATGCAACTAGGACGCACTTTTCATCTTGTGTATTCTGTCCTATGATGTGATAGTTGGTGAACTATTCGGACACAAATTCCAGACATCGGGCTGATGTTGAACACAAAATCTAATATCACTTTGCCCGCCCCGGGATTCAAACCCGAGAAATTCGAGCGGTAATCATACCGCGCATACAACTACGCCACTGAGGCAGTTTTTTGTTAGGCATACTTATAAATGCGAAAGCAACTTCGTCTTTTTGCCTGTTACGCTTTACGACTGAACCACTAAACTTATTCCGATGTTTGATATGGACATAGGTTGAGACGTTTACTTAGCGAGAAAATACTTAGCGGAAATTTTTCTAGAAAGGCTCTCATGTGAGTCGAGCTACAAGCTAAATCTAGTTTAACTGTTGAAAACATAAATGCGGTCTGCAAATCGTTTTTAGATGCTACATAAATTCTACATAAAGTGAAGTCGATAGGAATCGAGTTATATGGACCCTTCGCCACTGCTGCTCATACGATTATGTAAATTTTTCTTTAATAAGACGATTTTCTATTTAAATACACACACGCATCACGTTTTTCTCTCCGAAGAGATATGCAGAGGAGCAAACAGAGCACCCTCTTTACGTCAAGCGTGTTACGTCTCATGATGTCCATGATTCTACTTAAAGCCGGCAGGAATTGCGCTATACGGACCCTTCGCAACTGTTATACACCAACCAATGTAACCTTAATAAATAAAGTTGTTCACTACTCCGGCCGTCAAGAGATTTTGAAAGCCTGCGCCATCTTGTAAAATTCAGCACCAACGTCCCACTTACAATTTACATTTTCAAAAGCAAGAGTCCACCAAACTATATCTTCACTCGCAATATTCAACATTGCTATGCCAAATGTATCGCCATCACAATCGATCTATTGCATACATGATATAACATGTATTAAAATATGCGTGCGGTATAGTTGTGTGGGGCTATGAGAATTTGGGGGGATGGATAAAATCTGAAAACGCTTTGAAGTCGGCCACGTTAATAGAATACCAAATGTATCTTCGTCGTGTATAATATTGAATATTTCATGCAAATTAAGGCCTACCACGGCGTACGCGTTTCTACGTGTGTGTGTTGCCAGGAATAGTTGCATTTCTTTTTAGTTTTTGAATTTTAGAGTTTTGTTTAGCTCGGGTGTGTTCTTTTTCAATACTGGTATACCTAGGATAACACCAAATGGGAAGGTATGGCATATTTTTATATGGTTAGTGTCCAGTGAAAATAAATAATTAATGGAATAAGTGCCTCTTTTTGACGACCCAATGTATTAAGAATTTGCCAAACAAAAAAATAGCTATAGCTTTGTCTCTATGGTTCGAATCTTAAGGACACACCTCTGACTTTTCTAAAATCATGTGTGTATTCTTTGTGAATTATTGCTTGCTTTAACGGTGAAAAGAAGAGAAGGGAACGGAACTCAGTAGTAGAGGAGGCCCGTGCCTAGCAGTTGGACATTATATAATACAGGGCTGATATTATATATTATTATATATATAGGAATATACTGATTAAATTCGGAACGTTACTCGTGAACTATCAATGGCGGGGCTATTCATCACGTGTAAACTAAAACATTTCTACACCTATGCTTCTGAATATCGTATTTTGCGAACGGTACGCACACCTCCATATTTTGCAAACCGTACCTATTTTCGTCATTTTGTGGGAAGTAAGTCGAGACTACGAACATAAATGTGATTTCGGATTTTGGAGCTGGAACATGCTGGAAAAGACAAGCCTACCGAAATCGAACCTTGGATTTGCATTTCACGGCCTACTTGCAACTAACTTAGTTGCAGTTTGGATATCAGTTGATACCTTGATCACCGGTCACCAATGAGGTTTTTGATACGTCATGACGAAGTTTGGTAGATGTTTGTGTTTGAATACTAAATGTAATAGAAATTTTGATGTCGTGGGGTATCAGTAAGCCCTCTGGTTATTCTTTTGTGGATAAGAGGTAGACCCAACCAAACCCGAAGCAAAATCACAGCTGGAAAGTCACAGGGAAGCAAAATTTTCAATTTAGTTTACTTGGACGACATTCTTATCGGTTATATAAAAATCAAAGTATAGAACCGAATTTGAAAAAAAAACTATGTGATTTAGAAAAATATACTCAAATAAAAAAAAGATTTTTCAAATTGATTAATAATTGACAGAGTTATGAGGCAACAAGCACTGAAAAAAATAAACGTCGGATTGAGAACACCTTTTTTTAAGTTGGTTAATGAATAGTGCATCGTTACCAGTTAGCATGGATAAATTTTCCTCCAAGAACGGTTAGGCTCGTGGTAAAACGGAGATGACAGTGTCATTTCGAACAGTTCTTCATAACACTTCCCGTGGAAGAGACGATATAGTACGCACATGATGTATATTTAACATCTTCTTTCTTCATAATACAGGGTTATTTCCAACTTACAACGTCGCAGGACTAGATAGCTAACATCATAAACAACAGTGTTTTTGTTCTATGAGTCACGATATAACTCAATACATTAAATAAAAATAATTTTTCAAGTCGACGCTTGAAAGGCAATAATATCTAAGCGACAATCAGTAATTTTTTGAGTAGAGTGATTTAAAGTTTCGATTTTAATACAAAAATTCATAACAATTCAACTTTTTGTTTGTAAAGATATAGCCTAATGATATTAAAATTGTCTTAGACCTACAAAACCTAGATCTAGACGCAGAATCATATGGCGATTCTAAATATTTATATAATTAATTTTCGGTATATTTGTAACTTAGATATTATTGCCTTTCAAGCGTCGAAGTGTTTATTGTACTGTCATGACCTCTATACATCTATGTTTCATTTGTTGCCGGTGTTTTACAAATAACCATGTTTATTCACAGTGTACAAATAGTGTATTGCTTCGCAAAGTTTTTGTATTTCAACAAACGTCCCTATAAAAAGTCCCAAACGGCCGATATCGAAACAAGTCGCAACGAGTGTCGACAAGAAACTCTAATTGTTTTGTAGAGTACAGAAACGGATTAAGTTTTTAAAACGGGGGTCAAATATACTATCAAGTGTATAAATAAATTTAAGGTGCCAACATAATTATTTACGTCTACTACTGTAACGTAGCGTAAAATGTTAAATAAAGACTTTTTTATCCAAAGTAGAGCTCATACCATAATACGAAATACTACCCCCTATCGTTAAAAAAGTAATCTTTTGGTATCCTTCAAACTTCGCATAAATAATTATCACAATATTTTTTCTTAGTTAACGTGTTAAGCATTCTACAGACATAATTCCTAACAATTTAACCAATTAATTTTAATAATAAATAATTTATAATAAGCTATGACTACATTGTAATTATACAGTATAGATTCTTATTAATAAGTTATATGCATAGAATTGTTAATATATTTTATAATCAGTGGGTCACGGTCAGGTTGCGAGTTCCCAAGTCCTGCTCATTTCGCTATTCTCGCAAATTGAATCTGTCCCCAAGCATTTATACCATTTGTCATTCGATGCGATTGTATTGTCGTGAACTTTTTAATTTGACTTTTCACGTTTGAATTGCATTTGTTCGTCGGTACGGTGACATAACTGTTTATTGAAAAGGCTTTGGAAATTCAATACATTTTTTTTTTATTTGTCGTAATGGTTATTTTTAGTTATTTTATTTTTATTGTTTATGAGTTGTTTTCGGTCTGCCGAGTGTGGTGCAAGCTTTGTTTCACTGCTTTGTTTATTTCTTAAGAACTAATCAAGCACTGTTGTTTCCAAGGCAACATTGTATTTGGTGATTTTTGTTGCCAAAGATTTATGATACTTCACATCAGATGTCCCTGGGTGAGGCGTGTGATCATTCGAAGTAGATCAAAGAAAATGATTTAGACTTTAGTCAAACATGGAGCTACCATCAGGCGGGTGACTTAGTCATAAAAATATCTGTTTGGTATATGTTTTTGATGAGTCAACAATGGAAGATGTGCTGTTATTATTTGTATATTGTAATTACTTTTTTGTGTTATTCGAAAAAAACGCATATTACCAAAAATTATATTGCAATGTCTTTAATATAATATCATTCCGATTTACAACCGTATTATTTAGAAATTTTAAAAGCTCAAACATTGTAGTAACTGCTGGACATAATACCACTTAACATCTCATGTCTCATGATGGCGAGCGTAGTTGAATACCGTACAATACTTTGTAATTCAAAGTGTTGGATGGTGTTTCTATTGATTAAGGGCGGTCGTATTGCTACGGCAAGCTTTTCTGGCAATGCAGTAAAAAAAACATACCTTAATTTAACGATTTATGATTTATCACATGTACTTACTTCAAGGTTTAATAAGGTTAACTCTGCAACGGCTAAGTTCACACCAAAACCAATAAAACAAAATTGCGCCATAATTTTGGCATAACCCGTAACTCGGCAATGTTCTAGTCATCTTTTCCTTATTACACCGGAGGGCTCTCATAAACGTAAAGGTGATCCGAATGAATTCAGCTAATATCACTTACTGTTGAAATATGTCGCTCGTAAAAATAAAATGACTGATATTTATCTCGTCACTATGGAGATAGTTTCTTATATAGGTGTGGCCTTTTACGATTTTTTGTTTTTCTTTTTTATCATGCTGGCGTAGTTATATTGTGGTCTCACGTTTTTTGTGTTCTTTTTTTTCTTCTTGCTGGCGTTGTTATATTGCCTGCGTACAACTTCCGCTCTTACACCTCGGGTTCTAATCCTGCGTCGGGCAAATCGACCTCTGCCTACTCCTTCGGGAATAACAGACGAGTGCGTGTACGTGTTTTTTTATTCACATAGTCAAGTAACTTTTTGGAAAGCTAGATCTTAGATTCATCTAGTAGAAATAAATTTCCCAAAAATAATCCGAAGTCATGAATCAAAACTTAGTGCAAATTTATTTAATCATAATCATTTTATACGACGCAAAAATCATTTATGCCGTAAAACTCTGTTACAATAAAAAACTCTATACTAACGGAATCTTGAACTGATAGCCAAAACTCGCATAGCGTTTTGTCTAAGTCTGTGGACGATTCCTGAACATGTATTACAATCGCAAACATTTCCGCACCGGAGTGCTGTTCGCAAAAACACTCTTGGCTCGGTAAATATTGAAATAAGTTCAGAACTCCTTCTCTAGCATCTTTGTTGGTTAAAGAAACAATTGCAACTTTCGATTGAGTTTGTTTAAATTTCTTTAAACAAACTTAGCTTTTAAAAGTTTAGGGTACTTATGCACCGCGTGTTTTTCAAATTGTGAATAATTATAAAAATAAAAGTTATTTGTGTAGGAAATTAATGGGTAAGGTAAAAAGTATTTTTAGTCCTTTGTTACATATTTAATATTTTTAATCGTTTGTCGAGAGTTTTATGGAGTAGAATCTGAAATTTAATAATAAAATATTGGTTAATTTAATTACTAGGTTTTGCTTGTGACTCGGCCCGCGAAAGTACGAGATAACAGTCCCGTTATATACCTACTTTTTTGAGATAAAAAAAGTAGTTTATGTCCTTTCCAGGGCTCAAATTCAAATTATCTCAATAAGAAATTTCATCGGTATTGGTTTAGTTGGTCAGCCGTAAGACGTAACAAACAGATCGAGTGCCTTTTGCATAAGTATGGATTTCTATAGGCTTTAATGGAAATATTTCAAAGATTTATTTAAAAATGCCTCATTATATTTTTCCAAAATTACGTGACTTTTTAAAACTTTTCCCCGATATTTTTAAAATAATTCTATTTTATTTAATAAATTGCTATGAAATCTACATTATATTCTTTACATTTAATAATATTTCAGTGAACGTAACGTCTGCACATTTTAACGAGGGCAGACCTGCGGGCGACGCTTAATTTGAACTGATAACCAGGGTCGCGGTTATTTCAAACTATTTTTACTTTTTATAGAATCTGGGGATAATTTTTTTTATTACTTTGAATGACGAGACGATCTTGTCGTTCGCCTGACGGTGAGCGATACCATAAACAGTCAAGCCATCCAACTTGAGTTACAAAGCATTGTTTGGTGTTCCACTGCACTCACCATCCTGACAAATGAGATGTTAAGTCTTATTATGTCCAGTGGCTACACTGGCTACAATGTTCTTCAAACCGCAACACAACAGTGACTACACACTGCTGCTTGGCGGCAGAAATGGACATTGCGGTGGTACCTACCCATGCGGACTGTCACATATGAGAGGCCTACCACCTACACCTACCACCAATAAATTTGATTTTCACATGCCGAAATTTACAGCCGTATATTATATTTTTGCGTTGCCTTACCATAGTCTTCTAGACGCGATCATGTTATGAGTTTTCGTCCAGAAACCCAAAAAGGATTATCTTCTTTTAAAGCCCTCGTGCAACATAATATTGACATCTAACTTCATCTTTTCAACACGTAAATCTGTAACCCCTATTAATTATTATAAAGACTAAACTTCTCGACGGCTTAAAACACTCAATATTACCCTGCCATTTTGAATTCGGGTTCACGTCGGCGCGCGCTTCAGCCTACGGTGACTTTCCAAATCAATAGCATAACAATGGCTCGAGCGATATCTCGAAAGTCTCTAATATTAAAATGTCGCCTAATTTCTTTCTTTTGAGAATATTCAGTGTTTTCTTAGAAGCTAAGATGACTTGTTGACTTTGAAACGAGAAATCTGGTAAAATTGATCTGGATATTCATTTTCGTGATATTGGTGGGATTCTTATGCAACATTTTTTATCGATTCGGCCTGTCTTCATGATCTGTTATGTGGGGGATGGTTTTTCGATTTATAAAGACTTCTACGTATATATGTGGTAAATACTGTACCCAAGATTAAGTCGTGATATGTACACTGTTTTATTTATCGTGCTAGTAAATTTGTAGGTTTTGTTATATCCTGTTTTGTAACTAATAACCAGTGTAGCCGGGCATTATGACAACTAGTATCTAGAGTCTCAAAGTAACTTGTTGGTGTAGGATATATTTTATATCCGCTGGAATAGCGACCACCGTACACAAGGTCTTAAAATCCACCATATCCATATCCGGGATCAGCCTGTGTATATCCAGTACCAACAGGTCATCATAATTGTGATGACTGCCGATTATTATATCTCGTCAGTCAACATTCTATTGGACCCCACTTCACTTACCATCAGGTGCAGTAGGATCACTTTGTCCCTATAAAAAAAAACAACAACGTAGTATTTTTTTTGTAATTTAGACTACCAGTAATCAGTTTTATGTGATCACTGTTTTCAGTTATGCATTTTTTTCATTCATCAAAGATTATTAGCACGAATGAAATAAAAAATCATATAATAACGGACAACGCCGCGTGTTGTAATTGTATGTACAGGCCGCCCAGCCCCGGCGGCGGAGTCAAAGTGACAGGTTCTTATATCGATCGTCTACACAATGCCTCTCGAGGTGGCGAGCTGTTCAGCCTTTGTAAATCATACGATTTGAGCGGCTTTGCGGTTGAATAGTGGCGTCTATTGCTTATCTACTAAAGTAGGTTTTCGTGTCTAAAAATACGCGTTTATGAATATTTTATAAAAAAGCTACTGTTGAATTTTAAAAGCCTAAAGTAAAATTTCAATTTTGTTCAGGTCGGGTAATTTTGCGACGTCGGAAACTATAGTCAAGATGCTTATAGAAAATTAAAAAAATATGGGAATGACATATACTATAGATAAGTATGCCTGGGATATAGCATTTTCACATATAACGTTAGAGTTAATTATTGAAGAAAGGCATTTTGGCTTCCATCTCTGCTGTTCATTGTTTTTTTGATTATACAGAGTTACTAAAATTTATTTATCCTATCATTGGATCTGAGTGAAGTAACTTTGTGTATAATAATATCAGACAATTGCTCAGGTAAGCAGGTTTCCTCATGATGTTTTCCTTCACAGTAAAAGCAAACGAAAATACACTCATAATTTTCGAAAGTTAGAGATGTGAGCCCTGTTTTGAACCTGAGGATATTCGTCTTAGCAGTCCGATACACATATCTAGGCTATCGCTTAACTTTGAAGATTTTAAATCAATATAATCATTGTTGTACCTATTCACCTCTCTGAAAACGAAGTGTCCACCCGAAACCAGGCTTTTTATTTTCCTAGCCCATCTTGTCGGTACGCTATGTTTTCTATAGGGTTCATAGTCACATTGCCGGTGCCAAGATGTGGAAATGTATATTTTATGTATCTATAGCGAGGCTGGGACAAGTCCGGTTGATGTCGAACTCTCGTTTCACTGACAGGTACTTAGATTCATGCCGATTACGCCTAGATATATACAAGTGAAACTATATTCTAAAGAATCTTTTAGGGAAAGTTATTTTGAACACTAATATTTTTATGGCAAGATTCATTATTGAAAGTTATAACGTTTAGAATTTGGCAATAAATTCATGTAAAATGATTAATTATTTCTTAAAATTGGTTTTAGGGATCTTCATTTTATCAACTAATTTGTTGCAATATATCCTATCTTGATTCAAGAAATTATGTTTAAAAATTTTAATATTATCCTCTTCCAATTTTGTTTAAAAATCTCGATCGTTGGCCGTGTTTATTTTATCTTAAAAAACATTCGTAAAGAATATCAATACTGTGTTACAACACTGTTCCACTGCAGGGCTGGACTAATACTGAGTGGTTTTAGGCCTTGGTTTGGCAGACTTCACATGCCTTCGAAATTATTATAGAGAACTTAGATATACAGATTTCCTCAAAATGTTTTCGTTTACCGTCAATGTAAGCGATAATTCACAAACATTAACATAATCTTCTTAATTACTGACAAGGAATATACAGTGCCTAGTTAAAGCGATAAACGATATTACATAATTGAAATTAAACTACATTTCCGATAATAATAATTTGTAAACAGCACGCGTATCTCATAAATAAGACAGGTGAGGACTCGGTCTCGGAGACTCCGCGTCGGGTGCACGCAATGTGAAGTAATAAATAAATTTTATCTTCGCCTGTTGACTTGCTCTGCACTCAGTATGCGTATAAATTATTCATTTGCGCCGCGGACAAGCACGTCTTGTATGCAGGCTGGATGCAACAGGGCTTGCGACGATAAAAATAATAAACTAAGTAGAGGTGTTAACCCACAATTTGCTCACATAGTATATGTTCCATAATGTATGTAATTATAACCTAATGATATATTAGGTATAAAATTCTTATTATAGACCTCTTGAATGTTCTTAAATCAAAAACTATGTTAGTTTACTTCACGGTTAGTTTCTAGATCATATGTTTTGCCTATGTATGTTGCTATTCGAACAGTTGACCATAATAATATTCAAACTGTAAATTATTTAAATTAAAAACTATATTAAAAGAAAAATATTGTGTGTTTATTTTCTTTCGATATATTATTCAATTTATTTTCGTAATTAAGCGATAAAATCCGAAAAATAGTTTTAATGTCTAACATTAGCGTAAACATAAGAAACTATTATTTCCATAATTATAAAAGCCGACGTCCATTTTAAATCTTTCGGAAATGTACCAACTCAGTTCTCGTGAACATCCCACCGCTAGTTTATTTAGACAAGCTGCAATATAGTTAATTGTAAATGGCGGTGCTTCCGCCGTATTTTGGACTAAGATAGCTTGACGGGTAATTCTCAGCCATGTTTCATGTTGCGTGTTTGCCGCTAGTTTCTACTTCGGTGCAATGAATCTAGGATTATACGCTTTGTCTATTTAGTCTGTTAATATGACGGTAGTAGAGGATGGTGAGTGTATTATTTTATAATATAAGAGGTGCGATATTACTACGCAGACGATAAACGAGATACTATTTTGTATGTAGCAGATTGGACAAGATAGGGTCAAAAACATAGTACATCTACCTAACAGTGGCATCCCGGGAAGAGTAAGTGAACTCTCCCGTATGATAGGCTTTTTTATAACCTTTGAATGCCAAGATAAGCATGCTGCTTTCCTGATATGACCATACTACCGCTTTTAAACAGTCGCAATGCCATTTAGAACGTGGAAATCGTGCGTAGCACTCCACTGGAACTTCACTCTGAGACATAGTAAGCCTTATAATTCCAAGTAATTAGTGGCACTCTACTGGAACTTACTCTGAGACATGAGATGATAAGTCTCATAATTCCCAGTAATTATGTTGGCTATAATATGCTTCTACACATATATACTGCTGCTTGGCGGAAAAATAAACGTTCTGATGGTACCAAACGAGTCAACATCGTATACTAGAGACTTAATGGAAATTAGAATATTAAATCGATGCCTCTCGTTGGCCCACATTAATTAGGTAACATTGTAAATACACAGGTCTTATACCAAAACAATAACTTAATATTGTGAAGAAACCATAAACAAAAGTCAGTGCTCACGAGGATTGTGAATAAGATGGCGAATTATACCGAGCAAGTAACTGTGACGCGGCTGTTTTTGTAGGGCACGATGTCTTTGTTTAATAAGTTTATGAGGTGGGGTGGCTCAAATTTGCATTAGGAGTCGAAAAGGGGGTGGATTGTGCGAAATTGTTGAATGGTAGGATATATGATGATTAACAATGTGGGATAATTATTTTTAAAGCAGAAGGCAGGTTATATATCGGCAGAAAGAACCCACTGCATCTGATGATAAGTGCAGTACGATGCAGATAGAGTGTCAACCGACAGATGATATTTTATTTTTATTTAATTTAGGAAAACAAACATCACATATTTATAACATATGAATTAAATACAATAATTTTTACATTAGCCAAACAGTTTCCACATATATTTTTTCCAAATAGAGACAGCTTTTAGGCTTTTGATATTAGACTAAATAAAATTACACTATTCTCTCGTTAGTTGTCGTAATTATTCAATCCTGTATGAAATAATGAAATGAGACATCTATGATAGATATAAAATAAAAAAAACACAATTCCATTGATCAGTAGGCTTACATTCAACAAATTTAAATGGTGCAAAAAATCCATTCAACGTAAAATTTGGATATTCAATATTTCATCGACACTTCCCCTTCAGGAAGACTCAGCTATAATCAAAATGTTATAAATGGCGTATTATCGTGAAGAATGTCAACAAAAGCTGACGCTCGACGAGGTGACGCGGGGGTCTACCCTTATCTCCCAGCCCTTGGGTATCATGACAGGGATCTGAGGGTCGGTGTTGCAAACGTTGAAATAATTTTGTATTTTTAATTATTATTGGTAGATGTTGATTACTTCTTAAAATCGTCGCTTTATGATTTTTATTTATCGACTAGTTGACCCGACAGACGTTGTCCCTCCTTAACTATGAATTTACAGCACGCAGTCTGTCAATCGCTGACAGTTATTTCAAACAATTGACAGTTATATAAAATTAATATTTTCGTTAAGTTTTCTTAAATTTTATAATTTTCAGCGCAATTTTTTGAATTTTTTCTTTCATAAAAACCTTCTCCTGACAATAAGAAATACAAAAAAAAATTTAGTAAAATCGGTCCAGCCGTTCACGCGTGATTTCGTGACCAAGAGAAATAGGGATTCATTTTTATATATATAGATAAAAGAAGGTTATTATGTTGGACTGGTATTTATTATTTCTTAAAAGTAGTGGTAGATCTCTTGTATTCAAGGGACTGTCTTGATAAGTATTATCATAATATCTATTTCTATCGCAAAGTAGCAGTTGGGATACATCGTTGTGTTGCAGTTTGAAGGACATTTGAAACTAACGTAATTACTGGGCATTATGAGACTTAACAGGGTGACAGGGTCATTAGGGTGACGAGCGCAGTGGAGTGCCACGCAGTACTATATAATTAAAATACTGTATTAGTGTTTAAGGGGCTTTATAACCATCAGGCGAACGGCATACAAGTCTTATCATTCAACTGTAATAAAAAACTAAAAAAAAGCTATTGAGCTGTTGTCATGAAACACGAACTGGCTGTGTATTTTTTGTATACAAATGATATACAAAAAATATACGCATTAGGCTAGGGACGGTCTACCATATATTGTCTATTATCCTTTTGAACATTTCTATTACTTATTATTTGAATATTTAATGTTGTATGATAAGATAAAATAGGGCATTGTTGCTATATAAATTCATTTCATATAATTTTATGATACAAAGTTATGATATAAAATAGCCATGAATTTGACTTTTTATATACGTATAAACATAAAGCAGCTCTAAATAAACTAAATGATTTCAGAGTAGGGTAAGCATTGTTCGAGACCTCACAAATCTCAAATGGAAGCAAAGGGCAAAGTCATGTCGATGATAAATAAAGAATTACTTCCGATATCGGGTTCGGAAACAAATCGACGGATTTGGGTCTCTCTGCCTTTGTTTTTGTGTTTGGTAGAAAGTTGTGTATGAAACAACTGGATTGTTGGATAAATATGAATTGAGTAAAATATTGTTATGAAAACTGTGTTCGAATCAGTTTTAATGTATATTTTAATATTAAAATATATACGCTATTTGTCTTCCAAGCGTCTAAAACATTCCTATACATGTGATATTTTCGAAAAAGAGTTTACGTGTACAAAAATATTGTAAGTCTAAAAGATTTCTTAATGTTTTTATCAAACATTTGCAACCCACAAATATTTCTAAACCAAAGTGGCCGCGCAGACGTTCCCGCTAAAATGGATGTCCCAATAAACATGGCCAACAACTATAAATTGAGAGATACGTGGCACAAAACAAAAATAAATCCGTGCAAATGTATTTACCACGTCCGAGGAGACAAGCGTCGAAGAAACCGCGCGATAAATCCTGAACGATACTTCGAAAGTGGAGATATTTTGTCGCGCGCCTGTGGCGGCCATATTGCCTGGTTATTGCTCATAAACCCGATGTTGCCATGTATCGCAGATTCACAGACTGTGCGTAATTACATTGATTATTTATAAAAAAGTTTTTATATAATTTATCTAATATTACATTAGAGAATTTAATTAATCATCTTTCATGTACATTTTTTTGCGTGTTGTATTTTAGGCCTTTGCTAAGTATTTATAAAATTTACGAATATCAATATAATTATCTTAAATATATTGATAATTTCCAGTATGTAGCTTTATATTATCTATACAGTATGAACTAAAACCGTGGCTTAGTCAGTGTGAATATTCTTTGAATTGATCAAAATATTAGCAAAGACCAAGTATATTCTCTTATCTCCGTTACACAATGTAGGTCAATAGCTTACGAAAAATAACCAAGATCGAAGTGAGTCGTAAATCCTTTATGAAATCGAATATCTCGATGGTAAAAATACAAAGTATTTTAGTGGGAAATCCATCGTTTTATCAACTAAGAGAGCTCGCCAGATGTCGCAACGAGCTTCTCATTTATCATGCTCTCAATGTAAGGGCTTAATTGTGCCTCTCCTAAACGTCTCGGGTAAGCCCCTTGTATTGAGATATAATGTCTAGTAAAATGTTTTCAAATGAATATTACTTGAAGTGACACAAAGGTTTTTACAAATGCTTTTGGAAAACTAATGAATGTTTGTCATTTACAAAGGACCACTCGTAAAGTATTTAAGCTGGTGTAATTAAGTGTTATTTGTTTTAAAACGTTGTTTAAAGTCTAAGGCGTACGACCTAAGAAGATTAGGTCGTCAATTTTTCTAGAAGGCAACGTTACCACGTGTTTTAGTTTAGTCAAATAAATAATATGGTCGAATTTTTAATTATAAAAACCAACCTAATAGCCTATAACCTAAAGCTCTAGTCAAGTCAATAATCTTTAAGTAGGGTACAAGTGTTATAGATTTGCGAGCTATAACTGAATTTCGGATCGCAGCCAAATTTATACGCTCGATATTAATTTTCTCCATTTTATTGTACAGTTAGCGACACGTTTCGTTTCTGTAGTTTATCGCTTTTTTTCTCAATATTTATTATCCGACGACTGATATTGAAGATTTGCGATCCGTTCTACGCAGAATTCTTTGAATGTGATATCGTTTGCTTTAATATACTGATCTGAATTTTTTGTTGAGTGGCTGTGAAATGCTAAGGTGACTTTTATTAATAACTTAATCTAACTTTGGATTGATTGGAAAAATAAAGTTGGTTTGCTAGGTGGTTAGTTTCTCGAGGTCATTCTGGTATCACCGTATACTTAGTCTATCGAACAATCATGGTTTATGGCTGTTTTATTCAGTACAGTTAATAGACATTTATCTAATCATCTAATGTTTCAAATTGACTTGAGTCGTATAGTACTATAATTGCAATCAAAGTTAAGAATGAAACTTTTTTGGGCAGTCGTAACACACTATTAGCCAAGCGACTTTGTTTTGCAATGCTGTATTGATTTTTAAATGGCACAGACAATTTGAACTAGCAATTAGTCGAACTTTAACACGCTAAATGGTAGATAAAAGCTACAACAGTATAACAAGACACGTACATTTATCTTACTTAGCCAATACGCTTTCACACGGCGCACAAAAGGGGGCGACGTGACGACGAAAGCGTGAAGCGTGCAAAGCCGTGTATTTTTAGATTAAAATTGATTAATTTATTAATATTCTGTAGCTTAGTTGTTGTAGAATTTATAATATTATTTGTTTTGTTATGATGACCATTTTTTTTATTTTACAAACGACTAAGAAGTTTTTATTGAGTTTAGTATTTAGTCGTAAGTCTTTATAAGAATAGTTTTTAATGGTGTTTGTTGGCGTATTTATTTAAAGTTATATATAAGTTGAGCCAATAACAGAAAAAAACTAAAAATGTATGCAAGTTAACTATTGTTATAAGCGACCAACAAATCTGTAATATTAATTTCATAGTTAAAAAGCCGAGGTTAAAGTCTACAAGCAATAAAAACACCGCTGCACCCCTAATCCGAAACACATCCCAAAGCGTACATTCTATTGAGCCAATTATTCGATTTTCATCAAGCCTCAGTGATCCTGTACAATGTAGAGTGAGCTAAATCGCTGCGTGCTGACCGCAGGCACGTCACGTCGCTTTGTCACGCGGTGTGTTTGGACGTTACGCTCTCGTGCGTTTACACAATTATAGACCATTGTTTTCCTACCCATCATCTAGTGAAACAAAATTCAATATAAAGTAGCCAAATGTAGGAAACTATTCCATTGAAACATGAAGGGATTGGCGCGGTGGACAGGTCGTGTCCAGTCCCAACCGCAGGCACGTCACGTCGCTTTGTTACACGACGTGTCAACACGTCGCGTCAGTCACGCGCGGACGCGCTACAAAACCTGTTATTCAATTCACATATTTTAAGGTTTAAAATATTTGCGCTTCCATTGGAACATTTAATAGTACTGTTTTAAACGTTTCGTGTTTTTTCATTTTTATAATATTACGTTTGGGAAGGTGGAAATGAAGCATTCGATATCTAAAACTACTTAAAAAAAGGAGTTAAAGTTAGTATAACACTAAAAATAATGTATAATTAAGTTCACATTTCTTATCATCTTATAATTTTTTTAACTTTTCAGCGTGATCAATAAAGCAGAAATAGTTAGAACTAGGTGAGGCGTCCGTTCCCGTCGCTGACCGCAGGCGCGAAACGTCGCTTTGTCACGCGTCCTGTTTGTGACGCTGGAACACGTCGCTCGCGGTCACGCCTTTGTAAACCACGTCGATAAATTTTCCTGCCTTATAAAATTTTAACGTGACATTCTACTTTATTGTATCTACTTGTGAGATTGCTTTCTAAGTTGTTTTTGAAAATTGTTCAAATTTGTTTATGCTGGTGAAAGTCTTAGATACAATATGACATTTAATCACGTTATGATTAGTTAACAAGAGACATTATGCGTGACTATTTCACACTTAAACTATTGATCCATAACATTTTTAGTTTATTAAATTAATGGTAAACTTGTTTAGGGTTACACAGGGTATAAACATTGAGGTTCTTAATTTATTTTACACAGCGTTCATACATCTCCTTATTTATTGTTTTTTTTTCTATAACTGATTTCAGTTTTATCTATTTATGTTGTAAATTTCTTTCTATCTACATTTTATATATTTTCGACGTTCATAGCAAAATCTCCGGAATATACAGTGTACTGAAAGTTATGACACTAAAGCACTGAAGCCGAGGACGTGAGGGTTCGAGCCTCGCCTCTCCACGTATCATGTTTATTATATTCTTGAAAGGCGCGATTTGTCGGAGACTGGCTGTGAATGGTTCTGGTATTATTATAGTATAATATTGGAGATTTGTTATTGAAAGGATTAGTGCAACCTTTTAAGATTTTCAAATTAATTATGAATAATATTTTGCCTTATTATAAAGTAGGTTTGCGGCGGCTGCGATAGCCTAGTTGGATGTGGAACGCACTGACAAGACGAATGTCCGCAGGTTCAAATCCCAAGGGTACAGACCTCTGACTTTTCTAAAATCATGTGTGTATTCTTTGTGAATTATCGTTCGCTTTAACGGTGCAGGAAAACATCGTGAGGAATCCTGCATACCTGAGAAGTTCTCTATAGGAATTTCGAGGGTGTGTTAAGTCTACCAATCCGCACTAGGCCAACGTGGTGGACTAAGGCCTAATCCCTCTCAGTAGTAGAAGAGGCCCCCGTGCCCAGCAGTGGGACAGTATTTATACAGGGCTGATATTATTATTATTATATAAAGTAGGTTTTGCTCCCGTCTTCGTAAGCGAACATATTTAATTATAAAAGAATTTATATAATCGTCCTAGTAGTTCCAGAGATGCCCCCTTCAAACAATCTCACAACTTTACCCCTTTCGCGTGTAGACAAGGGAATTGAAAATGAAGATGTTGAGATGAATAAGCGTTAGAGAGTCCTCATTATCATGTCTGCTTAAATTCATTTGTTATCATGTTTTGTTTAATAATTTTCAAGTATTTGGGATTGGAACGTACGGCTGAGATGAATGTCCGCAGGTTCAGAACCCAAGGGCACATATCTCTGACCTTTCTAACGTTATGTGTGTATGTAATATGAATTATTGCTTGCATTCACGAAGACTGCCTCGGTGGCGTAGTTGTATTGCATGCCCGGTACAATAGCGCTCTGAGGTCCTGGGTTCGAATCCCGGGTCGGGCAACGTGATACTTGGTTTTTTTCTGCTCAGTATCAGCTCGGAGTCTGGAATTTGTGCCCGATATGGCGATAGGCTCGCCCCCTATCACATCATGGGACGGAACATACTTGGCGAAAAGTGGGTGCCCTGGTTGCGCCTCTGCATACCCCTTCGGGGATAAATGCGTGAAGTTATGTATGTATGTATGTATTCACGATGAAGGAAATCATCGTGAAAAAATAGCATACCTGAGAAGTTCTCTATATGAATTTTGAGGGTATGTGAAGTCTACCAAACTGCAATATGCCAGTGTGGTGAGCAAGGTCTAATTTTTCTCATTAGTAGAGAGGAGGCCCATGTCTAGTAGTGGAACAGTACTTAGTACTGGGCTGATATTATTATATTCTATTATTATAGATTAAGCTGGGATGAACAAAGATTGTGGAAACTCATTTGTGTCAATATGGCTATGGTAAATTACAAGTTTTACTTTAACTGTTCATGAAATATGCTTATGAAGGAGCACTTTGTATATAATGATCATCAGAATAATATACGAGCCAGTGATCTAAATTACAAGAGACCTAGCGACAACCCTGCGCAAACTATTATCACAAAAGCGTTCGATGACTTGCATAAAGTAGAGTATGTGAATTATGAGCTATCACACAGTGAGATACTACATAATTGTATGTATGTATACATCGCATAAATTCGTGAGTGATTTATAATCGTATAACTATGTCAATTAATGTCTACCAAGTATGCCCCACTTTCGGACTTTATATGAAAATCGCGTTATAAAGTATGACAAAGCATGACGGCCGGCGATCACCTGAAGTTTGAACTAACCCGGAGTTGGTAACTATGTCAATTAGCTCTCGTTGTGTTCATAACTCCGAGAGGCCTGTGCCCGCCCGATAAATGGGTCGTTGCAAAAAAGCAACATGCTAAATTGCTACGCCGTAGCGCTACATACGCTACGACGTTTCGCGTAGCTATCGGTGCTACGGTTGAGAGGTATTTTAGGCAATTTTTAAGGGGTTTTTCGTTATATATTATTATACCGTTATTATTTTTGTTTAGTTTAAGTAAAGTTAAAATCACGGTTAAATAGTGAATATGTTTGAGTTATCAAATGTTTTGGTATTTTGTTACTCAGGTTGAGGCAAGTTGGCTATAAAAAATATGTTTACACGTCTCACAATTTTTCTTGAACAAAACTGGGGTAAAAGTTTTCTTTGCGGGCAATAAATTACGAAGTTCTCCTAGTATACCATCGAGAATCCGAATAATATTCGAGGTTGGTTCACACTGTCATTTTTCATATTCCATAAATACTACGAAGAGTGTCACAAATTTTTGTTTAGTGATTTTTGGTGTTGCTAATGTGAGTGATAAATAACTTAATGGATAGGATTTTTTTCTGTGCCGTCCTTAACGTCATATTTATTGTATTTCACACAAAAAATTTAATAAATTATTTGGTCATATAAAATAAACTTAGCAAACGGTATTTCACGTTAATGTCCTCTAAGGCAACGGTATCTATCTATTTATACAAGCCCTCAACACTCCCTATCATTAGTTAAATCGACCATAAACACAAAGACTTGAAGATGTCATAGAGCCACTAAGCGGCGAGCTACTTAAAGATCAATCAGGCAGTCGATGACGTCACCATTTCCCGATTAGCCCCGGATTTGATAGTCGAGAGCTCGTATTGACACTGCATCTCGAGCGCCGAATGCTTTTTGTTTGTTTTTTTGTACGGGAGATTGGATGCTACACGTGTTGGCTGTGAATAATTCGTTTTGATACAACTTTTATGAGGTTATTTTTTTAAGCGGTTTTATAAATTTTTAATAAATTTGTAGATATAGCAAACTTTTATAGTTATGTTACTTTTTTACTGTAATGAATTGCGCGATGATTTTTGTCAATTTAATGGGTATCGGAGACCATAACGCTTTTCTCATTTCCAAATTTAAGTATCAGTCATGCTGAACGAATTCTGTCATTCATAGGTGATGGATACTTCTTGATGAATGTCATCTTCACCAACTCGCCCGTTTATTAGCCTACATAATAATCACACACTTATACGTAAGGATAAACGTAGAAGAAGCGCAACTAGTACACCACTTTACCGAGTTTATAATAGCTTTAGTAAAGCACATAAAAGATAAGTTATAAGATATTAAAGTAATGCAGTTAAAAGGTAATCGACACAATGGTTTCTAAAGCTGTGCACAAGGAACAGACAATTTCGGCACACAGCGAGCGTGCAATTCTGACTTTGAAATGGCTGCGTTTCCTTTATAGTTGTGATGAAGTTTTGGTTGAAGTTGTTCGTGGCTATGACGTGTTATTTCTTATGGTTGTCTTATATGTGAGTTCGTAGTTTTATCTTTGAAAGAAGCATTTACGGTATGTAAGGTTAGACCCGGTTATTTTTGTTTTATATAGGGGGTGAATTTAAATTAAAAGGGGGTGAAATTAGGGCGCGAAATCGTGAGCACTTCCCATTCCTCCTTAACTTTTATGTTCTTCCAATCAGAACTCAAAAATCTAAAAACTACAGGTAACCGAACTCTAAACCTCACTGTCTCAATCGATGATTCTCCATAACTATGGCCCGAGGCTGACATTTATTCCCTGTACAACTGGCACAGAACAATCGCGATCCATCCCGGCTCCCGGGAGCTTGTAGACAGCTAAGAAACTTCGCCCGGTAGCTGGTTGCTCCAACTTAAGTCGTTAAGCGATAATGGCAGTAGCATTAAGCACGTTTGCTTTTTATGCTCACGTGCTGTATTTTGAAACTATTCTTTGATGTGTAAAATTATTACAAACTAGTTTTTGCTTGATTTCCTGAGATAAAGTCCCGCTATATATTTTCGCAGGATAGAAAGCCTAACACTGCCAGGGTCTTAAACTATCTCCATACCAAATTTCATAAAAATCCGTTCGGTAGATTTTGAGAAAATCGATTACATATAGTCAGATGGAAAGGGGACTTCGTTTTATAATCTGTACAGAATACAAGTTTTATGGTCTTAATTTTTTTCAATGATTACTACAATATAAATCTTAGTTGTTATCTTATTATGCCTTATGTTCAAATATTGCTTTAGTTTAAGAGCCTCAGATGGCAGTTCATTATAACTTGATGCTTAGTTTTAATCGTGTTTTTGACCCGAATAAGCTGATTATTTGACACTATACCATAGAAAAATAATAAAAATCGCATTGCTGAGGTTTAAAAAGCACTCCGTTCACTCCATTGTAACCATTTTTATTATTGTCAAAAGATCGCATATTCCGTGCGACTCATTTGGCATAACAGATGTTTAAAAAAATACTACTTTAGTTTAAAAACCAATATTTGATTGGCGCCCGATAATCAAACATCGTTATGAATTTGCATCCGAAACACGCCCGAAGTGGTCATCACGATCATTTGACAGCTATGGCCTTCGCCCAATGTACAAAGCTTTGTATCTGAATTGCTCTGTCGGGCCGTAACTGGGGCAAAAATTGAGGTGGGTCGCTCGCCCGGTTGCCATGACAACGCTCCCGTCCCCTCCGCTCTCCTCGCTTCTCCCTCCGCCTCAGCGCGCCCGCACCGTCCGGGCTTGTTGCTTCGGAGGACAGTTCAGTTTAAATAAGTGCCCATATTGCAAGACTGTTTATGAAAATGTTTAGAGGAATATAAATTCTTTGTAATGCTGCTGCGTGGCTGTGGAAGAGCTTTTGTTTGCGTAATTTAGCGATTTGGTTTGATAAATATTGTTCATGAGAATTTTGAGTTTGTATATTTTGTTGTGTTGGTAATGTTTATAAATCGCAATATATTGTAAGTTCCAAGAATAATAAAGTATAGCATCAACTGGTAGAAATAAGTTCTGATCTGATAAAAGAATAAAGGGTTCAAATAAATAAAAAATAAAAAGAATTATTTTTAAATTATTAGCTGTAACAAAAAGGGCATCTTTCTGGCCTAGTATTCATTTTCATCTTACGTATCATCGCTTACAAAATTGAATAAAATACTCCGTTTCATCTTACTCCAACACTTTTCCGGAAAATCTAATGAATTTCATGAAATCAGCTTACATCGCAAGGCGTGGATTCGTTTCACCTTTTCCGTCGAGTCAGCCGTCACCATGAGCCCAATATCACAGGGAGGTCTGAAAACGTCAGTATAATCAAGTATATGGTATAAGCCCGAAAAATCCCGAAAACGACTATGAGATACGTGTTTTAGATAATGGAGGTTCGAGCTGAGGCTTTCTATCAACTCATATGTGATTAGGGTTCCCTACTCATTTTATACGGAACTCTATTAACTTAGCTATCTGTCCGACCAATGGAATACTTGGCTTTGTTTTAAATCGGTTTAAATTACTGTTTTATTTGTCTTGCTATGAGTAATATGTTAGAAATAATAGTAATCAGAATGTTTCTTTACGTATAAAATGTTTAAACATTCCTAAAGTGCTACATTAATTATATTAGTATTAACCTGCATCAATATACGTACACCCAACATTATAATACCATTATATCAAATAAGATTTATATTATTGTCTTAATACAAAATAAAATATATTTTATCATAAATCTCAAGTCTATGTAATGCAATTATTGGACAAACACAACGTAGTTTTCAATACATAAATCAAGGTAATTTATCGATCTAAATCCTTCAAACTTAGTTAAAATCCCGAGCAGGTGTTAGTTTAGGGGTGAAGGGACATCAGTACAATGTCAACGCACCGAAGATTCAATTAATTTTGGATTGGAGTGCGTCTGCCGAATAGATTATTGCTGATTGAATTTGTTTGGTGTAGGGTGTACTAAATAATTCTAGACCAGATCTCATGTAATCCTATTAAGTCTTTGTTTATACTAAGTGCTGATTGTTAGAAGTAAGGTATGTTGGTTTTATTAGCTTGATGAGATTGCGTAGAATGGATTTGGTAAGGTTATGAGGACAGATATCTATTATAAAGGCAAAAGGTCATGTCTCTTTGGAATGCCTAAGTTAATGACATAAGTGGAATTATTTTAAGCTCTTAGTATAAAAAAGGTATAAAAAAGAAATCGAATACCGGGTCGGGCAAAGTGATATTTGGGTTTTTCTGCTCAGTGTCAGCCCGGAGTCTAGAATCTGTGTCCGAAATGGCGATAGGCTCGCTCCCTATCACATTATGGAACGAAATACACTTGGCGAAAAGTGGGTGCACAGATTGCGCCTCTACATAACCCTTCGGGGATAAATTCGAGATGTGTGTTTGTTTGATATAGAAAAATTACCGTCGGCGGTCATTTACATCTCTACCTACCAAGTAATAATCTCCTCCTAGCCGAATTTCGACCACGGCGGCCAATCTCAACGGAGATCAGCCAGGTACGCAGGATATATTATAATGCACAAGTGTGTGCGCAGTGCACAGGTGCACTCTCTGTTCCTTCAATCTCATCGTTCGGATAGACAGCAAGCCGACTTTACCGGAGAGAGATCAGGCGCAGGACCAACGGCTTTCCGAGGCACGGGGGTATTACACCGCCAACTTCCTGACTCCTGGCTGCGACTGAGTAATCTTTAAGATACCTACCAAGTAATGTACATGTGTGCCTCTCATTGCTGCTTAAGTTACAACTTCTCATTTAAACCATTTACGCCTAACAACATAATTAAAAATACATCCATTAAAAATAAAGTATCTAACGTGAGCCAACGGTGCGGCCAGACATGAAAACCGTAGAGCGCACGTGTACCACCCATTCATGTCCCCCTCGGAGGGGGGCATGACCCCCGCGCCCCCCCGCCCCCTGTAGTGGAGTATCGACATATATTTTGCGTATAATTCATTGAACGTTTGAAAATTTCGTGGCTCTCAGTTTTTGCATGAGTTAGTTTGGTATGAAATATTGTTTTGGTTTGCTTATAAATGTTATATTAGTGCGTGAAGTTCAATTTTGTAATATGAATTAAACAGTGGCGATGAGTGAATCTATCCTTAAGATATCCATATTATTTTATAAGGTAATGCACATTCATTTGAAACTTTGAGGTGTGATTGAATAAGGCTGTTTGGAACACGTATCTTTCTAGATATAACTTATATTTGTTATGGAATTTATTAATTTTATTTTTTTGACATATTTGTTGTTCTGTAACGCTACTTTTGTCTATACCTCCTTTCGTTATGAAGTCTTTGATATATAACCCCGGAGAACCAATAATGTGAAAATATTGTTCAAATAACTTTTATTTATCTTAATAAAGGGTACTTAATTAGTATTCCCATTAGTGCATTACAAGGCGGTCTAGCACACATATCCCGCTCAAGCTGTACGGAAAACTCGTCAATAACCGAGAGGCGAGCGTGACATTACCGCCACAATCCACACGACAATAGATCCATTCGCAACGCATGGTCACAACAATATAATAATAAATAAAATAAAATAAAAATAAAAAGCCTTTTATTCCATGCAATAATTAAAAAAAATAAATAAGTAACTACATATTATGTTTGTTTCTTGGTTTTACATGGACCCCCCTCAGGTGAAGGCCTCCTCCAAAGTTTTCCATTTGTCTCTATTTTTTGCGACTTCTATCCAACGTGTTCCAGCGATCTTTTTTATATCGTCTTCCCATCGTGTGTATTGCCTGCCTACTCGTCGTTTGCCAACGGGGCCCTTCCATGTAGTAGTCTCGTATGTCCACCTGTTGTCGTTCAATCTCGCTACATGGCCAGCCCACCTGAACTTTAGCTTTTGGGCATAACTCACCGCATCTATTGTTTTGGTGACGTTTCTTATTTTTGAGTGTCTGACCTTTTGAGATTTTTTGATTTTTAGCATACTGCGCTCCATGCCTCGCTGACAAGTCAATACCCTGTTCTTTATATCACAACAATATTGGATATTAATTAGCTATTATGTCGTCTCAAAAAAATATATCGATTACTTTCACAAACCAGATTTCCAAACCTCTAAACATCTTAACAAATACTAACTTCGCCGGAGTACATTAGCCAGTAAATTGGTCCACTCAATATTTAATTTAACTAAAATGATTTATGACTGCCAATCATTAAGAGCCTGTTTACAACACGAGTAAATGCTTCTCGTAAGCTGACCAAATACAAAAGTCACACTGAAATATAGGCTCCCAAATAATTGGTAATAAATAAGTACTATCTTTAGCTGTTAACTGACAAATAAAATTATCATAAACGTGAAACAGGCCCTAAGTACTAGTTGCGAAAGGTGAAATTTACTCAAAAGGAACCCGACAAAATAAAGGTACCAATATGCAGAAATAAGATCTGCAAATCGTCCTAATGATAATTAGATTGTACATAAATTTATACGTGTTACAAAACAAAGTCCCCATATCTGTCTGTATGTATGTTATCGATTTTCTCAAAATCTTCTGAACGGATTTTTATGAAATTTTATATGGAGATACTTTAAGACCCTGGGAAGGTTATAGGCTACTTTTTATCCCGGAAAAATATAAAGCGGGACTTTGCAAGCAAAAGGTATTTCTACACAAAGGGAAGCCAACAGGAATCGGCTTATATTAACCCTTCGGCAATGCTAAGTACCTTAAACTATTGTATCGTCAGATTTATAAACAACTATACATATTCGCGGGTAGTTCACGACTCCATTAATTGTATAACGTAACGCATTTAGCGAGAGCCCGCTGTTTAAGCCAGTTTAAGCGCCCCTTAGGAATAATATATGTGTTGTCTTCATATGTAAGATTTCCCCGGTTCACGTATTTGTAAATCCCTAAGTATAGAGGGTGGTAAGAAGTAATAAGATTTAGGAAGAGCCATGATTAGGGTTGAGTTCTTTTGTGTTTATTAAGTGAGATAGTGTATGGGTTTTTTCGTGAATTGGTTATTTAAGGGTGTTTTTGTAAGGTTATTTGTAGGAGTAGGACTGATTAGTATTTAGCAATTAACTTACTCATTACTTATTTGGTGAAATAGTATAATTTTCGTAGTGAATCTGGCCAATTTCGACGTAGATCAGCCAGGTATACAAAAGATATTTTAGTGCACAAGTATGTGTGCAGTACACAGGTTCACTCTCTGTTCCTTCACTCTCATAGTCTAGTAAGACGGTTACTTAAAACAAAAAACTATTAGCACTGTCTTTCATGTTTCAACTCTTGTAATTCCTAATAAAAATTAAGTCATTATATAGGATAATTCAGTATTTTATCATTATATATTAACATCCCGTCTTCGCCTACATTAAGAATACAAACAGCATGTATTCCAACCAATGAGATCAAGAACTCCTGAGCAAACAAAATCCGAAAACTATTTGTCTTGGAAATCACTCACAGGTGCTTTTAGTATTGACAGAAACTTGGATTGAGGGCGGTGGGGGGTGTGCCCCCCCTTGTTCTTGGTATTGTTGAGTTGTGTTGCTCCACTTCGTTCATTTACTGTAAGTACTTTAAAGTACATTCTATGAACAACACCTCAGTCCCCCCGTGACCATGAAGGCTGCAAAGTCTTCGAAACGTCGGGAGAAAATAATAATATAAAAAACCGCAATAAATCCGTTAAATAGTTTTTATTTCAATGTCTAACATTCGCGTAAACATAAGAAACCATTAAGTACATTCTAAACATAGGACGCTCTGAACAGCGTATATACCAGGTAGGTTTTCGGAGGCGGCAGTAGGGGCAGATACCTTAACCTGTGTAGTTATAAGATTTTTTAGGAGACTGTCCATCGTTTTGAAGCTTTAATACGTGCTTTTAAAATACATTTTTTTTACGGGAACAAAAATCGTTTTATCGCTACCATTACTTGGTGAGTGGAACTGTTATGTTGGTTTCACCGGTCTTACGGCCTAATGTCGATACTCCGGAGTATAACATCATCCGAGCGAGTATTGAATCGAGTTTCTAACCCCTGTATACCCCACACGGCATACCAATCAAAACCCGCGGTGACTTGCAAATAAATTACTGATATAGGAATAAAAAACTTAACAAAGCCCTTGTTTGAGACAATACATCTCCGTTTATGGTTTAATCATAGTATTTATATCCGACAACAACACAAAACCATCGAATTAATTTAGCGGAACGAGATAGCACAGTCTGAGTTACTTCAATAAGTTTGATTAAAATCGTTTCGGATCAAGAATGCGGGAAATGCGCCGAGGAACTTAAAATAGACGAAACATGCACGAAAATGAGTTTTTTACTCTCTTTTGCAATGTGAGACAGCTCTTGAAATACGAGGAAAAATATTTCCGATTCAAAGTAAATGGTACTTTGTAAGATTAAAGTCACATTAGTGTCCTGTGTGTGTATTCTTTGTGAATTAACGCTTGCTTTAACGATGAAGGAAAACATCGTGAGGATACGCATACCTGAGAAGTTCTCTATAGGAATTTTGAAAGTGTGTGAAGTCTACCAATCCGCACCAGGCCAGTGTGGTGGAGTAAGGCCTAATCCCTCTCGGCAGTAGAGGAGGCCCGTGCTCAGCCGTGGGATTATTATATATAATACAGGGCCGATATTACCAATGAAACATGTTGCATTTATGTAAATAATGTCACCGGCCTTTGAGTTTATGTAACTCTCACTTTGAAAACAGCTCATAAAAACTTAATATCGATTGTAATTACTCTAGAGGAAATTCACAATGAGTTGCTGTTAGCGCGTTTAAGTGCTGCGTTTAGCCAATTACCTTTGAGTGGGTCCCAAACTCGAGCGGCCAGTGCGGCCCTGTTTAGCTAACTGTGTTAACTGTTGAGAAAATGGCGCGCAGGTTTTAATTAACCCTTTGCCCGCCCTGTTTGTTGTTTCGGATCGGATTGTTGGGCCCGGATTGGAAGCCATATTGGGTGTTTAGTTGCTTCGAGGATTTTGGTTTGTAATTTTGCTTTTTGTTGTCGTTGTAAGCCATTTATTATTTCAGTAGTCGGTCTTTTTACATTGGCGGAAAGATAAGATTTATTTATATGGCAAGCTTTTTGTATTTTTATATAAGTTCTGGTTATTCACATATAATATATCCATATATTAAATATTTTACGGTTATCGAAAAATTCCATTTTAATTAACAGAATATTACACTGTTTGCTAGTTATTAAATTTTATTTTGATTTTATACCATTGATCCAGCGCGAACTATGCTATTCCCGCGCCAGAGCATTAACCTAACAGCGCTGCTATCGCTGTCAACACCGAAATTCTCTATTCAAATACGAGAAGCAATAACATTTATTGCAACAATACTGATAAAGCGACAATAGCGCTGAAATTAATCCGTATTCGTCCACTCGGCGCGTTAATATCGGCACGCGGCCGCAGCAGCCACAGCGCTGCAGCGCTTCAACGCTCCGACTAGATTAGCTGCCGCGATGCAACGTTATTGCGCTTCTAATGTAAGCAATAAAAGCGCTGGGAGTGTGCGCAAGGCCGCCATTGTTGCTCGGTGATATTTAAATTTCTAATAAAGATGCAAGTTTCATAATTTCGCATTTAATTTCCGCGTGATGATGTTATTAAGGCGATTTACGTGAGTTAGATGTTTGAAGTTAATGTTTATAATGTTTTCATGCCTGTTTTAATTTACATTGTTATTTATGTTGCGGAATGTAATTTTTTTATTATTCTTTACTTTCTTAACAGTCATCATTGTCATTTCTGTCACCAATAAAAATATAGGTGTTTATGTACGTAGCGAGCTATATGGTGTAAACTATTTCCTTACATTATTTATCTGACTTATTACAGCTGATGGAAAGAAACATCAAATTATAGTTTTGTTGTAATCGGCCGTAAAAATACATAATCATCGACCCATCATTCTATTTCCAAACAACATTCGAAATTCAAAATTTGCTTTCCCACAAATTCCTCACTTTGTTATTCCAAGAACAAACATTGATAAGCTAAGGTAACAATCATACTGCCACTGTTTAAACAAGTATCTTGCATACACGTCTATTTAGTAGGAGAACAATGAACGCGCTCAGCGTAAGCGCTAGTGAATGTCGGTCCAATTCCACAAAGTACCCATTGAATAATCAGTAACTGCCAAAACCGCGCGAACTTTGTTGCCATTCAAGCCGTAAGGGCTGTTACGTTATCTTATAGAGTTGCAGTTTCTAAAGGATGTACTCATGTTGAATATAATTTACAATATAAAATATATATTAATAATATCTGCTATTAAGTAGTAATAAATAGTATTAGATTATAAATTGAAAGAATCGATTGATAAACAAGGATTTGTTTTCTGTTTTTTTTTAAAACAGACATTTATTTTAGAAATTGAGAATTCGAAATTTGACTGTCGAATATATTTGTACATAAATTTTATTTTTCTGCATTCTTCTAATGAATTTTAATAATGCCAAATCTTACACTCCTTGCGCGTAGTGTGCTTAAAATGGGGTCCAACGTTTTCTCTTCATGTATATATATATACATTTTTGACATTATGATTATGTTTCACATTCAGTAAGACTATAGAAATTAAAGATAAATATTATCTCTCTTTTGACCAAAGACTTTAACAATCTACAAAAGAGTATACATGTGTGTTAAAAGCTTATTTGAGTGACCAAATATATATTGCAAACGCATTTTGTATAAAATATTAGCTATTTGCACTCCTTCTTCATATGAACTTTAACTGTGCCAAATTGAATACGCCTTTCACGTAATTTTCGTAAAAAGGGTACAAAGTTCTTGCTTCACATATTAATAGATATGTGAATACATTTTATACACGCAGATGTGGGCAGAGAAGCTACTATTTTTATTCACACCCCAGTCGTGTCACCGATGAAATTTTCTATACCGGATTCTGGAGAATGGACGAGTGAATATTTATTTTTGATTCTACAAGCATAACTCGAATATGTTGACTTTTGATCCTTCGAGCCAGAATCTCATTCATATTCATTAGACCAGAATATGACAAGTAAAAAAACTTCGGTCTCAAAAGACGATATGTAGAATCTCATCATTGATATCTTTGTGGTGGTGTGGTGGTCAATCAAAACTACATTCCCCCCGAGGGAATTCTTGTAAGCTCGGTCTCCACACCGACTACACGCTCATGTACGGGGGATATTTGTCGCATATCCCCCGTGACAAATGTATGCTTAGACGCACTGTTGATTGTGTGTTGATTGATCTCATGGTTGCCAATTCACATTCAGGCTTATGAGGGTTTCTGATCATTTCCTGGCCATCTCCCCTTCCTGAGAGGGTTGCTTCTCCATTCCCCACACTTCCTTCCCCAGATATCCCCTCCCAACTTTCCTTCAGGTCCCTGCAGTCGCTATACCAGTGGATTCCACTATCTCATTCGCAGGTCTCCGACTGTGTTTATTGCGGGCATCGATACAAAACCAAATACTACATCGCGAATACTAACAGCAGCTAACGACGTGACGTCTTAACGTTACTCAGCGGTTGAAAACTAAGTGAAGCCAATGTTCATCCACCCGTCAAAGCTAACTATTTAAAAGGAATATCCTCTAAGTCTGGCAACCCTCAGTAGTGGAGTTGTAAAAGCGTTAATCTCGTAAAGGATTAGAGGGTTAGTGATCAACCCCCGCCGATATACCGACCATATAAAATTCATTAGCTAAACTAAATGTTTTATATGGGCAACATTTGAAGATTTATGGAGTGTGCTTTTGGTAATTTTCCAGCAAAAACATTTACAGCATTTTAAAGGGTAGGTTTTATGCCAGAGCAGAGGTCTGTTAAAAATTGGACCAAGACATTCTGTAACACGGGTTAAAAAGTTTGTTGCATCGATTCTGCATTTGGGGAAGGGCAGGTGCCCAACTAAATCCTGTTAAAATTTATAGCACACTTATCATGCAAAAAAGGATATCATCATTCATTTGTGAAAGGATTTTCGTGCAGGACAAAGCGCGAGTAAAAATTGCGAGCAAAATTCTTTTTATTTATAATTTTATGCGAGTTTAGTTTTCAGAAATGCTAAGGATACAAGGATATAATTTATGCGCAAGAACCTTATTATACTTAGTTAATTATTCCGAAATACATTTAGCTGGATTTATAATGAGGGTTGATTTACTTTACGGTCTTAAGATAAGTAAACCGTGTTTGACTTGAGGATTTATAAGATACACATTTACTTTGCAAAACTAGACTTAGTAATATATTCTAGGTCACCTAATCTAATAAAGGATAATATAAATAGCAAAGTAAAGACGCTACCTTAAAACTAATAAAATACAGCGGTCAGAAAACTATTACGCGCACCTGATACCTCGTGAGACCAGGATTCCTTCACATATAAATTACCTGACTTTGTCAGCGGACAACGAAACGTACATTTGTCCTTTTCATCCGCAATAATCCCGCATATATCCATCCCACTCCAACCTTCATACATCAAGGGCACGAGAGCTTCGTAAGCCTCAGAAAATGAGTGTTTATTGTTGGTCCTTCGAGCCGGACTCTCGTTCGCGCCATATTTCAACGCAAAAATGCACCTTCTGCGTCCGAGTTAAGGTCTATGAACGATTTATAGGTTCAGGTGCGTGGATAACCGGTTTATCCGGCCGTTACTCTTGTGCCAGATGTAGTTTCAGTTGGCGAATTCTGTGGATTTGTACAATTTGTTGAAAAAAAGTACTGTTTCTACTCGATATATAATATTGTCTTTACAATTTTAGGCGTACATTACTGTAGATTTCTTTTACTGAGCCTCTGATTTTGATGAAGATAGATGTCATCTACTAGACTTTTTCATTGCTTTAGAATGGCCGTTAACATACATTGTTAAACTGAATTGACAAGAACAGAAATAATGAATTTTACAGTGCAATATCGTTCATAAAAAAAATGTTTTCTAGGTTTCAAGTATCTTATCTAATAAATTCATAATTACATCACATAGAGTCTACGTCAAACTCTCTTTTAAACCAACGTCAAACACGTCAGCTCTCACGCATTATAACATAAGGCTTTTTGAATCTTTAAATTATTTTTAACATAATTTTGTTTCGAAAATTCTCGATTTTTTAAATATATTTTGAACTCCCGAACACCATCTCTCCGTAGTATCGGAACAAGGCCCCCACGAGAAGCGTCTTCTGAACGCGTTGCTGGCGTCTTACAATACGCTGGAGCGGCCAGTCGCCAACGAGAGCGAGCCGCTGGAAGTCCGCTTTGGACTCACGCTGCAACAGATCATCGATGTGGTAAGTCACTGATATAATTAGAGGGCGGGGAGAGGGGTGTTTCCTCTTCCGGTAGATGATCATTGATGGTTTTAATTGATTTCTACCCTTGGCCACTTGGCTAAGGCTATTAATTTTGTTGGCAGTTTATAAAATTAAATTTAGAATCTTTTTTATCTAGCCCAGAAATATTATTTCTTTAATAAAATCACATTTTGCACGTGATATTGACTTAAATTTGGAACGTGATAAATCGATCACTATTGGTATTACAAAATTAACGATTTCAATTGGTTCTTTTATATTTAAACCTTTTATACGGAAGACGAAACAATACCCATTAATATATACTATACAAGTCAAGTTATGTAAATTGTACTGTTCACCAGACCCAAAATGTGTGTTGAAGTTATGAGACGAAAATTATTTTGGATACCAATCTTTTCAACTCGAATTCCGTATAGTCTATGGTTTAAAATGAAACGTCACTTTGACAAATGGTCAATTTTGAAATTAGAATTCCGAATGGTACATTTGTTTTCATATGAAAAATAGGTATCCGAAAAATTTATCGTCTCTATTTTCTGCGTTTTATGTAATAATTCTTCGAAATGGCATCAAAATATTTTTAGTACATTTCGCGAAAGCCCCTATACAGTCCGTGAGGCATATTCAGGCGAATAACAGAGAATAGTCATTAGCTTTTGTTGTGTTTGTATTAAAACGTGAAGTTTGGAATACAATAATTGTATAATAAAAGCCTGGCATGTTTTTATGAACATTGCTTTATAGAATAATGTTTCATAATGTAATTCATGATAATTGTTTTCAGTTGCGTTGTGAAACTTCTTGTGCTATTCGAAATGAATATGTAATTATTTAATTAAAATATTTAACCTAATATTCCGGAAAACAGAATATTGCAAAATATAATGTATATTTTAGATCCGAACGTTTCATAGAAATTCAAATTTGCTATTGAATGGTCACTGCAATGTCTAATTCTGCTTTGGGTAGTCATTGTTGTGTTCCGGTTTGAAGGACATTGTAGCCAGTGTAACTACTGGACATAATAATACTTAACATCTCATGTCTCAGAATGGCGAGTGCAATGGAATACCAAACAATACTTTGTAATTCAAGTTGTTGGATGGTGTTTCTACTGTTAATGGGCGGTCGTATCGCTTGTCATCAGGCGAACAGCAAGCTCGTCTCGTCATTCAAAGCAATGAACAAAAATGCGACCAAAATAAGAGAAAAATTTTCTTCTTCTTTCTTCTTTCTTCTTCTTTAGAAAAATAATTATACACAGGAGTAATGCAGCTTCCTATTACTGGAAAAAGTTAAATAGTTTAGTAGCTTTTAACATTAGAGCGTGCAAACAAACTCTTCAACATTATATTTTAGTATAGATTTTGCACATTAATAAATATATGACAAAGTATTAATAGATGATATGATCTATCACCATCCCGCCGTTCCCGAGGCTCGACAGGTATAGTAACTGTTTACGAGGTGCGTGGGGCTTCGGGGAACACGGGGGTAGTTCGTAATTTGTTCCTGTACCGTAGGGGTTGGACAGTGGCTAGAAATAGTTTGTGTAATGTGTTCAGTTTATAATATTGAGAACTCAAGTTAAGTTGATTTGAGGGACTTTGTCGTGGTAGTAGTGGGTGGATAAATATTTGTGTGGGTAGAAAGAAAGAAAAGCGAAAAAATGGAAACAATTTATTCGTTTCAGTCGCAAACAAATATGTTCATAAATAACAAATAATAATAAAAAATGGCTGCTGGTAGATGAAGTGATATGGTGCAAATCATAAGATATTTAAATTTATGATTGATAGTAGTCACCTTATGTGAAGTGTTAGTGTAGTTTAATTACAGTTAAGCTGTACCCCTAGCACGAATTATAAAGAATTGCGCAAAGTATTTGTATCAACTTAATGCATATAGTATTTCTCTAGAGTCATTAGACGCTACTATACCCCAAAAATACAATCATGCTGCTGATTACCATATAATATTACCCATACTGTTCTACAGCTACGATTTATAATTTGAAGTTCATGCAATGCTTACGCTGTCGTATATTAATTCCATATATGCATAACGAAGCGTTATTCAAACCATACAGATATTTACATAAAGATACTATAACTAAACGTATACTATAACGCATATTCGTGCTAGGGGCACTGACGTTCGGTATTGTGTTAAAAAAACATCCGTTTGTCGCTCTAGTCATTGATCCGGTCGCAATAAATATGCAGGCCAGCAGTGGCGAAGGGTAAAATTTTACTAAAGTTAACCCAAGGCAAAAAAAAAGTGCCTTAGTTAACATATCGCGGACAAATAGATAACAAAAACTAAGATGTACGTAAATAAACCTTATAGGGAAGCCGGTAGGAAACGGGTTGTATGGACGTTTCACCACTGCCGGCCAGTTAGGTATAGTGTTAAAAAAACATCCATTCATGTGTTCAACACTGGTCCGTTCGCAATAAATATGCCGTATGGTCACACAATCAGCCGGCCGTGGAACAAGACCCTGCCAGCCAAATTGCCATGATCTTCAGCGAATTCACTAACGAATCTCATGCGAAGGTTTACCTTGTACGGGTTTAGAAGCGGGTATAAATTGGGAATTGTTATAAAAAGAAACTGCACGGCTCGAATTCAGGTTGTGACTATTTATTTTAAGTTTAAAAGCTCTGGTTATACGGACTATTTTGGCTGATAACTGCTATTAAAATTAACATATTGTATGGATTTGTTCGTAAAATTTTCAGACCAGTAAACCGGCTAGTAAATGAGTATATATTTTGTAAAAATTAAATGTATAGGTTTCAGTATTATAAAACATGTTATAACTACTATTAGAAATTCTTTACTACTATACAAAATAAAGAATGTCGGATTTTATCGTAAAATTTTCTTTATAATACCAGAAAGTAAAACAACACATTATCTTTACTTTTACATTGATATTTTCACAGTCACATATACACGATAAAAAATGTATTTAACAACATTAAAATCACATCCACGAGGCAAAAATTCCGCTAGTAACACGAAATTTGCTAGAAAAATACCGGCTAAAAGCAGATTTTACAGAAATCAACAGTGCGCACGGAAATTGAAACGTCCAGTGGAAAAATTCGGGGGGGCTGGCGGGGGATGGGGCCGCGGGGTCATCAGGCCAAAGAGCTCCGAGCTTCAAATATTTCGCTGCTTTGTTAAATGGTCACTGTGGTGCGCATTCCACGGGTTTTTTATGTCTTTGTGACGTGGTTGGAGCTGGCTTCAGTGAAATGGTTAGCTCTGCACAACCTTAACGTGTTGAGTATAGTATAATTTGAATCAATGTTTTAAGGAGTATTTAAATTCGGTAATTACTTTAGTGATCTTTTTTGGATCGTTTTATGAAAATTCTTGTTAATATATTTGTTATAAAATAAAAAAGGTAGCTAAAAAATCAATTTGTAAGGAAATACAAAATTTGTTGGAAAGCATAAAATATATTTCGCCATCTCACGTTACATGAAAGTTTCGAATCTAAAATGATTATTTTATAATTCCGTATATGTTCAAAACTAATTCCACGCATCACGTGATAGCGAGATATCTTAAAAAGCAGTCTTTTGAACATCACTCGACAACAAAGATATTCCCATTCACAAATGTAATCAGAAAATACACGCTTATCAAAGTGCGAATCAAATTTTACAACCCACGCATCAATGCTGTGCAAACACGACCTACCTGATTATTCATTTAAGAATTACTTAGTAGATTGATCTCATATAAAATAGTCCTTATTAACTGTGTGAAAAGGGTAAAAAACTGAAAACCAAATTATAAAGTGAAATTAAAAATCCAAATAAATAAAAGGTTAATTTTCCTTCAGATTATCACTAAATCATATTACATTTAGGTCGTTTTTGTCCTTAAAATATGGGTCACGCAAACTTATCCGAAATTTATTGGAGATAATTACAAAGAAACGGGCAGACATTAAAGTTTCAAATTAAAAACTTTATGAAGTCAAGGCGAGATTTCATTAGTCAGTGCAGAGATTACGAAAAAGATTTTGCGGGCGGCAAATCTAAATTTTAATTTGGATTTTAGCGGTTTTATGAGACCGCCAGATGTCATGTTCGCCGATTGCTCGTAAAGTTTCGGGATTAGACATTAGCATATTGTTGTAATTATTTATATTGAGTAGTGAAAAATTGGTGTTCGCATCGTAGTATCCAGTTGAAGTGTCTAGACCAGTGTTTCCCAAAGTGCGGTCCACGCCCCACAGGGGGACAATTTGATAGTTAAGCGGGGCGATTTGAACAGAATTTTCAGTTTTTCATTATATGTTTTGAAATTACTTACGATGTTTTGATAACAATTTCATAGTGATTTATTCCTAAAACTTATCATTTATATTTCTTAAGGGAACAAAACAATTTTTAAAGGTTAAAAACTATGTATGGTGGGCATAAAAATTTTAGAAATGTTAAGGTGGGGCACGACCTAAAAAGGTTTGGAAACACTGGTCTAGACTCTAGACGTGTTACATATCTCCACGAATGTTAAGTATGGTAGCTTGCAGTGAGGAAAGATGAAGTCTTCCGAAAGTGCACCCAACACGAAAATATGCATAACCAATAACATACATAAATGCGATCTGCAAATCGTTCCATTGGTAATTAGATTTTACATTAATTACGAAATAAAATGGGAGTCGGGTTATGGGGACCCTTCGTTACTGGTAGTTTGATCGTTTAATGAAATCACAGAAGTTAACTCATATTGTATGTGTCAAGTCGTGCTATGCGTGCGAGTGCTTGCTTGAAGTCAAATGAAGTAATATCACTCATTGTTATTAGTGTTCTATACAAAAATATAAAATACTAGCTTTGGCTTGCGGCTCCACCTGAGTAAAAAAAAGGTTTTCTGGAATAAAAATCCCGCTTTGTATTTTTTCGGGATAAAAGAAGCTTACACCACTCAGGGGTAATGTAGTATCATATTAGTTAAAAAATATTCGCAATCGGTTTAGTAGTTAGCTGAGATTAGCGCGTTCAAATAAACAAACAATAGGTAGAGAGAAACAATAAATATAGGTTATAAACAGATGGATTTAATTTTGAAATCAGACTATAGTGTGTTTCTTTAATTGTTTCAAATAACCCTTAATTCGGGGTCAATGGAGTGAATGATGAAATGAGTCGGCTCGGTCGGTCGGCTTACCATTATGGTAAGCGTCCATAAATAGCAGCAATATTATGCAGAAGTTTAATAACAAAGTACCGCGGCACTCCACTGGGCTCCTCACCCTGAGACATGCGATGTTAAGTCTCATAATGCAGTTATGCTGGCCATCGTCGTTCAAACCGTAACACAACATGTACTTGTTTAGTGGTAGATATAGACATTGCGGCGCCGCCTATCCAGACTTCCTCTCGCATAGAAGAGATATACGATCAGTAGGCCAAAACTAAGGCTTTAATTAATTTGTGTTTAACGCAGTATCCAACAACTTAATTTAGGAATAAAAGTCCGGGGTTTAAAATAATAAAACCTGTCACGATATTGCATACGTTGGCAGACAAACCAGTAACAATAAAATCCCGAAGCAGCATGCGTCGCGGAGGCGGCCGCTCGTAAAGTCATGTCAAAAGTTTATGCACTGTGCATATTTCACCGCCTTGCAGCGGAATACAGAAGCATAATCATTTTTATTTATATACTCTTGCTAGTATACCAAGGTAGGATTGCAATTAGTGAAGCACAGTTTATTGTGGCATTTCTGTATATTGAACTTATCAGCGTATTATTCACAAATTCCAACTCCAAAGAGTCACTGTTGGCCAAAAACCATAGACTAAAGGAAACAAATGACAGAATTGAATTTAAATAAAGAACAAAATATAATCGAATTGAAAAAAAGAACAAAATTGAATTATATAACGGTTACAACCGTCACCAACAGCGTGAACCTAAAGTGCAGGTCATACAGTCGCGGATACCTCTTACAAAAGCGGATCCGAAGTGAATGCCTTCAGACGTTCCCCAGACGCTCTGTGTGAACAATTTCATACTTCAAAATACAAAAAGACGTCGCACAACGTCGTCTGCATCTGTACGAACCACACTTTAGGACCATGGTTCGTTTCATTTTAGATAGTTTAAAAAGTTAGGTTTTTATCAAGCCGTCAAAGTGAAGGATAAAGCAAGAAAGATGCTAAACTAAAAAAAACTTTAAAATGATGTGTATTGTCTGATCTTTATTTTACCTAAATAGGCGATAAGAGTAAGCGATATAAATTATATGTAAATAATAAAAGGAAATTGGTATATAACTTTGAAGACAGAAGCGTTTACATACTACGTTAACAGTCTCATACACGTTTTCGCAAATAGAAAATGGCGGAGGCCTTTACAATATTTTTATATTATGTTTATGGAAGATTGCAGAGGTATAAATGACAAGTTAAAGAGTGGTTAAACTGTTACTTTTTAAACATAGACGTATCATTTCCTTCATTGATTATACAATTATTAGTTACTGGGTTTTATTTACGACTCCGACCGCGTGATAGGATAAATAGTTTCACGGAATAAAAAGTAGCTTATAGCACTCAGGAATAATGTAGCTTCCTAGTTCTTTGTTTAGTACTTCCTGATATTAGAGCATTCAAACAAACTACAGCTTTATATATAACTATAGTTCAGTTATTACTGTATATGCCGCAGTAACATAAACGATTATCAAAAAAACTACGATATTTCACAGACATAAAACAGCTCGTAAAAATCTTGAATATCGCAACGACATTTCTATATAAAATCGTAAAAGCATTTTACAGTGCTCTGTTATTCGCTGGAATATCTTTAATTGAGTCATCCTAACGACACAGCCATAAAGAGGATTATGAGGACGCGATTATCGAGGGCTGGCAGATACTGTTATTTATATGCTCATCAATGGGTAATTACTTTGGTAAGAGTATGGATATGGGATTAAACGATATTGTGAGTGGCAGCCCTGTATTAATTAGTATGAAGCTTGAAAATCACGTATCTATTATTTTTTTGCGGACGGTGTAAACAAACATATAATTATAATTCTTTTTATATATTTTTTAAAGTTTTCTTTGTATTAATAAAACCAACGTGACGTTCTGAAACAGGGTATTGAAGTCATTGGATTAAAAACATTGTTAGTATAATGTAATAACTCAAGCAGAAATATTGAGTTAAATGTTTCTTTACATTGTCTGCAAGTAACATTGTAATGTGTTAACAGTAAAATCGTTAATAATTATAATAACATTTGAGAAGGATATGTAATATAGAGCTGTTACTTATGATATATTTATAAGAAAGCAAGAAATATACAGTGAATTTCGCACAATCACGCCCAGTAACATCGAGAAACATAACTGAAATAAGAATAATATGGCAATCATGTTTTTTCGTTCCTTTCTTGCGTCGCCGCGTTCGTTATACAAAATAAGGATGAGAAAAATCAAATCCTGACCACGAACGTGTGGCTTAACTTGGTAAGTTTTAGGAGCCGAGACGGTCGCGTGGCGCGCTCGCCGCTTCATACGTTACAGTTCACACAGCGCACAATGCACTTTCGATAATGTTAAGTATTGCGTACTGAGATCACTTTGAGAGCACAGAGCGGCTGCAGCCGGCGGGCGCGGCGTGGTACGCGGCCGCGGCGATGCTGTGTTGTCCGACATGTTGTACGATAGTGTGTGCCCGCGCGGGCGGCGGCGGGAGTGCGGCCGCGCGGCTCTCCCTCCGCCGTCCTCCGCTCCCATATGTGTGCCCGAAAGGTGTGGTTTAGATCATCTACTGACTGCGCCCTTTTTGTTTTGTTGACATCGTCTTCCCAATTAGGACGAGAAGAATCAGCTACTTATAACCAATATATGGCTGTCATTGGTAAGTGTGATTAAACGCCCGAATTTAAAATTTAACACTAAAATTTCTTAAATCTGTTTTTATGTTTATGTTCACATACTGTTTTTATCTATATTTATGTTTGTGTTCCACCTTCGTTGAGTTGTCTCTGTTTTTATTTTTCTTCTCAACTCTTGACTGTTTTGAAAATTGCATAGCATTGTGGAATATGCGGCAGTTTGTTTTTTGTCTGTTGAGTCTGTATGGACTTGCTTGTTCGTTGGACACTCCTATTGAACGTTGAACCTTGGACTCGCTGTAGTGATAGTCAGTAGTCCCTACACGCATCCCATCATTCGGACTGCCATTCAGCTGTCATCGTTTTAGTATACAGAAACTTAGTGTAACAAACTATATATATACAACATATCGCCTAATTTAAGACTAAGTGTGCATTTATATGTCACAATCAGAGTTACATATTGCATTACATGCTCACCACTAGTAACTGCCGTGTACGCCGCAATGCATTTAACAATATGTACTAATGGTTGACGTTAATCTGCTATAAATATAAACATCAGCCGTTTGGCGAATGAAGATCTCATAAAAATATGTATATATTAAAATATGGGTGCTAAACCTCGGGTCAATTGGAAGTGACATATTGAAATATGTGAATGACAGTAATATTATAATATGCACAAGTTAATTGTTATATTGTTCACTGTAAACTAAATTTGCACAATCCGGGAGTCCGCTGTTACGTTTATTTTTTATTTTCGCTGAAATCCTGAAACGTAGTGTCCTTTGATTCTTTGCATGGTTATGCTATGTGAATTCTATAACTGGAGCAAAGTCCCTTCGGAATTGGGAGGATCTGTCTACTGTATGTTAGTTTGCCTGCAGAAAAATATTAGGTTATATAAAAATTCGTATATTATATTATTTAAAAATATTTTTTAAACATACTTCACATCCGAGATTTAATTCGATTTTATATCTATTTTGTAATAATAAATTGTGCACTGATATTAAAATTTTAAAATAAAGCCATAGACAACCCATTTTGTTTTGTTTTATGTTCGAATAGAGTTTGATTTGTGTTATTCCCGATATTTTGAGTTTGTTTAGTTATGTTTTTAATTTTATCAATAAAAAATATATAAAATAAAATAAAGCCTAATATTTACTATTAATGCTGGCCGTAAATAATCATAGACAACCGAATACAGTCATTCTTTTTTCAAAATTCCAGCATTGAAGGTATGTATTTGAGGTGTGTTAAAAAAGTAATTATTTTAGCATTTACCAATACGGCAGCTTATACATCCGAATAGTAGAAATCCCGCAATACCTCGGTTATATAAAAAACTTGCGGTGTTATTGTTAGAATGTGAGATATAGATAGCTGTTTAGGATAGGAGAAGTGAACCATTAGCATGGTTTTTATTTTTGCATGTTTCTGCTTTGAATGTTAATTGTTTGTAGATGTGTTTGCTACAGAGAGGAAAATGCATATTAGATGGTAGGATGTCTCTTTTCTATTTCTGCCGCGAAATGCCTGTCTGTTGGTTGTAGGATATATTTAATATCTACCCCGATAGCGACCATCGTACACAAGATGTTAAAACCCGCCGTAGTGGCCCACGTAAGTGTGTGCAAGTGAGCCTGTGTATATCCGGTTCCAACAGGCCGGCATAACTGTGTCGACTGCCGAGGGGTAATCTTTCAGCAGTCGATATACTATTGGACCCTATTCCACTTACCATCAGGTGTAGTGTAGTATCTTTGTCGTGCACGTATTAAAAATGTGTAAAAAGCACTGGCGAGTTACTCAGTGTTTTTAGACAGATTTCCGCGTATGTCCTAACTATTTAAGTTCAGTGGTAGCGCTTACCGTCTGGCGAACGGCCTGCTTATCATTGAGTTGTTAAAAAGATGTCATTAAATGAATGCAATTTTCCTCTCTATAGTGTAGATTGGTGTTGTGTGTTGTTACATGTGAGCTCTTATTAATAAGGTCTTAATATATTGTAATATGTAATCATTTGTACGATCGGTTGTAATATAAAATAAAATAAGATTGGAATTTCATTGCGCAAATTGTTACATATTATTTTTATTACATCTATTATCTAATATACGTCTTGATTTGTGTATCCTCTTGTATTTTATTGTTAATGACTACAATATTAAAATTTTATTCTATACGAAAATATACAACGAAAAACTTAAGATATATAAGGAAATCGTGTAATAAATAAAAGAAGATTGTCTGTCTTACATTTAAAAATATTTTGAATGTCATCGCCGCCACAATAACAGAACTAGTACAGTTTAGTTCAAAACTCGTGTTCTACCAAGGGATGCCCTCGTACATTCACGAGCCGCCTGAAACTATTAGTAAACTTGTAATAGTACAAGAGGAGACATAAAGTAAGATGTAAGTGTGACATCAGCCCGCGTCTACAAAGCCGCCATACCAGCTATTAAGTTGACAGTTGCAAGGGCCCTTCAATGTTCATATCTGCGAGATATTACAGTTAAGTTGGTGAACAACTTTCGTAATATTGCTAGATGGGGTACAAAGTTTGCTCTTTGTAAGGCAGGGTTGCCGGGTTAATCGCGTAGTAAAAACAACGGTTGTGAAATTCATTCGGATGTTTTTGTTTTCACTTAGAATATATTATAAAGCGATTATTGAAGCATTAGATATACTAAATAAATATTGGAAAAATTTGCAAAAACTGAAGTTAACCCAATTAATAATTTTCCTCTTGCAATAAATTATATGTAGCTACGTTATAAAAACTAATTGGCTGTATGATACTAGTTCTTTTGCTGACAAATACCAGAAAGTTGCCAATTTAAAAAATGGCGTCCAAAGCAAAATGGCGTCCTTCGACACAACGATGCATTATTACGTATTTAATGATTCTGGTAACCCTGTGGTAAGCTTTGTTTCCCATCTAAATGGGGGATAACATGGCTGTTGTTCTTATAGTCGGTATGGCGGCTTCTGAGGACAATATTGAAAGTTGTAAAAGCGAATTTGTTTGCGTGTGGAATCGGTAGCGATCGTTTTGGCGGGATTTTTAAATTGTTAACCTAATAAAGGTAAAATACAAGTAGAGGCAATTTTGATATCTTATTGAAACATTTATAGCAACTGTTGCGGCTTATTTTCGGTTCCTGATCCATAATATTAATGATCTAAGCAGTAATCTATAGTTACAGCTAGCAAAAATGCTACAAAAATTTCGTGTTCGCTTTTATATTTTTAATATTACCTTAGAAACTTTGTAAAATTTACGAAGGCTTACACGACACGTTACTTGGCCGATTTCAACGTACTTACAAGGGTTAAGTCATAATTACATATTCAAACGGGGTTCATTAAAATATAAAGAATTTAAAGGAGCCTAGGAACCGGTCGCAACCACAAAATCTCGTAACAAATGTTGACGAAGTCCCTTTGTAAATTCCAGCCGAGATCAAATGTTTTTTATCCCTTTATGAAATGTTTTTCCTCCATAATTACTGGCACGGGATATTAGCCAAATCTTGCCCGGTTACCATAAACAATTTAATGGTAACTCGTGAAGTTTACGATGTTAATACCGCATAATGAGGGGACACCGTTTGGCAAACATTGGTTATTATTTACAAACATTTGGTTTCCCATAATCCGTGTGAACATCGTGCCAATATTGTGCTAACATCATAATGTGACTTAATTTTGTAGCGATAGCACTACCTGTTTTAACATCTGTGTTATCTTTATAATCTTTGGGGCTTTGTTGCCTCGTAATTCCCGAATGTTAGTGTAGCACAAACGGAAATATTTATACAAAATAATACGCTTCGTATTTGGGTTAGTAAGCAAAAAATAAAACTAAAAATACGGAGAGAAATATTACGACGTTTTTCCGCTTTGACTCTCTAAAAACAAGTAATGTTTCCTATATAAACTCAGTCAAAAAAATATTTGCATAGCAATGTATTAAATAAACATAATTAAATGACGACCTTTTTTAAGACTGGTTATCATCAAAGAATAACCTTTTGAGGACCTAAGACAAAATTGTCCCATTTAATTAAGGGTCATCTGTCTAATGAAGGGTCAAAAATGACAGAAATCCTCAAATAAAGGAAGTAGAGTGGCGGGGTCCAAATTAACGGCGCTTTATACCGTCCAATGCTGAGGACCGGGAAGGGTTGAACAGAATATAAAATTATGACAAAGGAAATTTACTTCATTGTTGAAATCGACCGTAAAAACGACACGAGCACGCCTTCATTGTTCAAATTTACACTGTCGAGCAAAAATATTAGTCCATTTGTTTAAGCCCGTTTGAGAGAATAGTGCGGGACGGCGAGACCTCTTTGGCTGGTTTTTGAATATTATAGCACAACATTTTTGCTGTTTGTACACAAATGTGTATACTTTAAACACTTATATACACTATCACAATGCTCTTTAAGTTTGAACATTTTTGCTCGACGGTTTATCTTTTGTTATATATTAAATTTGTTTTATATATGACAGGAATGGAATGACTACAACTTGAGGTGGAACGAAAGCGAATACGGTGGTGTGAAGGATCTAAGGATAACACCAAACAAGCTCTGGAAACCGGACGTCCTCATGTATAATAGGTGAGAATGTAGACGGGGGATAGGTTAGGATGGGTTAGGATTGTGGGTAATTATACGAGTTTTTGTAAGATCATGCAGTTAATTGAAATATCAGACGACCTTTCTAAAGAATTTGAATATTGCATACAATTATTACTGGTTTAAAATAATGGTATGTCAGTGGACGAATAGACAAATTATAACCAGAGTCCATTCGGAAATAGATACTAGTTTTATTACAAAGTAAAATGAAAATCAATTGGTAATATTGAAAGTTATTAAAACAAGTTACGTGATGTGAATCAAATCTGAATGTCGGAACAGGGAAAAATAATAATTTTAATAAATTGAAAGTTAAGGTGCTAAATTGACAGTCTTGTTAGATATTGTTTGAAAAATTGTTTTATATTTTTATGTGCGGACCTTTTTAGAGTTAATGTAGTTGAATTTAATGTAGATTACTTTGTTATACGCAGCTGTAAAAAGGCCAGGTGGTCTGTAATAACTTACCCCTTTTACAAAGGTTAATTGTACTGATTGGGATAATTGGAGGGGAGTGAAGAAACAAAAGACTTTTTTAAATACTTTTTACATTAGCAGCGTGACCGCTTAGTTGAGTTTGAGCTGGTTTCTTTTCAGTCTTCGCTTTAATGACAATTTAGAAGTTAGAAATATGTACTTTTAGTTATATTTTTATGGATATATACTCAAAGCTTAGAGTTTCTGATTAAAGAAGTAATTATCTATTTAAATAATATGTCCAAATTTGTTTCCGGATATATTAAATTGATACTTAAAATTAAAGAATGGTAGATATTGCTAAATGTAAGGAGTTTTAGGGACTTACTAATGTTTTCTTTCAGTGTTTCTTGGATCCAAATAGTAATATCAGAAAATTAGGACATGCTCGAAACAATTATACAGTTTTAGTATCTGATTTTTTTCTTTACTGTAATTCTTAAAACTTCAAATTCCAAATTTATTCAAGTGGTTGGCGCGTGTAAAATTCTCCAGTTTGGCTCGTTGGAATGAGACGCCTTCCGGGGTCAATCGGGTACATCCAGGCACGCCCCGGTATAATTTTGTCCGCCCTCAAGAGACGTCTTTTGTTAGTATAATATTTGGACTGAACTGTACATACAATCCAGTACAATATATCAAGTTAACAATATAGTCAGATACGTAGACAGTTTGGACATTGTTTAAATTGCGTAGAAAGAAACGTAATCAGAATATTGGTGTTATCGTCCATTTACAGTGATTAACCGGAACACCGAAATTTTGATACAAAGTAATTCCGGATAAACATTGTAGGGAGGAAAATATTAACGATTTGTAAATTCCACTGCCCAAATTGGCTGGTGTTGCAAATTGGCATCTGTTTCATATAATTACTTCATCTCGCCGGGTTGGTGCCGGTATAACACGCAATTCCAGATATTAGTAATTTTTGTACGAGATTTTTTGTTAGAACATATTTATTATGGTTATAGAACTGTTCTGTTTTTAAAAGTAGATTATTAAGATATTTAAAAAATACACAATGGCTTAATAAGTGATAACACAAGTTTAAAACACATTTTACACAATCGGTAGTACTGATCACTAACACTACGATTAAAATCATTAAAATATAACTTATAGCTATAATATAAGCCCAACATAAAAAACTCAACATGTTTGAAATCTTTATTTAAAAGTGATTTCAAGCGATCACCACTAAGACACAAGTATCTAATAACGAGCTAAATAAACGGCCTCTTGCAATCAGTTAGACAGGAAATGTGAAAGGGGAATGGGTAGGGAAGGGAGCGGCTTATGTCATTGTGTTACAATGACAATACCATCACGAATCATTTTGTAGAGCTCTCGAGGAATCAGTCTTGTTTTTAGTTATAATACTATTGAACCAAGTTTCGCTTACTATTTTTTTTTTAAAAAGCAAATTTGTTTAAATACGGGGTTAAAAATATTTTTTTAAATAATAGAAGTTAATGAGACTAGTAAATTTATGATTATTATTATATTAATTATGATTATTTTTAACTTTACAAACCCTTTGAAACACTTCTTACACTAGGATAGTATGCCATATCATCACATAAATTTATACACCATGACGTCACTGGAATTTAATGACACGCATTCCACAATTAGAAAATATTTACGAGTAAATTTTTTCCCTTGCAATTAAATAAAGGACACATTTTAAAAACTACATAACACATTAATGAACCTCTTTAGTAGTCATACCTTACAATAATCAGATTTAAAAAAAAAGTGAAATTTTATTATAAATGCTGTTTATCGTACTAAATAATTATGTAATGTAATAAAACATTCATAATCACAGAGCAAAGCGTTATTATCGTTTACTGTGAATGTTAACTCATTTCTATGAATAGTTTATTCGCACTAAATTTAATAGTACCTAATATTAATTAGTTGATAAGCTTATGTTGCCGAAGGGTAGACAATGACGTAAATAGGTCTGTCAAACTTTGTCGTTCTTTCATTGTCATGTTTAAGCCATGATGTGAATAGGTAATCGTAGTTGGAGATTGGCTGGGTTACCAATACCAAACAGATAGAGTGCATTTATTGAGAACAAATTTAGTTCAACCTGGGAACCTAAGTTCAAATCCAAAATATAAGAACGTAGATGTATCCAATGGCTATTACATTTTCCTATAGGGTTTTAAATACTGATTACCTATCGGGGATGTTGGAATTATCTCATTCTCACGAACGTTTTATGCTAAAATAAAACTTAATTAGTCGTAATAGCGTAAAAAATATAAAAAACAGCATATAAGCACTATAAATCGACTATTTGGAATAGTCCTCAGTAATATCAAGATATCTTGGTCCCCCGCCAAGCCTAAACAGATTGTTGAATACTATCAACAAGTAAAAATCAAGATGGCCGAAAAACAACTGGCCGTTACGGCGGCCGTTTTTATTATGACAATAAAATTAATAAATTTGAATAATCCGGGATAGTTAAAATGTGATGAACTGTATCTGTGGGGAATGTCTGGCATTTTGCCAGAATGTTCTCGAACAGGGTGTTTAACGTCCCAAACACGAGGTGTTTATTACAGGATTGGGGGCAGAGGTCGCCCTCGTCGTCTCCTAGCCGCCCCAATAAATGCGACAGTACTCTGAATCCTGTTTGATTTATTGCTAAGTTTAAGCTATATTTAACTGTTCTACCTTGAGATTAGAGTGCAATATTGTAAATTAGGTGTGCTAGGGAGCCGTTGCCTGTGGTATATTTGATATGTTTTGTAATTAACCACAGTACAGTTGGTGTGAACTTGTTATAGTTCATTCCGGTGGTAGTGCGGTTGCATTGGTCGGACAGTGTGAGTTAAATCTTATAATTTAGTCTAAAAATTCATTTATGGGACAGTCGCGATTTCTAATACTATCAGCCCTGTATTATACTAAGGCCTTAGTCCACCGCGCTGGCATAGTGCGGATTGGTAGACTTCACACACCCTCGAAATTCATATAGAGAACTTCTCGGGTATGCTGGTTTCTATATTTTCACACATAATTTAAGAAAGTTAGAGGTGTGTCTCTGGGATTTGAACCTGCGGACATTTATTCGGCAGTCTCTTCCACACCCAACTAGGCAATTGCCGCTTTTACATTGGTAAAAATTGCTTATGGAAGATAACTTTTGCAAGTTTTCTAATATAAATCCCCCTTAAATGCGTTGCATATATATTCCATGTGAGGGATCAATTTCAACTCAGTCAAACTCATATACGCAATATGGCGTTCCAACTCAAATTAATTTGTAGCAGAGCTCACTTCGCCGACCTTCAGCCAAGCGTGTGGCAGACGTTTGAACTTCTGAATGGTCCTTTGTCTTATGGCAGCAATCGATCGAGGTGTCGGTGCCAATTGCAAAACCATAGATTAATTGGACAAACGAATAGATCGGCGATAGAACGGACAATTGGTATTGTGTAGGTATTTATTGTTATAGGTTTATTTTATTTATTGCACTTCATACAAAAGATGTAAAGGTGGACTTAATGCTCAAGGCATTCTCTACTAGTCAATCTGAGATGGTGCAGAGATAGAACATAGTAGGTGCACGCCAATAAAATTGTACATTTACGGTAGTACCTGTAAAAGTAAAAAAATAAATAATAATAATAATAATATATATGTGTATATATCATAAAAAAATATTTATTAAATATGTCTTTGATAAATAAGGTTTAGAATATGACGAAATAGTTTTATGAAGTTCTAACAGTCGTGTAGGTATGGTAGTTTTTTTTTTGGGTATCGGACCTCGCAGTCAACACAGGCGAAAACCCGTGAACGGGATACTGGAATTCCCCAGCTTAGCGACGGCAGGGTCCTGGAGGAAAGTGGGGAAAGGATAAGGAAACCTCTTAGAATAGGAGGAGGGGAGAACGGTAGGAACTGTTCGTGAGCCCTTATAGGCCTCAATGTGAAATGGCAACCATGAGGTATACACACTTAACTGTATGGATAGGGCCGCGACAACTATCTCCCAGTGCATGGGCGTGTGGAGACCGCGCACACAAAAGGGGGGGGGGGTGATTTATAGTTATAGGTTTAGAATATGACAAAATAGTTTTCACAAAGTTCTAACATATAATAAGTACTCAATTGTTAGACTACCTCAGTTGGTGTAATGGTTACATATGGAAACCATATTGAGGTCATGGGCATGTTTCCCTGTTATATTTATGTTAAATGTACCGGTTTGATGTCTGTCTCATTAAAAACCAGCGCTGCATTACTGCCGCGAAGCTGAATGGAAGGCCCATTGTTGGTGCAATCATTGCTTAAATAAATAATATAGTATTTTATGTTTATGTTTCCTGTCCCTGTTATCTATCAATATGATTACGAATGTGAAGATTTTGCAGTAGTTGTGTTGGGAGTTTTAACGCGTTGATGTTTTAATTTTTGATAAATTATGAAATATTGCTTATGTAGACTGTTTAACAATTAAAACTAAACTCCATTTTGAAAAATCAGAAGATACAGTCGGATCGAAATCTCTTTCTGAGCGGTCCGCACTAATAAATAGTATCACGCTTCTATCTCATAGGGGTAGGCAGAGACAGATTCTGGCATACTTCTTTCGCTTCCTTCAACTTCATCAATCTTTTTATTCTCACCGGTTCAGGGTAGGTGCACACTTGTATGTAATTGACTATAATAATAAATTCCATACTCGAATCATAACAATAAATAAAATCCCAGGAGAGTAATATCCGAGATAAAATCTCCACTTCATTCGTGTAACTTTATTGCAAATACATTAATATAACATTTTAATGTAAAAGCTTCCGTCCCCTGTGTAAAGCACTTTATCGTACGGAGCTTTAAAATGGCCACAAATACACGTAAATAGGTTTAAACGGCCATGCTGGACTGAAGCCAGCTAAAAGCCCGGTTTTGGGCACATTCAATTTGTTCTCTATTAGTTTTGTGTTGTTTGAATTATATTTAGTGTTCGTGGTTGAAATTCTATTACAAGGACCTTAGTTCAAACAGTTGTGATTAAAATGTTTTTATTCGCGTAGCAAATGACATCGATTACTTGATGTATGAAAGAACAACTCTATGTGTAGATACACAGAATTTATTATTAAATAGCCCTTCTTTTAGCAATGTATTTTAACTGTGAACAAAATTGTAACAAATATATAAGATTATTTTACTTGTTCCCAACCAGTTATTCTGTACTTGAGGCCATAATATGAAATAATAAAAGGGGAAGAGGAAAAACAATGTCTATCTGACATGTTTGCTTAGTTCGTATGAATCAAAAGGATGTTATTGTACGCGCGATAATATTTGGTAAATGTTTTGACAGATAAAAGAAGCTTGAATATCGGTTTCTGAAATAAAGGGAAGTGATTCTGAGACTTATTTTTAATGAGAGCAAAGCAAAGTCATTCGTTGCTATCTTTTTTATAGTTAGCACTGTTCATACGATGATAACTTCAGATCTAACATTATATAGAGTAGATATAAAGGTTGTCAAACATAAATGTTGCACTCATTGATAACTTCAGATGTAAGATTATATAAAGTAAACATAAAGGTTGTCATACAAAAATTTGAGGTTACTCAATTTACTATGAAATAGCAAAACACCAATATAAATTTCTTCACATTTTTTCATATCGTAATTTATACGTTTTCATTGCGTGTATTAGCATATTTTATGTAAATATGTTATTTTTATATTAATATAGATAGACTCTGTGACATCTTGTCACACGGACATTTCAAACAGGACATGTTATTAGCAACTGGTAATATCTTTTGGAGGATAAATTTGGTTCTCATGTCCGTTTTATAACTATACTGTTTAATGTCTGATGATAACCAACGAGTCGTCTTATTATCTAAATCATTAATACCCATTAACACTTACAATTCTATAAAAATAATTAATGGTGAGAGATGTGTATCCACCTGGATACCAACCACGACAAGGAATACCCGTAAGGAATAATAGTCAGTAACAGTCTAGCACCAAGAGCTATCCTGCTGGTAGCAGGATATATTTTATTTCCGCCCGGGTAGAACCACCGTACATATTATGCTAAAACCCGCCATAGTGACCCGCGTAAGTGTGTCGCGTTTTGGAATCAGCCTGTGTTTATCTGGTTCACACAAGCATAATTGTGTCGATTGACGAGGGTATCTCTGTTCAGTCGACACTAGCTTACTATTAGTTACAGTGACGTCACTTTGCTAGCCCTATACTCTACTATTCGGCAATTTTAAAGTTCTACTTGATTGAGTTTTAAGACCATCACGAAATGAAATATTTAGGAGTCGATGAAAAATAGCTAAATCACGAACGGATTTACCGACCGTACTAAAAGATTTAAGTTGGGTCCCAAAATTTAATTTCTTCATATAAAATTGATGATAAATCCTGTCGGGCTCTGTTTGACATTGGTGTTGGGTCCAATGTTTGGCGACGAGCCAAACCGCTGCCCAACGTTCGATTATGAAGCCTTTTAAATCACTTTGGAGTTCGTCTAGTAGTGGCATCTTGTTTACCGACTGCCGGCCGTTTGCCGTTCGTTGGGTTCAACGAAACTTATATTTACACCGTACTGTAACTTTTATTTGAAAATGGAACAAGATGTTATATATTTAAGTTTTAATCATTGTAATGCCAGTTTATGATTTTAAGATATAAATGATTTATAATAGCAATTAATTAATCGATATTAACATCGATTCCAAATTTAAATTTAAGCTGACACAGAATAATAAAGCCGTGCATTCATTACTTAATATAATCGGAAAACTTGGAATTAAATTTTGCATAGGTTAAAATAACACTATAATTACTTTTCGTGCGGCCTGTTTCAAGAGACCTATTAACGCAACCTCATTAAAAGTTAAATTGGTTAATTTTATTGGTATGGATGGAACGTGGGTATTAATCGTATTGTAATTATAATAGTGTTTGAACATACAACATTAATTTATTTTTGTATGAACAGTGGGTCATGATTTTACACGTATAGAGATTTTATATGTAGAGTAATTACATTTATATGGGGTGTCGTATATTGTAATTATATATTTGTTTGACATCTATTTATAACTTGTTTTTGCCCGCGGCTCTTTGCAAATTCTCCCTATACTTAGTTCCAGAGATTAGCCCTTAAAACCTACAAAGTCTTCCTCTTTATAATAGTATCGATTTACATCCCTATTTTCCAACAACACTAAAGATTTAATAAGAACATGTGTCAAATCAATTTTCACCATAGACAATGCAACCACCTCGTCCAAGCAACCCTAAAACCAGCTAGTATCACCCGCTATCTTTAACAGTCAAAAATGGCCATCTTATTTCAATAACCCTCAAAAACAACGGTGTGAGTCAACCCTTAATACAGATTTGCTGGCGGGCCGCCAGCCAACGGAGTGGTTACAGCGACACGTTCCCATCCATGAATACTACATAAAGTACCCCGGGATACTTTTGTTGCTCCGCACACGGCCCGCGGCATCGGCTCCTATGAGATTTTATCTCGTTTTTATCACACCGCTCGAGCGCCTTTACTTTTATTGTGTTATAAAAATGTTGACGTTTTCAACTATGCCTTTGAAGGGTTAGCTGAGAGTGTCTTATTGGTCAGTTGAGGTGACGTTTGAAGATTTGAATTTGGAATTCGTTTGTGAGAGATGACGATAAAATACGTCATTATTTTATTTAAAAATAAATATAAGTTTTTTATTTTAAATATAAAAATAACGCGACATATTCCGAAAACTAGTTGTAATTCGATCTATTATTCGCGTAACATAATAAATCATTATTTTTTTACATTAAAATTACATAATAATAACGTTAGGTTTTCAGTCTACAGTATCTGTTGAACACCCGAGTAAGTTTCAAAAACATACCAACGTAATGAAAGAATAATATCCAGTAACTAACCCAGACATTCGCAATTTCAAGCTGAGAATTCCACATAAAACATGTACGTGAAATTGTATTAAAATAGTGTTGAATCGTGTATAACAAGATCCCGAGGGAGTGCTTTGTGTTTAGCGGACTCATTTCTAACTCCCGAACTGTAAACGAAATAATTCGGTACGTTTCATCGGCTCGCATATATCCCCGATGGACTAGGTAAAAGGGATTTAAACTGAGTATTCGTGACGTGATATCTCGTCCGTTCAGATAATTTATGTGGACGTGATTCGTATTCTTTTATGGATCAAAATCGCGTAAATCTTTTAATTTATTTTATAGTTGTAGTAACAATGACCACCTAGATAGAGATTGCGTATTTGTGACGTGATATCTCGTCCGTTCAGTCAATTTATGCAAAAATTGCGTAAATTTTTCTATTTGTTTTATATTTGTTGATGATACTGGTTGCTTTTTGCTACCGACAATAAATATGCCTCATTGTTTCTTCTTATTTCAATAATAGCTATAATAATATCAGCCTTGTATTATATACTGTCCCACTTATGGGCCTCCTCTACTGTTGAGAGGTATTAGGCCTTAGTCCACCACGCTGGCCTAGTGCGGGTTGGTAGACTTCACACATCCTCAAAATTCCTATAGAGAACTTCTTAGATATGCAGGTTTCCCAACATGTTTTCCTTCACCGTTAAAGCAAGCAATTCACAAATAATACACACATAATTTTAAGAAAAATCAAAGGTGTGTGCCCTTGGGATTTCAACCTGCGAACATTCGTCTCGGCAATCCGTTTTACACCCAACGAGGCTATCGCCGCTTTTAATGATAGCTATAGTTTAATCTTATAAATCTTGCTAATATGAATATCCACAAAAAATGGGGTGAAAGACCGTCTCCAGCTTTGGGACGGTAGTAAAAATTCTCTCAACCCCTCCCATTCGCAGGGAAAGAGAACTCAGCGTTATTATATACGACAGAAGATCGCTAATTACTCCTCATGGGGATAATGTTTTATTCCGAAATGAAAATGTCCTGTGAAATAAGGAACTCTGTACATTTTTACATATAAAATTTACATTTTGTTAGGGCGACAATGAATTGTTTTATTTTCGGATATTTTATTACATTTCATTTGATGATGGCAGTTTATTTATTTATTAGATCTTTGAACTGTGTGAGAGATCTGATCTTTGAAGTTGTATTATATCTCTCAACCCAGTGTGCCTGTTGGCACAAGCCTTCTCTAGTAGCTTCCATTGTGGTTTTAAGCAACCCTTCTCCCTTTGCCTTTACTAAGATACCATGATGACATGACGATAATATAATATTATTATAGTTAAGAAACAGGATTGAACAAGGTTATCATCTGGCGAACGAGTTGCTAGTCTCACTAAAAAAAACACAGGACTTTAGTTCCAAAGGGGTAGGCAAAGGTGCAACCAGGACTCCCACTTTTCACCTTATGTATTCCGTCCCATGGTGTGATAGTGGCGAGCCTCTCAGTATATCGGGCAGTAATTTCAGATTCCGGACTATACTGAGCAGAAAAACCCCATATCAATTACCATCCTGGCTCCATAATGGGTCCTATTATTTGGCTCGAACTACAAAAACTGCCAATGCGCATCTTAGTAACAAGTTACCTAAAAGGTTTTTGAAGGAGTTGGCCATTATCATCGAATTGTTGGATATTTTTAGTCGTTAATTTTATTTAATTACATTGTGCTAATATTAGACACAATGTAATTTGCCTTTGCTGGTAAAAAAAAGCAATATGTAATCTGGTGGTATTAGAATAAGACTTATTTTTTTAAATTTTTATGTTTCTATAAAATAAAAAAGTCTTTATTAGTCGTTTAATAGTATACTTTGTCAAGTTTGATGTTGTTATATGTTGTTATATTTTCAAACATCCTACAATAAATATTGTAGGAAACAGACTTACTGAATCAAACTAGTATAAAGCTTAAATTAAGATTTTATTTCTTAATAAATGTCAGATGTCTGATATTTTAAATGAAATAAAATTTTATTGAGTGTAGTTGTCAAAATTAATACACTACAATGTCAAAAGTCTTAGAAAGACGAAAGCATTGCAGTAGCGTGTTTTTAAATTAATAATACATTTAAATTTCAATAATGAATTTACTTTATACTTCATATTTCTCGGTAATATTATGATATGGCTACTGTAAGACGAATTGATGCTTATCATCAGACGAGTTGCTGTCGTCTGTAGTTGTATAAAAATTATATATTTAAAATTAAATAATATATTTATAATGTATTTACGATCCACACATTTCTTAATTCATCAACTATTATTAAATTTATTTTCTTTTTTTTCTCGATAATACATTTAATATGCTTTACTTAATTTTTTTTACTTTAAAATCAATAACAAATAAACGAAAAAATAAAACGATTTTTATTTGTCAGCACCTCATTTTATTTGCATTTTTTTTTCTTTTTTAATAATTAAAATAATGTACATAATAGCCATTTTCAGATATCGTGACAACACAGTAGGAGATACGCCCGAATGTGACGATTGGTACTTCATTTTTTTTTAAATTTTACGTTCAGCCTTAAGTAACAATCGTTCGCGTGGAATATAACTCCTACTAGTGTTGCCACCGCATAAAATAAAAATATAAACGTACATGGCACGCTAGTCGCTGATTTGAAACACCACTGTCATCATCTCGTCTGTCAAACTTTGTAACTGGCAACACTTCATTCTTTCAATGTTACCAACAATGAAAGGGCGAATGCCGCAGTCTGGTTAGACGAGAAGATGATGTCGCGCTGTTAGTGATGAAATCTATTTCATCAATAACAGCTTAGTATTAACTTAGTCCCAGATGAATCCGAAGCACTAAATACAATAAATAAACGCTTTAAAGCCGCTTTGACTTAGATAAACTTAAACTATAAATGTCGACATAATCTCTTCCATAAACCAATAAACAACAGATTATCACTAAACGCTATTTTTCTTTCATCGTTGCCTTACACTGATGCTTTTTAAACGTTAAAATAATAAATAAAAAGAGTTTTTAGTTTAAATATTTATTACGAACGCTTTAGAGAAGTTTTAATCAAATTTCTGATCAGAATGTCGTTCCAGGCAACATTTGTTAGCTATGGATTTGAGAAGGGTCAGTTTGTTCGAGTTATTTGTTACTGTAAATTTTCCTTGTTAATTAATCTATGGCATCGTTTTTGGAGCACCGTATTTAAATCGGTAGCAAAGTTTTTGGAATGCCAACTGTCCGTCGAGGACGGCGAGCGTATTTCAAATTTGAAACATATTTCGCTGTCAGAAAGTTTCATTTCGAACTCAAAACTAAACTGGCTTGTCAAGTTTAAATACTTCGCATTTTTAAAAATGGAACACTCGGACGATCGGTAGTCGATTATTCGGATGACGTAGTCGATGTTGAGGATGAAGATGTTGACGAGTTTTTTATTGGTACCATAGTGCTGACGAAGGTTTTGACGGGACATACCAAACCAACGTGGTGGTCAGAAACAACGGCAGTTGCCTGTACGTGCCCCCGGGCATTTTCAAGAGCACATGCAAGATAGACATCACGTGGTTTCCCTTCGACGACCAACACTGTGACATGAAGTTCGGTAGCTGGACTTACGATGGCAATCAGGTATAGCATAGCTTCGGATAGATTTTATTACAATTAGCTGCTGGTATGTGAAATTGTGGGATTCGTTTTGCCACCTCTTTTACAAGTTTTTAAAATCGATTTCAAAATAGTGTTGGAAATTTAATGATATTTAATTTATTGGTTAGAATCGATACTTTACCAGTCAATCGATAATTTTTGAGGTCGATTAGAAAGCGTCAAGAGTTGGTAAAAAGTATTCCACGCGACCTGGAAAGCATGTTTCAAATGTTCATGACAGTTAACTTTTTACATTTTTTTAATAAATTTTCATATAACAGCAGCTATGTATCGATTAATTTAAGAATAGATATAAATCGTTTAAGCTAGGGCGTTAGGAGTAGGGGGAATCAAGGGAACCATGTGAGAAAACCAGAAGGATATCTTTTACTATCCCAAAAGTTTTGTATGTACTATTTTGCATGGCGCAACACATGAAGCACTCAAAGGAAAAATATAGTCACAAACTTTACTTCTGTACTGCCATACGGATGCGCCTTAAGACGCATTTGAGTCTAGTATTTATAGTTGAGCATGAACCAGCGCGAAAGTAATTTCTAATCCAAAAGTTCGCACATTTCGTGTGAAAATTACTTCTGCGCTTATATGATTTTGTTTAGCACGTTTTTTCACGTTGTAGCATTATGGTTTGTTTTATTTTTAAAATGATGTCAAAACTCAATATGTTTAGTTTCAGTTGCATATTTTTTAGTTACGTGTACATAGTTGTCCATTACTGATTTAGGTAAAGTGTTAAAGTAATTCGATATAACATCTACTCCAAATATAATTTTGTATTAAAAATTAGCCTTTTCTTGTGACGCTTGAATTGTATATTATGTTTTTTACTAGTTTTAGAAGAGATGGCATGGTCACATACGATTTGTTTATTCTTGAATTTAGTTAGATATAATTGCACGATAGCATTACTACTAGCCTAGAGAAAAATTTATCAATCACTTGAGATCGAAAATATACTTAAAAATTATTGTACTCTCTTAAATACCTAATTCGTAACTTATCTTATAAATAAACTGCTAAGTTACGGCAGTTAATACAATAACTACTTTAAGTTTCATCGCATTGGGGACTGGAGCTTCTCGTGTCTTAGTTAACCACACGTTCAGGTTCCCAGGATAGACTTAGTTAAACCTAGTCTAGGATTAGATTAGAAAGTAGTTCATATAGGTATACGAGTGTTTGTAGATGTTGGGTGGTTCAAAAAGAGAATGTTCTATCTTCCTCGTTATATATTATAGAAAAACATAAAGCAGTACCGTTTTCAGTGTATTTGTCTCTTTCAATTTATATTTTATTAGTCAGAATGTTTCATATTAATTTTTAAATGTTCGCTTAATAAGAAACTATTTGACATTATTCGATATAAAAACTTCATGGATAGAATTTTATCCGAAATTTGGCTTCACGTGCAGGTTAAATATCCCACATTCGCCACAAGCGCAGTCACCCTCCACGCGTTCCAGCACGCCCGCGAGACTTATTATAAATTCCTTAAACCACTCCACCCGCTGAATGTTGGCTGAATAATTCCTCACTCTATCACAGTTGGTCCTTGTTACCTACGGTAAGATCCTCTCGTTTATTACTGACTTCATCTAACTTCATAGTTGGAGTTGAATAATTTTGTCTATTATATAAGGCTATAACTGAATCCAAAATTTAACTGTAACCGATGTAATTCTCATTCGTCTAATGAGTACTAATTTACTAGTTAGACTTTTAACAAAGTGGTTTACATTTGGAATTTCGTTTCCGAGTACTTACGGTAAACCGAGCTGTAGTTAAATGGTAACAGATGTTTGTTCCCAGTGACTGTTAGTTAGCTTAGAAGTTCTAAACTTGCACACACTCCAACACCTTTAAAGTGGTTTGTGGAGCCAATACTTAGACGGTGTTCATCCTTGTTATCTGTAAAGGCCGTGTCATAATGTATGCAGTACTTATTGACGTTATAATTTGGAATACAGGGGTGTGATGCGATTATTCCGAGGAAATGAATGGACCAAATTGAACTAGTAACTTCAACGAAGCCAAGATATAAATTTGTATAGTAGTTGCAGTGATAACTTAGGATTATGTGACCCACTTGTTATGTTGTCTCTACCTATTAGCCGAGTAAAATAGAGATAGGTATAATGCACCCTTTTTCTTCATTTAGTAGTGTAAAGATTTTTATCAATTGAATGTAATAAATGTCAATCATGAATGAAAACGTGTGTTTGAAAATGTGTTGTGAAATGAAAATCCTTTGCTTGCAAATTATTAAATTAGGCTTTTAATCCTGGTTCATAACAGTGGTGATAAGAAAAATATATTTCCATTTTGTAGCAAAATATAATTTAAGAATGACGTAATAGAAAAGGAAATGTTTAGGCATAAGACATCCGGCGTGAGATGAGTGACATTGTCGAAATCACTACAAGGGACCCTCCAAATGAGGATTCGTCTGCTGCCAAACGCAAATACACTGAATATAAACCGACTGACAATGGCAGAATTCACTTAACACACTATAGGATTTAATTAAATTTGTAAGCAAAGGATTGGTTACGAGTTTCCGCTTTTAAATGTTTATATAGCAACACCGGTCTGTCAAAATTTCATCGATAACAATTCAACGATTGTTAAATTGGTGTTCATCAGCGGTATTGCTATATGCACCTGATTGTTAATAAAGAAGCGTAATCCGTATGGCAGTTCTTAATTTTTCTATCTTCTTTCTACATAGCATGATGCATTCCTTCCCCTGTTACCCTGCACTCTTAAGTCTCTCACGTTTCCCTGTCGGTCTGTATGATGACGGCATGAGGCGGTTGCATGACTTCCTAGTATGGTACTGTTAGTCCGGCTGCTTGTATTGTATGAGGTTTGACTGTGTTTCCCTGGCAGCTGGATCTGGTGCTAAAAGATGAGGCTGGCGGTGATCTGTCTGACTTCATCACGAATGGAGAGTGGTACTTAATAGGTGAGTCGATATTTATTAATACTTTTTAAGATTTTAATGAGCTCAATATAAGACCTGAAGTTGTCGAAATAGTTTTACAAAATGTTGTATATTTCGAACATAATGACTTGTCTATGGTACATTACTTTGTTATAAAATCTAAATATCAGTTGTCTGTATTGAACATTTAACAATGGAATAATTCAATCTCCTATATCATTAACGTTCAACGAGTGAACACAAGAACAATCAACAAGATCATTCACAACAAATCTCTCCGCAGGAATGCCGGGCAAAAAGAACACGATAACGTACGCGTGCTGTCCGGAGCCGTACGTAGACGTCACGTTCACCATCATGATCAGGAGAAGAACGTTGTATTACTTCTTCAACCTGATAGTGCCGTGCGTGCTCATATCCTCGATGGCACTGCTCGGGTTCACACTGCCTCCCGACTCCGGGGAGAAACTCACACTCGGTCAGTATCCGTTCTTTTGTAATTTATATCGATGTTGTAATTTGGGATATACTATTTTCTGATGGGGATAGCTAAAGGAACATATTTATTTTTCAATTTATATTTTGGATTCAATATTATGACGAGTTCTTTGCGCTCGACTCTGAGTCGAGCTAATAATGAATTAAAGTGCCAATATGCATAATATGGAGGCCAATATCAGATACAGAATCCAAAGAAGAATAAGTAAACAGAGTACAAGAATAAGTAATGCCAAATTAGATATTCTGTTTTGAAAGTGTAAATTATATATTTAATATTTTGATATTCAAATAACGAGAAACAATATTTTGGGCATCAAATTAGAGAGCGTATTGAGGATAATCATATAAAGATTGAGGAAGCTATAAAATATTTTTCTTTGATATTATGTTATAAAGAAATGCTTTACCGGATCAAAGAATAAACATAGATTATAAATTTATAATATTCAAAAGTGGTCCACATAAGTAGAATTTGGAGAATTTAGAGTCACACGAGAGAACTTAGGGCGATTTCAGGTTATTCCCAAACGATACATCAGGGGCTATAGCTTAGCGCTACTGGATTATATTCAATTTTCCAGAACGAGGCAGCTGAGATCAAACCTTCAAACTATAATAGATATATTGAATGAATAATAATGTTCGTGAAATACAAACTTTTATGCAACAAATCATTTAAAGAAAACGGGATACTGTGATTTAGTTGTGCATAGTTTGTTTCTAACGAGATGTAAGAATTGTTTTCTTTAATGCTTTCCTTTGAAACGCTTAATGTTCTTTGTCGTCTTTCGAGTGAGTGCAAGCAGTCAGTTGCTCGTACTTCTTTCTATATGAGGCTCGTTAGCATTTGAACAAGTAAATATATTTTTTTAAAGTTGCTTAGATGGTTTGTTATTTAGTCGAAACTTTATTTAAAAAGTTACAAATTAATAGAGAGTATAATATTTGAAGCAATAAATCTTTGAACGCTTCAGAAAGATTTCTAAACATAAATAGGTTCAGGGTTTACATTACGCACTAATTTATTTTCTAGATTAAATTTCGAGAGTTTGTTAGGAACATAATTTGTCCTTATGACACAGAGAGCACGTTCCTTATTCTCTAAGATCTCATAACAGACTTCAATTTAGTTCAGGAGCTCCGAATGCCGTTTCGAGTAGTAATTTTTATCACCAAAGAGACGTCATTTCTCCGGCAGTCGCAATTTGTTACAAAGTAGCTGGCCACAATTACCGCTTTTACAATTTAATTATCTTTAATGAGGCCACAATGCTCAAATACGGCTTTCCGGAACACACTTTACTTTAACAGCCAATCTACGATGTAGGCATTATCATCCAGCCATCAATAATGTCTTGTTCCGACTTGGACCGTTCCGCGAAGTCTTTGACATTCCTTTTTGTTCTAGAAATAATTTAAATATAAGTTCCGGTTTTAATTGCGCGGACGGTTCTCGAAGTTGAGATCTGACTTAACTGTTTGAAAATTTTGTATTAGCTTTTATCGGGACATTTCTTTTCACTGAAGCCTTGTATGGAATTAATTAGAGTTGAAAAACGTAGTTTCCGTTTGAAGTATTTCTATTGGTAAAAGATTTTACATTGAAACCTTTAAAAATTTTAAATCTGCGCGATAATATATTCTTTGAAGTATACTTTTTATGAATAGAAAATGATTGCGATATTTAGAGAATAGCTTCCTTAGTAATAGATGACAAGTATAAGGGCAATTTATAATTGTAAGTATTATACCAACATATAAGTAAGTTATTCGATAACTCAATCATGTGATTGAAGATATAAGTGTCTTTAGTGGCATTAAATTTTTATCAATTTTTTAAATAAATTGCTTACTATGACCCTAAAAGGATACCTATTAAAACATTAAAAAGGGCCAGCATAACAATTTGGCTGGTGTCGGCAGGTGTGACGATATTGTTGTCGTTGACCGTGTTTCTGAACCTGGTCGCTGAAAAGATGCCCTCGACATCGGACGCAGTGCCTCTCATAGGTATCGCCCTCTAGGACACCGAACTTATACGCACGCTGCTTCCAGAAAAATAGATCTGACGAATCTTGATAATGTATAAAAAATAATAATTTGTAGAAATTAATTTAACCTTAATAACATAATTATGCTCAAAATGGAAGAGATAAAGTTAATCCAGATGCATTAAGCAAATTAAAATTCGCACACAGAATTTTTATGCCTGATAAAAATTTGTACAAAGCAAAATATAATTCTTGATGCATGTCCATCTTTTATGAAAGTTCACACAAAGCACACGGCCGCGTTTCACGTGCTACTGAATGTTTCAAAGAGTTTCATTCGTTGCTTGCCGGACGTGCAGGTGTCAGATAAAATTCATACTTTTAGTGAGGAAGCAGCGTGCACTCTATAAATATTAGATTGTCTAGAATGTGGTATGACTGTTAATATGTGTTGTCTTAGTACCCCAAAGATCCGATGTAGAGGCAAGTGGTGAGTAATTTGGTGTAGCATCATCACGATCATCATCCAGCGATGTTGTATAAAGCCCTGGACATGTAGGAGAAGATTAGAAGAGTTGTGTACTCGGTCGGGTGAGGGCTGGTAGGGGTGTTAACATTGTGTTTGATTGCAGGAGTCACTATTCTTCTATCGCTGACGGTGTTCCTCAACCTGGTGGCAGAGACCCTGCCGCAGGTCTCCGACGCTATCCCCCTGTTAGGTACACTGTCCACACCTAGCCCCGACCGTTTTGCTCCATCCCGCTTCGCTCCATTTGTTTTCTCTTCACGATCATTATGTCCTTTTGATTTTGTTTCGTTCACATATTTTTCTATCAATATTTCGTTTTTGTTGTTCGTTTTATTAAAATATACATCTAATTAAGAATTGTTTTAAAACATTACAAGGAGTAAATTATGTACGTTAATTACATCATGATGAAATTTGCAAGCTTAAATAGCTTCTGAGTGGTATCATTAGCTTTCATTATACTCTTAAAGGATTATTGGTCATACATATTGATTGTGATTGTAAAATAAATGCTTCGCTTTATTGTGAGCGATTCAATTAGTTAAACAAAGTCAAGTAATTGAAGCTTGAAGTCGTAATTGTTTCTAGTACTTAATACTCATAATTAAATTTGGATAAGAAATCCTGGAATCGATTTCGTGGATCTTTGCTTTAGCTTAATGAATTGATTATTCATTATTTTGGTTGATATACTTGAACACACAAATGGTTTTGAATACAAGCAGACTTATTTCCGATTTAAGTGGCATGGCATGCATTTTACTCATTTTACAAGGTTTTTTGTTAATCTGGTGGATCCGAAGGTAAGTCGAGTTATTTTATAATATTAAATGTGATTCGTGTTTTTAATTTTTAGGAATATGTGATTCTTTTGTTTCATACGTAATCGATTCCATGGTGTACACTTTTGGGTTTTCGTGTCAAATTTGAATGTTTTTGTTTGAAAACAAGTTCTCCGTCTCGTGTATTACTAACTTGTGGATACTTGGAGGGTGGTGTAGCGTTAATAATTAAATAATACCCTTCTTAAAAAACAATATAAAAGCCAGAGATAATATTTGTATTTAAATAGTTTGCATGATTATCCGTTATGTTTTGTTTATGATTTAACTTGAGCCCCGAACCGACTCAGCACACCGACACGGCATCATGCCCATGACGAGTACTGGATGTACACGATGACCCGTAGGTTGGAACATAGAAACTTTTTGTTTTTCATAGAATATTATATTGATCTTTGCAGGTGTTACAATCCTCCTGTCGCAAACAGTTTTCTCTCTATTGGTGGGACATGTTATCACAAAAACCTCAGAGGCGATCCCGCTAATAGGTGAGAAATGTCGTTTGCAACCAAAGTATTAAATAACTGAGCAAATAATAAACATACATGACTAGATTTGTAAACACAGGATGCGCTTAGAGGAATATTTTCAAGAGCAACGGAGATTGTGTCCAAAATATTTCTCCGGCCGTCCGCGACACCAAACTAACAAAGATCTAAATAGTTGCGATTGCTTGATTTTAAATTTATTTAAACGAGACCATAGATTTGTACTTTTTTCTGTTTTCGACTTGCATTTTAGAGTCTCGGCATCTCTAGGGACTACTCTATGCTTTACAGCTCTTGCCGGTTCTGTCGACACTTCAGCTAGAATTACTGCACTCATACGAGCTAGTCAAATCCTTAGACGCTGAACATACAATTTCTGATGGTATCCTTAACTGGCATCCGATCTTCTTGTAATGTTTAAAAATAATTTTGTTCCTTGTTCATTTCATTGAAAATTTTATGAGATTATTTTGTCCGATTTATTTTTCGATTGGCCTCCGAAAATGCCGTAGTGTTTATGTGACTACTGACGTCAGATTTTACTTTGGCATGATCTAAAATAAATTAAACGATACAAAATAAAGCACAACTCTCCTGATTAAACGAGCTTTTTAAATAGGTGATTGCCTGTAGTTTGAAGGATCTTAAAGTTAAACAACGGTTTTAAGCAACAAAGTGGATGCGGGTAGTCAGAGTCCAGCCTCCAAGTATCTCGTGAACTTCGGATCTCTCTGTGTGGTCTGTTACCAATTACTGACAACCTTTAAACTTTACTTGGCGTTGTCAAAGGAGTGACTCGATTAGCGAACTGCAGACCTAACTAGTTCAAACTTCCAGTTTGAAGCTTACTGCTTTACTTGTTTACAATTTGTTTTCTTTGTATTAAGTTCTTTTGATTAAATCGCTCTAATGTGCCGCCGTTTGCTTGCTTTATATTTTATAAATGTCATTCCTTTGACTACGTTGTTAAATAATCACATTTTGTAATCAATATAAATTAGTGATTAAATTGTTTGGTGATTATTGGAATGAATATAAGTACTTGTGTATATTTTATTTATACCAACAAAAAATGTAGAATACCTTGTGATTTATAGTATAATTTATTGTATTTTTTTGGAAACAATCTGTAATTATAATACTTTTTGCTATAATCGTGTTAATTATAATGAAATATTCCTATTGACAATATAGTATATTAAAAAATGAAACAAAAAAAATCCGTTAAAGAGTAACTTTAATAGAAGCAAACATTCTTCAATTTCATTATTACAATTCTAATAAAATCAATATAATAATAAAAGCAAGGCTTTGTTATCAATTTGATGTCATTTCTCGTTTTTCAGAATTTGTATCCATGATCAAATTATAATAGATTCAAAGTATAATTTCGACATCTAATTTGTATACGGGACCTAGATCAATAAACACAATGAAATCACAAATCATATTCATTGCAATTCCATGAAACCTTAAAAATATGTAACATAATTTACAAACGATGAAATACAACGCATAAATTTCATCTAAATGTAAATTAGACGCGTTGCATGCTCATTTAAAATGCATGTGGCTGTCTGTGTCGACTTTAATTAGCAACCATAAAATATATTTCATAAATATAATATAAATCAAGTACCTAATTTTCTCCTTATATTTATGTTTTGTTCGACCATCCTTAGAAGCACTGTAGATCCTTTAGCGTTAACAGTATTTGTTAGCATTTGCGACACGCGGCGCCATGTAAGTAATTATGTTACGAAATATCTCGATAAATGCAGAGCATGTACCCACGTGCGAAAGCTTCGAATATAGTGGAAAGGTAAAAGATTTTAGAGCGTATAGACGTGGCAGTCAATTTATTCTGTGTAATTCGAAGATCTATGCACCTTTTTGCTATATAAGAACTCAGTAATTCCATATTTATTGAGGTTATTCCATATATGACTTAGACGGGTTATAGACGTCGTGGCGGTTGAACTAATTGTCTTAACGATTTATAACTGTTAATTTAATCTGGTATGGATTACCCTGTACGTTCCGCTTTGTGAAATATCTATACACGATTAAATTTATCAGTAAATCTGTGGGATAGTTGTGCGTCCACTGCTACGTGTATGACCTTTTGTTTACGTCAGTATATTTTTTTGGAATATTTATGCTTAAAGCGTTTACCGATTAACGCGTGTGGGTTTGTTTTTGCTCAAATTCCTTAGAGACTAGGATGTTGCGGAATGTATCACGATTATTTGAAAACTTGTATAAGCAATATCCTTTACAAGTGTTTGCACGCGTACGTAACAGCGTCGCACAAGCAAAAACGAGTTCATACAAACACCAAATCTGTAACGTAATGAATGGCGTCGCGTGCTTTCGCAAAATGTGCTTTACGACAAAGCGTGAAGCAGTGGTATTGTATGACAGGCACGTACTTCAACTGCATCATGTTCATGGTGGCATCGTCGGTGGTGCTGACGGTCGTGGTCCTCAACTACCACCATCGCACCGCCGACATACACGAGATGCCGCAGTGGGTGAGTGTGTGGTGATATTGTTATTTTCAACTTTATACACAGTTTTAGGTGTAAAGACAGATTGTAATTTTACGAGATCAGTTTAAACAACGCATGACATGAAAAAGTAGGTAGTTAATTACGTGACTAAACCGTAGGGTATGACTTAGATATCCCATTTAAAATGTGTTTTACAGAGCGTGATAGGCTAAAAAAACAGTTGCAAAAATATTGCCTTTAAGACGATACATTCTTTGTCTAGCTAAAATTCTTTTACTCAAATAACTATTGATACTAGATGGGGATAAGTTACAATCAAAATTTTACAACAGATAAAAACAGTGTTCCTACAATGGCTGCCGTGGGTGCTGCGGATGTCGAGGCCGGGGAAGAAGATCACGCGGAAGACGATCATCATGTCGTCGAGGATGCGGGAGCTGGAACTGAAGGAGCGCTCGTCCAAGTCCCTGCTGGCGAACGTGCTGGACATCGACGATGACTTCAGACACGCGCCGCCGCCGCCGAACAGCACGGCGTCTACGGGGAATCTGGGACCGGGGTAAGGAGATTTTCGATAATGTATTTTACTTATTTAAATCAGTCAAGATCTATTTATCGTAGACGAGGACAAGCATTAAAAAGCCAATGAACACAAAATAAAAACATTCTAAACCGAGTGAGCTGACCAATCAAACAGTAGTGTTGTTTTTCAATCAACTTCTCTATGAGATGATAGGAGAAGTTACAAGATGATGTTGTTACTATACCGCTCTAGGCGTAGCAAAAACGGCATATTATGTAGCTAATACATCGGATCATAACTATAAAAATATTTTAATATTTTACTGATTATGATATTAAATTATTATCATATAAGTATACATTTTGCGTTTGCTTTTCAATCATATCTTTACCAATATGTATTCATTTACAGCGAGCTTTTCTGTGCAATACAGAATTATTGAAAATGTCGATACATTTTATTTATTGGGGATAAAATATTTTATCAGCTATATTAATACAAGAGGCAGATTTCAATATAATACAAGCACTCAATAGTAATCGAAATTGTACTCTATAATGAATACCAGAAGATTAATGGAAACTAAGAAACAAAATAATACACATCATGCGTTTATTCACTAAGGGGTACAAAACCAAAGCACCGAGTTTCCACCGTTTTTTTAAATGTCCACGCCAAAGTGACTCTACTGTACCTGATAGTAAGTGGAGGAACCGCCAAAAGAATGTCAACTGACGAGAGATGATTACCCCTCGACAATAGATACAATTTTGCCGGCCTGTTTGAACCGGTTTACACATGCTGATTCCGGGATGCCACACACTTACGTGGACATATGGGTTTTAACTCCTCGTGTACAGTGGTCGCTATCCGAGTAGATATAAAATATATCCTACCACCAGCAAAAGTGTATTCAGTCCCATGATGTGATAAAGACGAGTCTACACATCTAACACTAATAGCAGAATAAAGCTTTCGACATAAATACCCTGGTTCCTATTCTTTCTTATCAGCAACAGGTCAAGGCGAGGCATGCAGCCTAGAACTGGCTCAAGGGCGTCTTCATCTCATAAATGTACTTGTATTTAGGCCATTCGTTCTATGTATTTTTATTGTTAGTACGTGTTTCAATGCTGGTTTTATGAGGTGATAGTCAATTACTTTAGAAAGGGTTCTTGGATTCTCTGATTAAGTGGATTCTGGTGTTTTTAGTAGTGCTAATATTAGGGCTTTTTAGTTTTCTGCAATGAGCGTATTTCTAAGCATTGGTACAAAATAATGGTTAATTACCTATTATGCTTCGATACAGATAAATTTTCAGAGAAAAAAATATATTAAAACACATTCAAGTTCTAATTATTGTATTTTAATTAAAACCTGATTAGTCGTAGCGGATAGTATTGCAATGAGAAATAGAATTAAATTAATGAAGGTTTCCACCAATGATATATATTTTACTTCAGTAAGCTTCCGAAGTTATTAATTACTAGCTTTTGCTCGCGGCTTCGCCCGCGTGAAGGAGTTTTCCGGGATAATTTTTTTTCGACTTACTTGATATGTATCGTTATATTATGACCAAATTACACAAAATCATTATAAATTGTAGCCTTTGTGTTATTCTGATGTATAACCAATATTACTGTAAATTTTCATCCAAATCCGTTCAGTAGTTTTTTCGTGAAAGAGGAACAAACATACATCCTCACAAACTTTCGCATTTATAATATTAGTAGGATTAAACAAATTATTATGTTCTATAAGACAGAAGCAAATGTTTTCCATGAAAGTACTTGTGTAACCTCTTGACAGACTCTCTCCAACCAGGTGTTCAATATTCCGCACGGATTTTCGCCGTTCGTTCGTCCGTCCGTCTACGATGGAGGACGTGGGCGGCGGCCTGGGGCACCACCGGGAGCTCCACCTGATCCTGAGGGAGCTTCAGTTCATTACAGCCAGGATGAAGAAGGCTGATGAGGAGGCTGAACTGATTAGCGACTGGAAGTTCGCAGCGATGGTTGTTGACAGGTCAGTTAATCATATCGTAAGGTTTTCAATAAGGTTATATCGATTATTACTATGCAGTACCTTTTTATTTTGATTTTGCTACTGTTTATAAACCATCATATCGCTTATCATTCTACGGTATACAATTGTAATAAAAAAATGCATTTTCATGACTGATGAGAACGCAACTTAATACGTAACCCATTATAATATTCAGATATGACATTGATGGAAATAGAATAACGCGTTTGCTCTTTAAGTTTAATAGATTCGTAAAATTTCTGATGTTATTAATGGGTCTGGTATGGTAATTATACTTGCCTAATGATATTCGAGTGTTGAGATATGATTTTATTTCCATCTCATTTATTCTATTAAAATGATTTAAGTTGCACACCTCATGAATCATAGTTTAAGTTGTAGAAACCCTAGCGATGTAGCAGAGCACTGAGGGTTGTCACTTGCAGGTTTTGCCTGTTCGTGTTCACACTGTTCACAATCGTGGCGACGGTCGCCGTGCTGCTGTCAGCGCCGCATATCATCGTGCAGTGAGCGCCGGACTCACGTCCGCACCAAAGAGAGAACTAATATTAGACGACCATAATTATAATCATTTAAATACGTGGTTCAAACGCACACGTCTGCACTTGAGTGGGTGTACTCAAGCGCCAGCGCGCGTGTGCACACCAACCCTAAGTCCAAAGACGGTAAATGTAATAATTAAAAACGTAGTTAAGTCCAGTATTATAAATAAATTGTGATGTTTATGTACGTTATACAGATAAATGTTGACGAGTGTAATTTGTTAAATAAATAATATTAATATTAAATTAAAAAACGAGATTAATATTTTCATTTTAAATTAGGCTTCGTGGAAGATTTTAATCGACTCGGATGTAACGAATGATCGATGTTATCGAGAGTTTTATTAAGGTCGAGAGGTTGTGTGATCGTTTGTCATTCGCCGGTATGATGTCATTGCGTTTGCCAAATCCGGTGTTCGGCGACAAGACAGATTAATGAAAACTCCGGCGACGTTAGTTTGTCGACGCGGGAATTTTGTTAAAGAAATCTATGTTTTGAGCCGAGATACCTAAAAGTTAAAACCACAATGTCCTCAATTCTTTCATTTTATTTCGATATAATTTTTAATGTAATTGAACAATGTCATGTTTCTATAAAAATAGTTTTTTAACCGAAAAATTTTGGACAAGTCACATAAAAAACTTTCACTGCCACGTGAATGAGAAACGTTTTTAGTGTCATCTTAATGTCAAACCTTAAGTACTTTCTTTTATTGATCTTAATAAAACTGCTCGAAGTTTATCGAAACAATATGTAAGGATTGAAGGGAAATTTATATGCAATCGCGTTCGGATGGTATCCTTAGTAAAAAGAGGGATCATGGTCATTATATTAAGTATGGTGTACATAACATAAAGGATCAAGTAATGGTAGCGACATAATAGTTTACTATAAGAAGGACCTATTCGATAAACGTTGCGTATCGATGGTCTTTTGTATCGATTATGTTTGAAATCGATTAAACGTCGATATTTCCACACACGGCATCGTATGTGGATACGAAATATTATTGCAATAAAGTTAATGCCCTCCAATATTAGTAAATAGGCCAATATTGTTAATATTTATTAATCAAATTAGTTTTGCTGTTAAATTAATTGTTCATCTCGATTTTATGAAATATATATCACTGTTATACTGCAATAAATATTTAATAAACTAATTGAATGTTACAGCTATTCATAATCTTTTTCTTTTATAATCGATACAAAAGACCAATGAAATAATTCGCAATCGAAACGAGTGTCTTTAGTTAAACAATCGTAGTAGAAAACGCTCGAAACTCGACTTATTCAGGAATTGTTAACTAGTGGAATTGATAAAAGAATCAACAATATAAATGGAACCAAAATAATAGGAAGGTTGTGTCCTTATACTGAACTTTAAAATTAATGAATAACAATTAAAATGTAGACGTAAAATGCGTTAAAATTTGTTAAAAAACAAATTCGATAAAGAATCGATATGAAAAATCGATACTATTAATAATCGGAAATAAATTTGAGGTATTCGAGTAGTTTTCTTTTATCACACTGTTAATGATAGATTATATCTAGTTGTTTTACACATATACAGTTAACGCATAGCCAAAATATACAACGCCGCTGAAATATCAATATAACCGTATATTATAAGTATGTACATACAGAATATCATGTATATAAATTAGGAGAAAAAATTTATAAATTGAAAAAAAGACTCGATTCTTCACTTAGATCACCCAATCTTAAGCATCGTTTTAGAAATCATTGCAATTTAAAAATGCTATTAAGACGTGTCTCTCGAGATAGTTTTCATTAAAAATGGCGTTGTGAGTTCGAACGAATATTCTGGAAAGTTTTAAAAGTGAGGTTAAGTCAATATGGCGGTCGAGATCAGATTTATGTTAACGGGACAGTGAGTGACAAACGAACTTAGCACTACTGTAGCATCTAGTTATAGATACACTAGTTTCTACCGTGACTTCGCACGCTTAATGATGCTTATCTTCAAAACGAAACACTCCAACACACTCAATCACATATTAACGACAATTATAAGACACATAGCGATTTCTTTCGCTAATTAACTACGGACAATGCTTATAAACTATAACAAAACGTTATGTCAAAATATTTCACAGACAGTCCGAGATGCGACTCTGCCACAGTTTTGTATGTATAGATTATTTAAATTAAAAATAATTCAAATCTTTATCTATATTCGTTCCTCGATTTCTCTTATAGATGTCGTCATAGCCTAGTTATTGTCGTGTCCCTTTGAATTAGAATAAAGTAAGAAAGCTCACTAAATAATGATAGTTTTAAACGATCTATGTGTGTCCTTTTCTATTTTTATTTTTAATATTTCGAATATCTTGTGTAAATGAATTTTTGGTGTACGAATTGAAAAGCGTATTTTCAATGTAGCTTAAGGAATTATTAGGAATTGCGATAACTACTCGAGTAAGAGCGTCGTTTTAAGATATTAGTCGTGTTACCTACGGGAGAGCGGCAGTTTTGTTGGACGACTAATCGAATTATTAGTTTTCTTGATTAGATATTGACACTATATGATCTAATTTAATAAAGTTTTGTTTGTTGACTATGAAGTCAAATTAATTTAAATTTGAAATCAAAATTCCTAGCTATATCCAGCTAATTTTCGTTTCCGTCTAATGCAGTTAGCTAACATTACCAATCGTCGACTTAGCCTGTCAATGAACAACAGCCGCTCGACCAACATAAAATAGAATTTATCAAATGTTTTAATTTCGCAAGTTATTTTATTGTTGTTTATTAGTACCGTACGGTACTTGTGCAGGACTTGGTTGATCTCACGTTGTTTTTTTAAATATTTTATCAATTGTTGATTACTTTTGAACCCTATTGTATATTTCAAAATATAAATGGCGGATCGGTTATGACGAAAGGCGATAATTTTTCCGCTAAAATCAGCAATTGCGACATTTAAAACTGTTCGGGACAAATATAGTGTGAAAAGTAATAAAAATTAAGTACAGTCATTTGGCGAGTACTATGAGCGGTTCTAGTATATTGAGCGCCTTAATAACAGTCCACATTTCTTTATGTGTAACTAACACTGAGCGGCGCAAACCCTAGTGCGCAGACAATAATCGATATGGATAATGGAGCTCTCAAATCGATTCAGATTTTCATTCGATAAGTCGTCGTAACCGACTTCGCCTATTAATCCAACATTTAATTAGGTTTGTTAGTGCCAAAAATAGGGTTTATAAATATCTAATTAAGTTGAATTATAGGGTTTAAATAAAGTTGGATTTTATTGTAAAAAATGAATAAACGAACTAGGGACATTGTTAACGCGTATGTTGCTCCGTCGGTGCGTCACCGCAGCTCAATCAGCCAATTTTAAAAGCACTTATTTTATTAAAAAAATAAAAGGTTGTGAAATGTAAGGGCCGCGGTGATGGATCGATTTTAATATAAAAATATACAATTAAAAACGAGTAGTATAATATAATTATTAAAAATGGGATAAAAATAAAATCGCCTGCTCGGGACCGGGTTAGAATAAACGTACAAAATGAACTGAAGCGATGATCTCATGTTATTTTTGGTCTGTTTAATCCATATTTCAGTGCACTTGTAGGTCATCAAATTTCCATACTAATTGTACTTTTTAAAAACTACGAAATTTTTACAAAGTCTACGAAACGTTATCACGAAAATATCATAAAATGTTTGAACAATATTTGAGCTGTGGAGAAATTAATATTTACTTACTTGTATTTTTCATTTAAAAATTCACAGGATTCTATTTTTAAATTGATGTGTTTCTCTTTAACTTAGTGGCCAGTCTTTTGAAATGCTTTTTAATAATCGGCAATCCATCAATTTACTAGCCAGGACCAATAAATAGCTTTTGAAAGTGAAAGCTCCCAATAATGGACATAAAATGTGTTTTATTGTGCTGAAAATATCGTGATAAATAATTTTCTCTCCGTCTTTTAGTGTAAAAATTATTATGCGGATAATTTTTTGATATTTTCGTGATTTTTAAATGTGTAAATATAATTTTGTATTTCATTCCTAACACAATTTCCGAATTGCATTATATTATCAAGTACTTATATTTATATACGTGTAATTATTTTTAAATGTTTGTATGGCATATAAAGTTTTTAACTCGAACTTTAAAAATTACTTATTTGTATGGTTTGCTGCTATTAAAAACATTCTTGTAACACGCTTTGTTGTGCGTTTTTTATAAAGCAATATGCTTTGCACATGGTGGAAGTGGTGACTTAAATAGTTATCGAATAATAGTGTAATTTTACAATAACGTGTTATTTTTTGTTTTATTCTAATTCATTTTAATTAATTAAATTTGTAGGGTGTAATAAGGTTGTGTCCCAGCAACCGCAAATGGCAGTATCTGATTATGTCCTAAGCCGCGCGCATTTCACGGCTCTGAAAAATCTTTCTTTCTGATCCTAATACCTAAGCATATCACGAATTTCTAAAATCGAATAAAAAATGAATCTAATTTCTAGCAAAAGCGCTTATTCCATTTTTAAATGTTTAGGAAAATAAATAGCCAATTCTGTTTTTAAATATGCATTGGTTTCATGTTTATTAAAAACTCTTTGTTTTCGGCGTTACAAAAAATTATTCTTTGTTTAAATTTCTATACTCTAAATTGAGCAAAGTCGAAGCCATTGAAGAGTGCGTCGCCCTCTATTTCTAATCGATAGCAGATGCGCTCTTATGATCTTCAAATGTTCGCGGGCGGCGGTCCATTGACTTCTCACGAAGACATTTTGAGGTTATATCTCGCGTGATCTAGATTTGCTAAAGTTTTAATTGAATTGTTTTTTAGTGGTCTGCAAGTGGTTAGATTTAAAATATTTCGACAAAATTGGTCCTGGAATTACAGTTAGAAATTATTTTAGAATTACTTAGTGTTTTGCTGATTTCACGCTAAAATTTTTCTGAGGTATTTTATGTGGTTCAATGATAAATATATTTGATGAAATATATGAAATGGGACGTCTCGAGATACTGAAAAACAAATAACAAACTTGGCTGCAAGAATCAAATAGAAATCAATTTAAATTTTAAACTGATTGTAATGGATTATTAAAAAATTAAAGATAAAAATTGATAAATAACAGGGTTCCGTTGTCGGGCTCGAAGGACCAACTCTTCAGTTCAATTTATGTAATTTTTAAACCATATGCCATACAAACACACCAGCATACTGCACAACAGAAACTAATGCTTTAATCGTGAAACAGGTATTTTGGACTCACATGTACATTTCTACTTCTGAACGCTATGTAATTTAAGATTTTAAAAAATAATTTCCATTTTTTCATCTTCAAGTTTAAAATTTATTATGATGTAAGACTTTGAGACGTTTTAAAACTATCGCGAAATTTCAAATTGTCACTTTTCTTGACGGCTGCGATTGTTATTTATTTGAAAGTAAATTTCTTCAACATTGTTTCGTTTTGGTATTCACTTGTATATATAATTCTCTTTTAAACCGTGAGCAGTGATAATATTCAACGTGTAAAATAAATGTAAAATCTTTGCTATACTTGAAACAGCAAAATAAATTTTAGTAACTTTTTTAGATACTAAAATATCTTTCTATTCATAATGTCAGTCAACATAAAATATATTTTTTCATTCGTTATTCGTCAAGAAAAGTCTATAAACATAAAACTTTCATCACGATCGCTTTGTAGTACATTTTGAATATCACAACATTGCCTCAAGAGTGCTTCTGTCATATTATATTTATTATTATTTCAGACAGAGTAAGCCAATGTATGCGCCATAGATTTTCAGCCAATTATTTAAAAAAAAAATTGTATTTAAATTGGCTGTATGATTTACGAATGATGGCAAATACAAAATGGCGCTGACATAGAGAAATGGCGCGTACTAATGACCGTTGGTCTTCCATCCATAGACAAATATGTATTTGAAAACTACAGTTGTTACAATATAAAAAAGTGTTTATAAAATATAATAACATGGAAAATTTTATTTAAACTGAATTCTGGAATAGATTACAATATTTACCTTGTCCTGTTGTATGAGTGTATTGTTATTTTATTATCATTTCTTATAAAGGTATAAAGAATTACGTTACATTGTATTTAAATACATTATATCTACTATAGTTTTATGTGTACAGTCTACGTTTAAAAATATGTTATAAATAATATGGATGGCGGACTAAGTTCATTAAATAAGTTCATAATTTAAACATGCCAGCTTACTCTTTCACTCATTGTATATTTATTTTCTATCTCTTTCGCACGTGATGCTCCACATTGTGTTCCTGTGGCTTAACCATTAATGGAATAATTAATTAAATTTAATTAAATTAATAAAAATGGACAATTATATACGACTGCAAAATTAAATACAGCCGAGTGTAATGTAAGTTTATAACGAAAGCCCCTATGGAGGTTTTTATAATAGATGAAAACTATAATAATAAAATAAAATACAAAGGTAAATTTGTAAAATAAAAACGCGAACGGATAAAAAATGTTTATTCGTTAAAATTGACTATCGTAAGTAGTATTCGATTTGTATAAAATTATAAAATAAATTAAAGCAATCTGATTTATAATATGATGTTGTTTTATTTGAAGTGTTGCATCCCATATTTACAAAGAATATGGACCCTATTCTCATAAAGAAAGGTCACAAATTTGTTTAAAAAAATCAAAAAGAAGACACCACAAGAAGAAATATTTTCTAGAACTTGAAGAGATTAGATATGGTTAGATGGCCTACATTTTACCTCAATAACAGACTTGGGACCGAAAAAGAACTCTCAATTTACACACAAATGAGCGCTAAACTTCATTAGGTTCAGAGCGAGCTTTGTCTAGATTTACTTTTACTTACTTTGTCCTCAAACTTAATTAATGAAAAGAAAAGTGATTGTATTGCACTTGATAAAGGTAGCATCCAGATAGAGCATCAATTGACCTCTCGTTCCTTGCCAGTCGATATAATTATGCCGGCCTGTTGTATCTGTTTTCAACTGCATAGTTCATTACACAATATATATTCATGTATATTGTAACAGCACAGCACATGCTATGCAAAGTCAGCCATGTGTTAAGCCAAGCTAAAGTCATGCCACGAAGATGAAATGCCGCAACTTTTAATTGAGCTAGCAGAAGTATCAATATTATCTATGGACCGCCATTGATTGTTCGTGACATGACAAATAAAATCTATGAATATAAATACCCGAGTCATACATTTCAGGGAACATTCTATTATGTGCACTTGTAAGGGGACAAATTAAATCTACGAATATACTTAGTCTGGCCATAAATACTGTTACACTTAATTATAAAAAAATATTACATTTGAATTTCGAATCTGTCATTTTTATACGATTGTTCATTGTGTTTTCTCATTTTGGCGCCAATACATTGTAAAATATTTTGCGATATTAAAATGGTGTGGGGTGATAAAGAGAACCGAATCGCTGTGATAGCATTACACAAAGTAGGTATGGAGCCAAATGCAATTTTTAAAACTCTCCATACACTTGGTATTAGTAAAATGTTTGTGTACCGGGCTATTAATAGGTACAATGAGACCTCCTCTGTTTGTGACAGAAAAAGATCTGGCCGTCCACGTAGTGTTCGTACGAAAAAGGTGGTCAAAGCAGTAAGGGAAAGAATTCGAAGAAATCCTGTCCGAAAGCAAAAGATTTTATCTCGGGAAATGAAGATAGCACCTAGAACCATGTCGCGTATTTTAAAAGATGACTTAGGACTTGCAGCCTATAAGAGACGCACTGGCCATTTCTTAACTGATAATTTAAAGAAGAATAGGGTGGTAAAATCGAAACAACTACTGAAGCGGTACGCAAAGGGAGGTCACAGAAAAATTTTGTTTACGGATGAGAAAATTTTTACAATTGAGCAACATTTTAACAAACAAAATGACCGTATTTATGCTCAAAGCTCTAAGGAAGCTTCCCAATTAGTCGACAGAGTGCAACGTGGACATTATCCGACTTCAGTGATGGTTTGGTGGGGTGTTAGCTATGAAGGAGTGACTGAGCCATATTTTTGTGAAAAAGGTATCAAAACATCGGCACAAGTGTATCAAGATACCATTCTTGAGAAGGTAGTTAAGCCCCTTAACATCACCATGTTCAATAACCAAGTATGGTCCTTCCAGCAAGACTCGGCGCCGGGTCATAAAGCTCGGTCCACGCAGTCTTGGTTGGAATCGAACGTTTCGGACTTCATCAGAGCTGAAGACTGGCCGTCGTCTAGTCCCGATCTTAATCCGCTGGATTATGATTTGTGGTCAGTTTTAGAGAGTACAGCTTGCTCTAAACGCCATGATAATTTGGAGTCCCTAAAACAATCTATACGATTGGCAGTGAAGAATTTTCCCATGGAAAGAGTGCGTGCTTCTATTGATAACTGGCCTCATCGTTTAAAGGACTGTATTGCAGCCAATGGAGACCACTTCGAATAAGCTTTTTATATTTTTAATTGTTTTATATTTATGTATTAAACTGACACACTGTAAAAGTAATAAATGTTATTTGCAGTTAACAATTTTCTTTTTTCTTTATTACAATATTTATGGCAAGACTAGGTATATACCCGAGGTATTCATTTTAGGAGACATTGAATTGTGGGCACTTGTAAGAGGTGGAACGCTATACGGCAAATAAATTATGACGACTAAGTTGTTATAATTTATATTTCACCCTTCTGTTTTAATATAGTACATGTTTATAAATGACATATCTACTGAGATGCAGACCATTGACCGGTTTCAAAAGCAATAGTATTAAGTACCTACTACCTACCAGTGGCTAAAGGTGAAATTTTCCGAATGAGAACCTGAAACAACATTTTCATTAATGCAGTCTGCAAATCTTCTAATGATCATTAGTTCATACATCAATTGTACAAAATGGGAACCCGGTAGGAATCGAGTTTTAAAGACCCTTTGCCACTGCTACCTACAATAATAGGTAAGTGGTAAAGGTTACTGTCCAAGTTATTATGTCAATTTAGTCGGAAAGGTACAACATTTTTCATACCGTCTATTTGCCTTTCTTTTCTACGAAATGTTTCATGAGTCAAATACATGAATATGTTTGACATATAGGGCTTTAAAGCGAGTTGAATATAAGTTAGGTTAAACACAGTCTACATGAATGAAGTTATTGCTAAATTCAGAAAAAATTATAAAATAAATGTGTTTCTAAGATTATAGATATTAATTATCTCGAAGTACGAAAGCCAGCATCTATATTTTCAAATAGAAAGAAATCCGATCGAAGAACACAGATGATCTCGACGTCAGATCATTGTTTGCAATAGACGTTTATCCGTCCCAATGGCAAGTCTGTAACGGAGCATCCGAGATTACAGACGGTTTCCATTGACCCGTCGCTCCGAGCGTTTGACCTGCCTAATCTGTTTTGAAAGGCACCCGAGAGTGGCATTTTTAAAGCCTCGCCTACTGCCGACGGCTGACAAATTGAGAAGTTAATGAACGGAGACATCACGGAATCGTGTTTTTTCATAGGCTTGTTGTTTTTCTTGAAATTGGCTGGGACTTTGAGTTCAAGTTTTGTTCATGTTTGTGAAGAATTCAGAATATATTCAGAAGCTTCAATAATTATACTGATAAGTGAATGCTAGACGCTCCTATTAAGCTGTCTATAAGGCATAAAATGCTTTTATCTGATGGTAAGTCTCATAATATCCGAGCATTCTAAATTAATACACATGCAATGAAATAGATGTGCTTAGGGAAATTTATATCATCAAATCGACGTAGGTACTATTATATAAAGCCAAAGAGTTTGTTTGTTTGAATGCGATGATCTCAGTATTTACTAGTTCGAATGGAAAAATTATTTGAGTGTAGGATATCCCATTTATGGAGGAGGCTATAGGCTATAACTTCACGCTATGACCAATAGGAGCGGAACATCAACGAAAAATGTTGCAAAAAAGAGGCAAGTTTATTCCTTTTTAGAGCTTCCGTTGCGTGTGCGACGTAAATGGTTGAAGCTACGCAATATTATATGTATGTGGTAACAGCACATGGTAAAACGAAGAAGCCAGCTCGGGTTGGCAGGTACGGAGAAATAAAAAAATATCGCGGTCTTCCACTGTGAGGACGTTTATTACTAAGAATGAAGTCTCATACATAGTTACAGCTCAAAATTTGCCAAGTATTGGAGTTTAATGTACCACAAGTCACAACACAATGTCCCATTATATTATTTTTTATTAATTACCCTTAACTGGCTGCATGAGAAACATATAGAAAGAAAAATTAACGAAAGTAGTCCTTAGAACCTTGCAAAATTACGATCCATATTCTCTGCCTACCCCTGCCATCCAAGCGTAATATAGTTTAATGCCACTTATCCCCATGGCTGAAAATGCCGTAGCAGACCACGAGAGCCGAGTTTAAATTCAAAAATCACTCTCGCAGCAACAGATTTCCAGTCTCACTGAATCCAGTCCAAAATTTAAATTTCAATTAGGGTTTCAAAATTCAAATATGTCTAGATAGCGAGACAAGTGGTTCAGCCCGCCCCTGCCACGTTCAAAAATGAAATTTAGTTTTCATTGTTCGTATGCGAAGAGTTCTAAGAATACATAGAGCGGGCATTAGGAAGATTGTTGTACAAAAATTTTGCGTCCATGGTTACACAATCGACCGAAAAATATCAATAAAACAAAGAAAAGTACTTTATATTTCTTCCATATTGTGAATTGGATGTTTTTAATGAGCTTATTAGCGTATCTGTCTAAGGACGCTGTGACATTTTGTCGCATTTCAATTACCAATTGGTAATAAGTCGCTGTCTTATTTGAATACTTTTTGAGCACAAATTTGCTCTTGTTGTCTAGTCTATAACTAACTATAATGTTTAATGTCTTTACTCGTATGTTATTGGGAATTTAGTGTTAATATACTATGAAGGTTGCGATTTGAGAAATGAACTGATTATCTATCTGCAGACTCATAACAAAGGAAATTTTATGTTATCGATTTTAAAGGTAAAACAGATTTTTTTTAAAACTGCCAAAAATTTCGGTGGCTGGATTCAGAGTCTTGTTACAAAGCCAGTCGTGAAACGTCGATTTAAAACTCTAGGCATTATATTAATTTGGTACGCAAGTTAATATATCTAGATTTTAATATACTATATTCTAATGCTATTATGAATATTATTTCATAAACTGCTACCAAAATATGCTTATCAATGAAAAATATCATTTTTAAAAAACGTACATATATTTCCAAAAATTATCTAAAAGCCCATTTGTTTTCTAAAGTGGTGATTTTGTGGCAGAGGACTCTTATCCGAGCGTGTGTTATCTCATTGGACCACTTGAATTATTAGGTCCTTTGATTATATCTAAAGTACCATGGGACAGAGGTATTTATGGTGAGAAGAACAGTCTATGGTGCTGATATGAAATGAAATGAAATAATTTATTTGAACCTGTAAAATGTTTATACATTATTGAGATACCGTCAATATTAACTCTACTACCAGTTCGGAAAGCATTTCTTACCAGAGAAGAACGGGCAAGAAATTCTGGTGTTGCTAACTAGATTTATAACAAAATAAAACAAAGCAATTGAAACCTGCACCTCGTAACCTAAATATTGTGTTCCCGATAGCCAGGTTATCAGGGGGAGCGACGGCAGGGTGCGTATCGATCCCGCGGGACCCCCGACGAGCCGATCTTTTAAACTGAGTCAAGGTGTTTAACTGAGATACGATGGTGATTGAAACCCATTGATTTAAAAATATTGTAATAATCTGAAATATTTATTGACAAAAGTCCTTTTGAAATACGCTAAAAATATTATTCAGTACATAGTCTTATTAATATAATATATATAAATCTTTATTAATCACGCAGACGACATAGGTGCAAAATGAAAAATTGTGATAATTTTCAGGTTATAATAATTATAAAAGCTAAATATTTTATTATAATTGACTTCCTTTGAAGATACCACTGACTCGTAAGCAACTTTAAAACACAAAGCATCAGAAAATGAAACTGTCTAACTCGCATTTTGCCAGAATTTACGTAGTTTCTTCTCGTTGCGAATTATGCAAATCGGGCAGTTTCATTGACGTACCGCGGGAGAAACCACAAACTCCGACGAAATTCAACAATTTTGCTACAGATCTCGTCGTGGGATTTTTTTCTTTGATAGCCGTCAATTATATATGATATTCTATGAAATAAAGCTACTGTTTCACTGGGATTTGACCGGAAAATGTTATTTAAAAAATTACTTCTAATGCAATTACTCAATATGCAATTTTTCTTTGATGTTGAGATTACATTATGTAATTTTTTATTTAATCGATAGAATGAATTATATTTGCATATTTTTATTATACATAGAGTCGCTGCCCTGGTCTAGTGACTTTAGATTATGGACCGGGATGTTTTGGGTTCGATTCCCAGATGCGCAACATTTCGTAATATACACGAATTTTCGGGCAAAATTGACCGTCAAGATATACACAATACGGTCATTCATAAATTGATATAATATATTTTACTTATGCTAAGTATTATTTAACAAAACTCAAGAAACCAAAAAACCCACTACATTAAAAGAAATATTGAAATTAATCTCCCAAAAAACTCGTATTCAAATACAAGGCGATGTTTCATAAAGTTCCGGACCTCTTGTTTTCCCTTTTTAATATCATTGCAAACAATTTTAATCTCGCGCAGTTCTTGGAATGATGGCGTTCATTTCATCATTACGGTAGAGGCTGGTCATTTCGTCGCTAACAAATGACGTCAAGTTTTTCACTTTACTTCTTTGGCTTAACAAGTTCGTAAAAATAAAACGGGCGCGGAATGTGAATTACGAGGTATTATTCTTTTGAGTGTCATGTTTGCCCGATAGCCCCTGGTCTCAGGAAGGTAATGTTTTTATTAACAGTATTATCGCTCCTTGAATATGATCTGGTAATTTATTTTTAATAAATGGATATTATATAATTATAAATAACAGTGGCGAAAGCTGAAATTTTGCCAAAAGGAAGCTGACACAACAGATAGGTACTAATTGATAGGTCATGCGATATTCTTTATTTCTTTTGATGGCTATCAAAAGAAATAAAGAATATCGCATGACCAATCACATTTGTCGATCCGTTACACCAGAACCAAGACAGACTGCCACGATAATTCAGTTAAACAAGATGGAAGTTGCCAATATGTTTGGGCAGGACGAACATTTTTAACATTAGCGTCGCTGACGTATGACTGAGGCCGGCTGAGGAAATTGAAGGATACAGTGAGAAGTGAGGGGCTTCGGTTGGGTTTGTTAGTTGGTAGTGGAACGAACTGTCGAGACGAATGTCCGCAGGTTCAAATCCCCAGGGCACACACCTCTGACTTTTCTAAAAAATTATGTGTGTATTCTTTGTGAATTATCGCTTGCTTTAACGGTGAAGGAAAACATCGTGAGGAAACCTGCATACCTGAGAAGTTCTCTATAGGAATTTCGAGAGTGTGAAGTCTACCAATCCGCACTTGGCCAGCGTGGTGGACTTAGGCCTAATCCCTCTCAGTAATAGAGGAGGCCCGTGCCCAACAGTGGGACAGTATATAGTACAGGGCTGATGATGATGATGATTTGAGTTTGTGACGTGTTAGGTGATCTCGGATTTTTTTTGTATAGCTTTAATAGGAAAATAAGCAAGCGGTTTGCTTGATGGTAAGCAGCATCCGTTGCTTCTAGACTTTTACATTGCCGGGTATTTTTAGGATTCGTTTAATGCAAGAATTCATTTCTAAGGCTTAGTGAAGACGCCAACAAATTGTTGTGAAACACTGACATATTTTAACACATTTACAGTTGTTTCAACTTCAGCACTGGTGATGATATACTGTTTCTTGGAAATAAGGCGAAAAGCATACATTTTACAATTAATTAACAATATTTTATGAAAACATCCCGCTTTAGTGGCCCACGTAAGTGTGTCACGTTCCGGGTAATATGAAGACCAACCTGTTTCTCATAAACACCAACAGCCTGGTATATCTATTATCGATTGGTAATCTATTAAGATTCCACTCCACTGTTTTTTTTATTTTTTTTTGTACAGCCAACAAAATATACACCTTTCATAGTTATTTTTTAACAATTCCGTAAGTAATTGCTGCAGTGCTGTTTTATTTATATATGACCTCGGAAGTCACCCCACTGCTTCGGATGGTAAGCGGAGTGAAGTCCAGATAGTGACATGATTTTCTCTTGATTATTATGCCGGCCTGTTGGAACCGTATATACATAGACTGACCCTGGAACGCGACACACCTACATGGGCCACTATGGTGGGTTTTATATTTTTGTACGGTCGCTATTTTGACGAAAACAAATATCCTATCACCAATCTTCTATCATGACCTTTCATCAGGTTCATTGAGTACATCTTGCCATGCCTACGTAGAAAACAAACTCTATAATCACACATTATTATCACACAACTATATTGCGCCACATGTGACCGGACTTAAGATAAAAATCGGATTCTCCAGTCATATCAGATCTCATCTAAGACAGTAAGAGTCACTGTCGACGGATACGTTAGGACATTATGATCATTCAAACAAAATCAACCCTTATTTTTTATTTGTGAAGTCTCTAATCTAGCTTACCTAGATCTTGCGGCTGCGTTAAACTTCAAGTGTTGCATTAAACAAGCTAATAAATTATTAATCGCGCTGCGGTCGGGGTTGTTCATCTACTAAATGGGATTTGGCTAAGTATAAAAAAATGCTTTATTCAACGTAAATGAACATAGTTGCGCTTATGATAAGTCAAGGTATATGAGAATATTTAATTATTGCTCAAATTATGTCGCTTATATAACTACAATTTTATATTGGACATAAGTAGTATAAGATGGTCGTTTTTTTTTTTATTTTTGGCACGGGAAAGTAATTCATCTGCCCAATAATTTAATGGTACGTGTTTATTGTTGATCAGCGATATTAGCAATGATAGAACATAGGCAAGGTGCTAGCCGCGGATAACTTTTAAAAGTTCTTTTGAAGAATGGTCAAGGAAATGTAAAGTATACGTGATCAAAACTCGTTGCTAGATATAAAGAGTTATGCGTAATGAGCAGAATATGTGTTCAAGGAAATGTCGTGGAGTATACGTGATACAAATGAGCTGTTACATACAAAGAGTCATCGTCTTCTTCTGCTAGGCGTCATCCCGGCCTAGCTGCCAGTATCTGCCTTCCTACTGCGATCCTTCCATTTCGCCCAGTCTTTTGCATCCTGCTCAGACCATTGACTCTCATATCCCGTAGAACATCAAGCCAATGCTCCTTGAGACGCCCGGGGGAACGTACACCCGGTTATACGACATATAAAGAGTATGTGTAATCTATATCTATACTTATAATAAATTTGTAGAGAGGTCAATTCTGTACATGAAATATATTTCCAAAATAACTATCAGGGGGTGATTAGGGATCGATACTGATGCCAAAAATGCAATTAGTAAAATTTTTGTCTGTCTGTCTTTCTGTCTGTCTGTCTGTCTGTCTGTCTGTCTGTCTGTCTGTATAACCGTTATAGAAACAAAAACTACTCGACGGATTTTAACGAAACTTGGTACAATTATTTGTCATACTCCTGTGCTGGTTATAGTATACTTTTCATCACGCAACAATTAATAGGAGCAGAGCAGTGAAGGGAAATGTTGGGAAAACGGGGGAAGTTACTCCATTTTTTAAGCTTCCATCGCGTGTGCAACCTTAATGGTTAAAGCTACGCAGAAATCATGTATGACGGAAATGTTCTCCTTAAAATTATGTAAAAAATATCCCACGACAGCATATGTCTATCTTTTATGGTTGACTCACAATAACACGTGTAACTCCCGATAGTTTAGCAGTTCGAAGCTTTCTCATTATATTTGACTACTCTTACGTTTATAACACTCTCAGTCATCCCTAATTAAAAAGTTAACATTATTAAATATTCCTTAAAAAGATTCATAGAAATCGGTATAGAAACACCAAAGTTATACATGAAATACGCTAATAATAAGCCATCACGCGTGAATACTGAATCATGCTATAAGCTTCCTTCGATTTCACCAGGATCCCATCATCAGACCCTGACAGGATAATCGGACCACCTGCATACCGCCATACTTAAAAAAACATCCCGACAAATTGAGCACCTCCTCCATTTTTGAAGTCCGAAATCCACGCGGGCGAAGCTGCGATCGGAAGCTAGTAAATAATATGTTTCGGAAACTGATCGTGCAAGGAGCTGAGCAGAGCTAAGCCTGAACGTGCAAGGTTCCATATAGTAAGATGCTATACATGTGACGACAAAAACTAAAGTAGCAATTTCAGAATTAGTCGATACTGAAACGAATCTGACGCTATTACCTCTTAAACTTAAAATGTATCTTAAACTTGCTAAGATTAAAAAAGAATCGCTAACAAGAACCGGGCTAGGCGAGTAAATTAGCGTTTTAATTATTAACTAAGACTGGGGTTGAGGTGCAGGGACGGGTAATCCGCGGGTGACAAAAGCGTGCCATTAAATTTAATATTTTAAAGAGAGCCGCTAGTTTGCTCCTCGACCCCGTTGCTGCCTCGCAAACTGTTTCGGGCACACGAGTATAGTACTAGTAAACACCACATTAAGTTATAGTAATAATCGACAAGTCAGAAGAAGACGACAAATAAGGCGAACTAGAAGATTATCTTTCAAGTCTACATGATATTCACTGCCGAGTACTTTATATATTGTATCATCACAGTATATCCAGACATTGTACTATAATAAGTTTCATTTACTCAGTCTCACCGCAACCGTCTCAATGCGGGTTAAATATACCTTTATAATTGTACTATTTCATTGACATGAGAGACGTGATATTTCTTGCAAGATGTTACAATCAAAATTGTCTGTTATCTAGAACTATTGAAGCTTCTAAAAATTCTTTAACTAGTGGTTAGTCTCTCATATGTATGTGGGATTCCGCCTGGGTAGGGACAACTGTAATGTCTATTTATGCCGCCAAGCGGCAGTATGTAGTCACTGTTGAATTTATTTATTTGTGTGCCGGTTTGAAGAACATTGTAGCCAGTGTAACTACTGGACATAATAAGACTTAACATCTCAAGTCTCAGGGTAGCGAGCGCAATGGAATACCAAACAATATTTTGTAATTTAAGGTGTTGGATGTTGTTTCTACTGTTCATGGGCAGTCGTATTGCTTACTATCAGACAAACGGCAAGCTCGTCTCGTCATTCAAAGAAATAAAAAAAAAATTAGCTTTACTATATTTTAAAAATTTATTTCATTCCAAGACACACGGGAACGAAAGTCAGTATAAACATAGCCGATCCACCTACAATATCAGCCACTCTCATTACGGGTCAAAGCGCCTTCGAGCCTATCTTACAAAGTCCAACGTTACATTTCACTGAAATTTTAAAGCCACGGAAAAGCGCCAACCTGAGATAAGCCATCTATTACCAAACCATCTAAAAGTATTCGTAAGCGCGAGAAATTACTCAGTTCTTTGACGACACGAAAATGTAGAGGAACATAGCTTCCGAATGGCGCTTTAATAAAAGACTTCGTGCACTTGGTATGTGATATGAAAATATTATTCTTGCGTGAGGTAAATTTGTCTACACTCGCAGTCTGTGTTCGGTTTAATTCGACTGGCTTCGTAGTTTTGTAGGGTGATTATTGTTTGAGGTTATTTGGGATATTTATTTAATAAAGACTTTTGTATGATGAATATCGCTGGAGCAGACCGGTTCTAACAGGTCGGTCTGGGAAAGTTTAGATGAGTGTTATATTCGGCAGATAAGTGCAAAAGATGTTTGATGATTGAAATAAAATTAATTATTGGATTAGTTTTATTTCACATGCGTGTAGAAATCATTATCTCGTGTGTGGTATGCTTTGGACTAAAGGCAGTTATAAAATGAGTTGCAGATTATAGAGGTCTTCATTTCTACTAGATCAGGCAACACTTTCAATTTTGTCCCTTTTTGCATAGTTTACCTGTCACGAAGTATCTCTGAAGAGGCCGTCAAAGAGATAATTGATTGTAAAATATTATCCATTTTTTTTTCAAAATTCTTGTAAGTTTGTGTTGTACCAAACTCACATTGGAATTCAATATGGATGGGAAAATTTAATGAAATATTTATATTATCGATAGCCTAGTTGGGTATGGCTCGGTCTGCGGATTCGAATATTCGTACATGTCTGAGATTCCTCCATATTTATTTAAATTATCTGAGTATTTGGATAATGTAGTTAAGTGTACAATTGCCTCCGATATTTTGTAATCTTAATTGTATAAAATTTATAGTACAATTGCTTTTACCTTAAATAAATAAATAAGAAGGTATATTGTAAAGTCTAAGTAGAGCCTAAGTTCTGATGGAGTACGACCTAAACCCTCTCAGTAATAGAGGAGACCCGTGCTCACCAGAAGACAGTATATAAGACAGGGCTGGTTTTATATATTGATATTAATCTAATTCAACATATTATATCAAGTATACAGGGGAATATCCCAAAACCTCCGGAATCATAGAGTCCATACATAAGCCGAGATAAAAATTTCATATACAAAATTGAGAGTAGTGCGTAAGCAGGCAACAAAAGAACATTTCACTTTATACGTTTATATTCCATTAGTGTATTCAATGTACATCTCATCGTGGATTTGTAGAAGGGATTCTTGTAATGTTCAACTTTATTAGATATTTTGTGCGTAGGTGTTGCACGCGGCTTTGCCCGGAAATACCTTTGCTAGTATGAGTTTCACATATATTCTTCTTTTGTTTCAGAAGTAGTCTATATTGAAACATATTTTAAGCAGAGTTTTAAAATAAAATAAAAAAATATATGCATACTAAACACGGAATCTTATAGAATTAAAAACATAAAAAAGTACTATTACGATTTTTTTTAAATATAGCAATGAAAATGATTTTAAATTAAATGTAATTTGACTCATCATATTACGGAGAATAATTCTTATAGATATTTTAACATCGAATATTCTTCTAATAGTCAACTTTCCAATATAATACGTCACAAATTAACAATGCATTATTGAAACCCGTTAACTATAGTAAAACAGAAATCGATTAGCCACAGCCCCGATAGGCCCATCGATATAGCAATTACGTTAATGCACAATATTTTAGAAGGCCCACCTGTACGTAGAGATGATTACTCGAATGGGAAAGGCGGGAACAGCTCTACGTTTTCAGACTTTTGTGTTTGTTTTTTATTAAAATCATATAGTGATGTTCTGTTTGTAAGTAATCTTTAGTATCTTACAAAAACTCCAGGGGTAGGAAAAAGTATGTCGTGTCCACTTCTGTCCCATGATGTGATAGGGGTAAGCCTATCGCCATAAATGATGAGAAAATAGCTGATACTGATAAAAATTATAATGCATAGCTCAGTTTACGTAGTTTGCTGTCTGTATACATATCTCAGGTATGCAAGACAAGGTAAACTAATTGAGCTTAGATTTTGGTCTGTATCCTACTTTTACGTTTATATACATGTATTTTTATTAGTAGCGAAGGTCCATATAACCTATTCCTGCCAGCTTCCGTTTATATAGAATTGGTAGAATCTAATTTTCATTTGAACGATTTGCAGACTGCATTCATGCCTATTAGTATATTAGTATTATCGACGGTTGGAAGGTTAATTGACTTAAGAGACATCTTTTTTCGTAAATTTTTTATTAGGTTAGAAAAGAAAAAAAAACGAGTTGATTTTAAATATGTAACTTAGTGTCGCAAAAACGGACTGACGGACAGTTCGGAACGCGACACACTCACGTGGGCCATTAAGGCTTTAACACCTTGTGTATTAATGGTCGCATAAAATAAGTATCTAGGCATACAATTTGTCCAAATCGCTGTTTTGTAGAGTACTACGCAGTTTGATAACTAGAGCTTATACATTTTAACACGGATTAATTTAATTTGACTTGTCGCTTCGGCTGTAAGAAACAAAGTGACTTTTCATTAAACAGCATAAGGTGAATTGGAATAAGACAACGTTTTTTAAATCCTTTGACAAAGATGTCTATAACTTAGACTACTATTTATGTTTTATCTTTAACAACACACTCTAACAAAGTCCATTGCATTTAATTTTCTTCTCCAATTCTTATACAAATTCACATGAAAAACATCTAGCGCACGCCATCAAAGGTAACGAACTATGCACGCAAATATTTGACTTAGTCGCGGAGTTTAAATTAAAAATGGCTTGCTATATAAAAGGCTAGCTAAAACCAAGCCTGGGTTACGGCACGAGTCACGAATGGGAAATGACACCGAAAAGTTTGAAGATTTATTCGCCACTGCTTCATTTAGGTAATGCAAATGTTTGCTCTAAAATAATTCGTTGCAATTCAGGCCGGTATGGAAGATATTAATGTTTTGTGTTATTGTAAAACCACCTTTTGGCGATTGTAATCATTTTTTGTATTAAATAATTATGTTTTATAACAGGATAATATATTTTGAAGTATATTGTACCTATAGTTGAAGGATGATGTAGCCGGTTATTATTATAACTTTGTTATTGGAATCTAAACACACACTGACAAAAGCACACGCACACTTACGCCTATTTTTTCGAAGGATTAGGTCCTCGGGTAGGGAAAGGCACAACCAATGCACCCATTTTACACCATATGTATTCCGTCCCATGATGTGATAGGAATAAGGTTATCGCCATATAAATGCCATATAATAGCTGACACTGAATAAAAAACAATATCAATTTATTAAACTCGGGATTCGAAAGCGACATCTCAGCACGGAAGTTGTACCGCGCACGCAATACTCTACGCCAGCGACGCAGTCTTTTACTCAACAAAAAATAAACATATAGTAATGGCGCCCTATTCCATCGACAGGGCGAATCAGTTTTTTTGCAATCACTGGCGTTTTAATTGACCTGTACAAGTTATATTGGTAAATAGGCTTTTTTTACTCTTACCTATACTGCTAAGAAAACTGTCCTTCAATTAGAATGCGCGTAATTTGCAAATAGATGGATATGCCTCTGTAGACGGAATAGAGCCCCCTAACTATAGTTATTTATATAGTTTACGGGTGTATTAAGAATTCAAGCATAGTCCGGTATCAGATAGTCTTGAGCAGGCGGTCTAGTTTAAATTAAAATTATGTACAGGAACTGCCTCTCACGTACGTATTGTAATACGCTCCTGTTTGTAATTTATATAAATATTTCTTGTGATTTACGGTTATTTTGATTTAGGGAAGATAATTTAAATAATATTACGTGTATTTTACATTCACTGTCGCGTGCGGGTTAAGATAAGGGTCCAGGGCCTAGTCCACTACGTTTTAGTGATAGTTGGCAGACTTTATATAGATTACAAAATTCTTATGTTGAATTTCTAGGTGTGTAGGTTTTCTCATAATATTTTCCTTTACCGTGGAAGCGAGCGACAGTTGATAAAATATTATCATACACCTACTTTCAAGAAGATTAAGGAATATTATCTAATTGATATATGTCACGTGAAAAAAATATAGCCTACATAGAAGTTAAACAGATTGTTGAAACGATAGCCTTAATTCTATCAGCTATGATAAAGTGCTTGACGTTGATTTTTTATATTTTTATACATTATAAATATAAAATTTTCTCTCATTTTTAATTTTATCTAAGTAAGTATCCAGCAATAACAAATCCAATATAAAACTATAATGCATTAAAATGTTTCTGTAATACCATAAAATCGAAGAATATAAATATCGTACGCTGAGTAATAAAATATTGTGTCAAAGCTGCTTATTCATTCAGGGTGAAAAAGCTCACGGGCGTGTGTGGAGGCGAGAAATAGTATATCTTTTTATTATTTATAATTCAGTTATATAGAGATTTCATCGCATAAATCATAAGCAATGAGGATTATAATATTGTAAGGAGATCGACATACCCAAGAATTATGGATCAAAATTTCGAATGTAGTAGAGGACTCTGTCCAGCAGTAGGAAAGTGTAGACGCCAATAGTTTTTTTTTATTGCTGTGAATGACGAGACGAGCTTGCCGTTCGCCTGATGGTAAACGATATGACCATAAACAGTAGAAACACGATCCAACACCTTGAAATACAAAATATTGTTTGGTATTCCACTACGCTCGCCATCCTGAGTCGTGAGATGTTAAGTCTCATTATGTCCAGTAGTTACACTGGCTACAATGTTCTTCAAACCGGAACACAACAGTGACTACACACTGCTGCTTGGCGGCAGAAATAGACATTGCGGTGGTAACTACCCAGGCGGACTCTCACATATGAGAGGTCTACCACCAGTAGAATTTAAAATAAAAAAAAAATTACAAACAAAACATTCACATAGAATTGATAACCTCCTCCTTTTTTACAAACAGATATAGGGTATGTAGAAGAGACAAGACAATATAAATTCATTTAATGTAACTTATGACCCAAAATACCTACTTACTTACCTTTTTAGGGAAATATTTATGCCATCGCATTGTTTTTTGTATAACGTCAGTAGATAAGGCATTTTTTTATTTTTAGTAATTACTTAAAAACTATTGGTGTATAATTAAGAATATCTTCCTATGAATGACTCCTAGGTGTATGTACTTTTATGATGCCCATTATATATAGATATCAGTAGCTAAAGGTGAAATTTTCCTAAAGGGATCTCGACATAACATATAGGTACCAGTGGCGAAGGGTGAAAATATTCAAAAGGTAACCCGAGAAAAAAAATTGTCTTAACTAACATATGGCGGCCAATTTAACAGAAAACAAAGACTAAGACAAACGTAAATAAACCTAAAAGGGAAGCCGGTAGGAATCGTGCTGTATGGACGTTCGCCACTGATAGATTTATTAACTGCATTCTATTTCATAGTAAATGGTATAACGTCGAGATAGAGCATCGACTGATGAGAGATTCCTCGTCAGTCGACACAATTATGCCGGCACTTAGCAAAAAATCTGGTACAGCAGAAAATTTTTCAATTTTTCCTCGATCGGATCTCACTAAAAGAAATTTAAATATTTCATAAAACTAGCCCTACTTGTCAGTGGCGAAGGGTGAAATTTTTTAAAAGGTAACCCGGTGTAAAAAAAATTGGCGTCAGTTAAGATATCGGGGCAATTTATTGGAAAACAAAAACGAAGACAACGAATTAGTCTTGAATCGAAATCGACAAACATTGACATGCCTACTTAATTACCTATTATGCGTAAATAATTGAAACATCCATAAAATCGAACAATAAACGTAGATAATTCCCCTTCCAGTCATCACAATTATAAGTACCTACGTATTAATTTATTATAACAGCAAACAAAAGTAAGTATTCAAATTATAACCATACTAAGTAGTACCTATGATTATCTGTTTATTTTCAAAATAAACTGTAAGTAAATGTAATTTCTCCGTATAGAAATAGCTATCACGATCGCCAAACAGACCAACAGTTTAAATGCACCTACATGATAAACTTATATAATTATCAATTTAAATAATCAAGAAAGGTTATTCGTTAATTTTTGATTGTAGCGTGGTGATATTTTAAATTCAGTAAAATATAATATTTATTTTCTTCTAACAAACATTTTGTGTCTGAAATCAACAACTTTCAGATCTACTTCAAATATTTAACCATCTAAATACTAATATGTGAAATCACATACTTACTAATAATATACTTACGTAAAGGTAGACATTAACTGATCACAAAGTAGTTAGTTATTTCCATTATAATACACTTTTATTTGTAGTTTCTAAATAAGCAATAGTCCATTGAAATGTTACATTTTTTAGGCCTTACCTTGCGTTTTTTAGAGGACGCAATTTTATTTTTTTGAAGCGTAGGGGGGGGGTCAGTCTAAAGCTAAAACCAAGTTTGTGGGGTCGCCACCCTTGTCCCACGGCCGCCATCTTGAAAATAGGGGTTGAAATGGTTTTTACGATGTATTTCTTAAACTATTTATCTGACAAAAAAAATGTATAAACATTTTTTGTTGCAATTAAAATTCTCTACAACTTTGGTCTAGTAACTTTTGTCGTAGAACTATAAATAAAAAAGTTATAAGCGAAAATGTTAAGAAATTCAATGTTAAGCAATGTCCATTGCAACGTCATCAGAACGTGTGTTTATAAGGTTCATAATACTTTTTTTTGTACTCTCATTAATAACCGAATACCCAAGGGACCATTAGGGAACAAAAGAACATCTGCCTGCTATTATTATTATTATTTCTAACCTCTCTTATAGTAAGAATAGCTGATAATATTGTGTTGAAGTTGTCGTTCAACTTATATCTTTTAGTTGTGCTACATATTTCTGTACGTGCGGATGTATTTTATTCTGTTTTTGATTGTGAAGACGATTTCGAATGATTTTAGACACGATTTTAACTTTAGTGAAAACTACTTTTTTTTTATTAGCATTTTGACTTTTAAAAGACTTTTAAAAGTCAATATGCTAATAAATAACTTACTTACGACAACTTCAACACAATATTATCAGCTATTCTTACAATAAGAGAGGTTAGAAATAATAATAATAATAGCAGGCAGATGTTCTTTTGTTCCCTAATGGTCCCTTGGGTATTTGGGTATTAATGAGAGTATAAAAAAGTATTATGAACCTTATAAACACACGTTCTGATGACGTTGCAATGGACATTGCTTAACATTGAATTTCTTAACATTTTCGCTTATAACTTTTTTATTTATAGTTCTACGACAAAAGTTACTAGACCAAAGTTATAGAGAATTTTATTTGCAATAAAAATGTTTATACATTTTTTTTGTCAGATAAATAGTTTAAGAGATACATCGTAAAAACCATTTCAACCCCTATTTTCAAGATGGCGGCCGTGGGACAAGGGTGGCGACCCCACAAACTTGGTTTTAGATTTAGACTGACCCCCCCTACACTTCAAAAAAATAAAATTGCGTCCTCTAAAAAACGCAACCCCAAATGTAACTTTTCAATGGACTACAAAGCGTTGGTAACTAAATAACACAGAACTATCAAAAAATAAAATGAATATGACAATTTACAAACACCGCAACTTGGTAGCATAATAAATTATGACGTTTGAAGGACGTAAAAAGCGACAACTATACAAAGTCGGTTAACGTGAAGCCGAATTAGCTCGGGTTACCTTTGCCCATATCTTCCGCGCGATTTCGACGAACACTGGCATAGAAAGTCATAGAAAGTGCTGCCATCTATATTAAAAAACATACTACGACATTAAGCCGCTTGACAGCGGGTTACCTTGCGCCTGTAGCGTCACAATTTCACTTTGGTAACGGAATTTCTGGGGAACTAAATACAAGGTGCGCCATCTAATGTTATTTTAAATAAGTAATCGATATCGATTAAATTTAATAAACAACGGGCTAATGGCCGATAGATGTCATTATTAAGTTATCATTAATTAATAATTTAAGCTATTATAATTATTGTCCATTGTCTGATATGTTGTAATTTAAATTTACCTATTAAATATATTGTTTAGTATCACCGAAAACCTAAAAGGGAAGCCGGTGGGAATCGGCTTGTATGGACGCTTCGCCACTGGTAGGTACTAATATGCATGAATGCCGTCTGCAATCGTTCTAATGATAATAAGATTCTAAATAAATTTTAAATAAAGGGAAGCTGACTGGAATAGAGTTATACGGATACTTAAACACTGATAGATATTAATTTTCTGAATGTATTACTTTGTTACATATTTATTGTACTAGAAATTTGTTTGCCTATCACCTAATTATAAATAAAGTGTCATTGTGATTAGTTTTTTATTTAAATCATTTTAAATAGCTAATGGCACTTAAATTAACACATTTTCTTATAAAACGAAGTTTGTTTATCAAAGTAACAAACTGAATTACTGTTCGCGGACGTTTGTAAGCTAAATTGTTCCTTAAACTTATTTTCAAATAGTCCTAATTAGTTTAACAATTTGCATTATAGCCAATGCCTTGTTTATTGAATTCCTCCCGTAAGGTTTCGAATTTAAATGTTATTTAAGAAAAATATATAATGTGCTTGTAGGATGGCCAGGAAACTATGATGAGACCCTGGGAAGGTTGCAAACAACACAATAGCGGAACTTTTATCCCGGAAAACACCTTTACGCGGGCGAAGTCACAAGGAAAAATTTGTGATTGAAAAATTGTACACTTCATTCTGGAATGAAAAGGAATTAGGGCAGACGATAAAAGTTTCTTTATTTTGGCGCTATGTAAGACTATGATATTGTCAATTGTATATTTTATCACTTTTATACACATTTGTTTTCTCTTTCTTCCATGTTTAAGCGTGCCACTTGGAGTAGCTAAATATTTATTATGATCTGTATTGATACGTTATACTGGGTACCAGCAGAATTACCAGCGTTTTGCTCCTTGGACCAGAGCATATTGCTGAGCTGGGGCCCGATTGCGGCTGCGATATCGCACAAATGAATATGTACTTACTTGTCTATTGTCTTTGTTATATCTTAAGTTATACTGTGTGTTAATTGTAGCCTAAAGAAACTTTTTTATCTATCTATCTATTTAGTTCCATCTTTTGAGGTAAACGGCAATCATCATTACATTATGTATGACTAGACGTAATATTGTGATTTTATCATTGATCTAATAAATGAAAACGAAATCCCAAATTTTATTAAGTACTAATCCCTAGTTCACTAAAACCTCACTGCTTCTAACTAAAATTATCAAGTACTTGTGTTTGACATAGCCAATAACATTATTTTTTGTTAAATCAAAAAGCTCCTCCCGGGTCGGCGGGTGGCAATAAATAATTACTCGGCCAATACCAGCAATGTTTAGCGAGTGACCCTTGTCTTGTTTCCTGGAAGCTTTTCCAGGATTCTGTCTCAAATATGGAATTTATGATAAATGGTGTTTTTACATGATTCATTTTCATTTGACATAGCGTTATGAAACCACGTACTTATCTTGATGAAATATACTTTAATAACTCGAATCGTAAATGTAAAAGAAAAAAGCGTGGTTTTTATTAATTTTAAATATCTTTGTACAACGACATTTTTAGCTTAGTTATAGTTTTGGGATGGGGTATAAGAGGGCTTCTTCTTTGTCGTTTTGCTATTTTTAGAGCGGTCGTAGTACAGAAGATTTGGGTCCAAACGATGATGTAACTTGCCGCAACTTCCGTCTCCATAAGACGACAATCGGGTGTTTTTATTTACAGAATTGATTCCCAAAGTGGTCCATACGGACTCCCAGGGGTCCACGGGAGACTAGACGGGGTACGTTGGCGTGAATAAGAAATGGGAGTCCACAATTGGTAAGCGGGGGTTCACGTAAATTTGTCTGGTTTGATAGTAAAGTACTAAAATGTTGGCTTGACTTCACCTATTAGTGTAGGCAGATAATATTAATAGAGGTCGTAAGAGGCACGGAGACCCCAACATAGCCCCTTGCAATGGCTGAGCGGAACCTTCTGGTTTAGGAATCTCTGGTTTACAGGGTAGTAGTACCTACACATATATTGTTTCCCTTTTGGAAAATGTAACCCTAGGCCACTGCGGTCTATTGCAAGGAAATGTCTGTTACCTACTGGTTTTATATAAAAATAGCCGTTTAAAATATTTTGTATTCGTAAATTCTACTATTATTTGATAAAATAACCATTCAGATACGTTTGCATGGTAAGTATTTTATATTGCATCGTAATAAATATTATTCGTAATAGCGTGTTAAACAATACTTCAAACATAAAATATATACCTTCTTTGACTCTACCCCTCTTCCATATAAAAGATAAGTAAACAATAGCAGTAAAAATATAATCAACTTTATCAATGGTATAAGATTTTATGTTATTACTTTGACTTACATTGAAGTCGTAATTTATTATGAGTAGATACGAATTCCACAGAATTTAATACAATAGAAGCGAAATCTGATTTATCGTGGAAAATAGAAATCAAAATTGGCGTTACGTTTTGTATGACGCGTAAACATGGGTATTCAACCTAAGAATTCAGCAAGTCATTACTAAATTCTTAGGTTAACTGTACGTACTATACTATAACTTCTTCTTCATATGTTATTGGGGTAAATACATTGTTCTACAAAAACAATTTTAACAACAAACTTTAATGTACAGCAAAAAATTCAAACTAAAACAACAGTCCATAAACTCGCCCCAACATATTGGGGTAAAAGTGCACAATTTACGATCCAACAAAAATACTTTATAATGAAGACAGCGACCCGGTTAACTCATACATGCGGTTTATATCCTGTCGGCGGCAGCGATACGTGTTCTATTTACCTCCATAGATCCCCCCTCTCTTCCCACCACCACCCCTTGTCTATTTGTTTTATTGCCGCGTTTGTGGGGATGGCTTTTCATTTTGTTATTCAGATAGATTCTAGTATGTAAATTATAAGTTGTTTATCGTGTATTTTTAACCCATTCGCCTTGACTACTGGCATAGTTGTATTTTGTTATTTTTTTATCCCCAAGGAGGAATAAAGTAGGAATTTTTACCAACATAAAAATCCTAATCTCACTTTTCCAATATATGCAAAAAATATCACAGGACCTTGTAGTAAGCCAGCGTAATGGCTACCTATATTTAATTATAAAACCACTCAACAGTCTAATGAATTATATATTAGAAATAAAACAATGACGTAATAAAACGTCATTGGACCAATCAAAACGAGCGAAGGATTAAAGGCTATTAACGCGATGGGTCGTAAAGTGGCGTTGCAGCGACCGCCGGTCTGTTCATACTTACCCTAATGTATATAATGCTTATATTCTAGGCTTTTATTTAGCTGAGAAGGGGATTTAACTTAACAACTGATTTCGAAAAGAGCAACACCAGAGTTTCTTGCCCGTTCTTCTCTGGTGAGAACAGCTTCCGAACTGGTGGTAGAGTTTATATGACGGAATCTAAATAATGTATAACATTTTACAGGTTCAAATAAATTATTTAATTTCATTTCAGTAAGACTCTTGCTAATTTGTCCTTTGCAATAAAAATCTAAGCTTCCGAGTATATAACTTAAAACCACAAGCAATAAAGCGCTTCTTCAAAATCTGTCTATTAAAAATTTAAATGCGAGCACAATATCAATTAATCGCCATCTCGCATTCAAACAATTAAACATTGTTTGTGGTGATTTTTTAAAGAATATTACGGGAGATATCGTTGGATTTTATAATGGACGGAGCGAGCGAGCGACAGCTGTTCCAGAACGATGTTCTATGAGGATTCGTGACTAATAATGGTGATTTGTTGCCGGAAAATTGTTTCAGCGCTGCGCAGTTAAAGTATTCGAGAGGTCTTGCTAAGTATTTGTGTTTAAGTAGATGAATGTAGATTATTATGCAGGGTTATCTCTTATTAGTTTAATGATCGCACACTGAATTTGTAAGCCACGTCTTTCCAAGGTTGTTTGCTTCTGGTAGGATATTGTAAATCCGCTCAGATAGCTGCCACCGTACACAAGGTGGTAAAAGTGGCCCACGTAAGTGTCGCGTTCCAGGATGAGCCTGTGTATATCCATATCCAACAGGCCGGCATAATTATGTCGACTGTCGAGGGGTAATCATCTCTTGTCAGTCGACGTTCTATTGGTCCCCACCACTTACCATCAGGTGCATGAGAGTCACTTTACCGTGCTCGCTTAAAAAAAGGTTGATGTCCAGGCGTAGCAAATAGAATGAGTGTGAATTCATACCCGAAATGGTGATATGGTTACCTCTATTCCATTATGGGGTAAAATGGCTCAAATAAATGTATCTTCTGAGAATATTTGTAATAACGACGAATGGATTACAGATCAGTACTCTTTCCATTCCGAGAACTAAATTTACCATCGATATATATGTACTACGTACTAGATGTGGCGTTCGAACATTCACTGTGTTCAACTGAAATGAACTGTCATCCATTGAAACTGATTTTAGTATGGTGTCAATATTGATGCTTGTGGTTGTGTTCGGAATGGCGCTCATAATATAAAAACGCGAGTCTAAGTGCAAACCTGGATGTGAATAAAAAATATTAGTCATATAAGTAAAATTATTTGTTGTTCAAGTAAATAAATAAGTTATAACAGTGATGTTTTGAAGTTTGAGTTGAACAAATAGTTTATATGGACGTTCATATCTACAGAATATACGTCAATGATTTAACCTTTTTCAAACATGACAACACATCAAGACACATTACCTTATGTGTAGTATCGGACGGAAGCTGCACGGGCGTAAATATCGCGAATACGCGAGCGAAGTAGGTCGCGACTGGCGCTTATCACTCAGTGATAAACACCGCCGTCTCACGCGATGCCGCGGTATCTGTTGGCTAATGTTCTAGAAAGTTGGTTGTATTCACGCTTATTTTGTTCTGGGCTTTTTTATGTCTGAACGGAGGACGCAGTCAATCAATTTTAGTAGTAGAAATATTAATCTACTAGCTGTGCCCGCGGTACGCCCGCGTGGACCAGTATGTCACAATTTTTTTCCCGCGTAAATCCCAACCCAAAGATTTTTTACAAACACGCGACCTCTTCAACAGTAATCGTTATATTCCAGTCAGTTTACATAAATCGTAATGTACTATTAACCTAAATCGTCTTTAAGAATTGCGCTATCTTTTAGTAAAAACCGTATAAAAATCCCTTCAGTAGATTTTGAGAAAATCGATCACATACAGACAGCTTTTTGGGACTTTGTTTTATAAAATGTATAGATTTGCATTGGTTAGTGCAATAGTTCATTGCTGGGTTAAAAGTGGTCTATGCCACTCATAAACCTTGAAGATAATGTATACTCTTAAGTCTTAACTGAGAAAGATTTTTGGAATGAAAGCAGTAGATCCAGCGATTAATGCGTTAAAACAACTAAATAATAAACCACTAGCTCAAAATCTGTCCATACATCACGCCTCTATCCCATGGTTGTAGGCAGAGATTATGGATTGCCATTTTGCACAAGTCTGGCATACTGCTTCCGTTTCCTTCACCTTCATCAATCTTCATGCATTCCCGCCGGTTCAAGGTACTTTTGACCAGGCCTTTACTAGGAATGTCAGATAAATAACATTCGAAGGAAATCTGTTCATTAAATATTTAAATTCAAGCACATAGCAATTAATCGCCATTCTGCATTTAAATAACCAAAAAATATTGTTTGTAGCGATGTTTTAAACAAGTCCTTTATGCTCATTTTATACCAGTATAGGTGAAATTTTTATATCCGAGCCTAAACAATATATGATAGAGTGATATCGTATTTGCAATTAATATCAATGAATGTTTGTCTTATTTGAATTATTTATTGGGTTATTTGATGTTACCTCTTACATCCTTCTAGCTTGCGTGAACTTCCAAAGTTATATATCGGCAGTACGTTGAAGATCCATTAACGAAACCGCGCCTGCTTTAACCAAAACTTATATTTTTGCATAATTGCAATTAAGTACTCGCATTAAGGGAATGCGACTAATGGAATGAATGAAATTTCATGTTGTGTTGATTGATTATTTAATGTGTATTCTTTTAATTTTTCTTGTTTTAGGTACTACTGCTTGATTGATAATATATTTTAGTAATTTAGATGTGTTTTGAAATATCTTTCTTTTTCGTTTCTTCGCGTTTTTTTAAGTGTTGTTGGGTAACTAATCCAATACAATTAACGTATACGTCTCTGCATTTTATGAAAATGATTTAAATATAATTATTTTACAAAATTTTAGTATGCAATAATTATTTTTGTCCTCAATAGACAACAAAAACTAGCTTTCACGGTCTTTATTAATTTAATATCATTTACATCACATAATTTAAATTTGTTGGTACAATAATATTACTTCCCGTGTACAATCATGCTACTTTCCCATACAATATTTCCATTACCTTCTTCTTATTTTCACGTATTCGACTTGTTCCACTCGCCTGATACCATTTTTTCGGCAACATTGCGTACATTTTCTGAAGCACTGTCTCACACAGTCACATATACTGCAAGCGCAGCAAAGGGACCCGAAGAAGTCTTGGCACTTCCCCATTGTTATGCATTTTCGGCTTTTATTTGTTTTTGTGCTTCTGAATTATCATTATCTTTAAATCATTGAATGGTTTACATTGCGGTTGATATAAAATGAATTTAATGCATGTTTTAATGGATTTATTTAGCTTATATTGACAATTGATGTGTGAAGTCAGATCTCATAGACTATTGTGGAATCCTCAGAACAATGACAAGGTGGAATCTCGCTCGTATCCTTCTATATTATTATTTTGAAAAGTTTTTATTCATGTCAAAAATTGAGCCTTGCTTTGCTTGGTCAAATTTACATAGTGTGCAAACACGTTTAAAAAATATGTATTGACATTCAATATGTTCGAAAGTAATTTTGACGGGCGTATTCTAAAGATATGAAGAGCATTAGAATCTCAGACTGGTCACAATCGATTCAGGAAACGATGAATGAATAGGCGTCTATCATTCAGTTCATAGGTATTGTTAAAAATAATATAGGTTCGATTGAATGTGAGATTTTTTTGTACTACCGCGGCAATGACCCCCCTGCAGCTAATGGTATGTAGATTGGGGTCCATTAGAATGTCGACTGACGAGAGATGATTACCCCTCGGCAGTCGACACAATTATGCCGGCCTGTTGGAACCGGATATATACAGGCTGAACCAGTCATTATATTGACGTGTATATGTGACGAGAATACTAATATTTCCCGTTTTGTAATAAGTTTTGACGCAATACCATCTTCGGAACCATCATTATCATTTTCAAATATATGATATATTAAAACACCGCTGCTATACTCAATATATTTATGAAAAAAATGTTAACATATTATTATTAAAAAAATATTTATTAACAAACACAATTAGAACACTTAGAATTACAACAGATAAAACAATATTACAAGTAGACAACACTGAACGCACAACACATACATAAATACTTTTGGTTTTAATGAAAAAATTCAACCATATTGTGAAAACAATTGCCAAAGTACGGTTGCGGGGAGTAATATCACGCGGTGCACTGTCAAAATGCTTGGAATCATATATGAATTTACTGTATTTACTCACAGCTAATTACTATATTACTTACATTGTAACGTCACATGTTATATTTCCGAAATCACGTATGTTTTCATTACTAATTCAAAGTAATAAAATGGACAAATTCGCCATAATTGCCTATGCTGACAAACCAACGACATTATAAACTCCAAAAATTAAACAAATACATGAACTTGAATGTAGACCAGTGGAATATCAGACAGATTCATTATCCTGGCATAGTTGGTTAAACTCCATGAGGTCCGTGTCAGGGGAGGCGAAGCTGAAGTAGAGATAGTTCTTGGAGACCCTGAACGAGAGAAGCCTAAGGTTCGGAGAGATGCGGACTGTGGCAAGCTTGATGGCGTAGGCGTGCGGGCTGATCGCTAGCGGCGACTGGCATTTTTTGTACCCAAACGAGTTGGTTCTGAAACTGAAGGAAGAGTTTAGTAACTAAGGTTAAAAAAGTATTTTGTTGGATTTCTCCTTTACGTTTTTGGTCATTTAATAAAATATAATGCCTCGGTTTTGTAGTTTTATTGCGTTCGCGGTACGAATTCCACTCTGAGGTCTCGGGTTGTATTCCCGGGTCGGTCGGTCGTTCTGGAGTCTGGAGTTTATGCCCGATATAGCTTTAGTCTCACTTACTATCATATCCTAGGGCGGAACAGACAAGGTGAAAAGTGCGTTGGTTGCATTTCTGTCTACATCTTCGGGATAAAGCTGTGACGAGATTGTGTTTTGCATTATTATGATGAAACCATACTTATAAATTAAACTACGTTGTCTCTATGTATTGTTAAACAAATCATTCAATAATAATAAGCATTATGACAGTCAATAAATAGAAGGTTTATAATGCCATATAAATAATAATGTCTTATTTATTATTTATAAGGTTTTCTAGCACACTTAATACCACAATTACATTAAGTAATTAAAATATTGTAACATAGCTATAATGTAAACCCAGGGAAACTCAACATGTAATAATAAATAAAATAAAAAGCCTTTTATTTCAGGACACGACAAATAGTGAATAATAAAACCAAGTAATTGAAAAAAGTGAAAAGAGATGTTGCTTTTTACAAAAATATTATAGCGATCATTTTTTTGTCATAATTATTTTAAAGATAAATGAGTGTCCAGTGTAAAACGTGTGTCGGAAAACAACATGTACTTATATAATTTAATTTAAAATTAATTCAAGCACAGCAAATTAAACAAACACAATATCGTAATATAATTAGGAGGCGTTCACACAATAAGTTACCCATGCCAGCATATATCCGTCTTGCATACAAGTTTAAAACATATATTCAAAGAAAAATAACTCACACATAATATTGTATCAACGAATTGTATATTTTTAAACTTTGCATTAGATCTGCCGTGCCTAAAAGAGTTGAGACTACAATATATTAGTTGTACATTTTTAACACTTTTAAAATTTGCATTTGGCCTGACATGTCTAAAAGAGACTAGAATATAAGATATACACTGGAATAGACCTTCCCTTTCAATCTTTATTAGGCTGTCTCTATTATTGTTGGAGCAGACGCCTTGATATTTCTATTCGAATCTAAAATAACTTACCAAACGAAATAAAATCTTTTCAGTGCACCAAAAATTTTGATCGCCATTTTGACGTTGCCTGTTACGAATTGACAGTCGTCTATTAATTGATTATTAAAGAAATAAAATTAGGTTTCATATCAAAAAGATTTTAAAAATGTATAATACCATTAAAAGCTAGTTCGTTGTTGTTGCCGTAAAAGTGAATATTTAGATTTCAAAGTATTGCATATTGCAGTGCGCTCCATGAAGTTTTCAATGTTAATGTCTGTCATCGTACTTTTTTAGTATTTACACTGGCTACAACGTTCTTTAGGTAGGTGACCGGCAATAAAACTAAACCAAATCGCGTGTAAGAGTATGTGTTTTATTACTTAAGGATACTGCAAAGTGCACCTGATTAGAGACTTTCCCGCACTTACACCACTACAACTCCTGCGAGGCAGAATCAGAATCAGCAAGCATTTTATGACCAGGGACGGTTTCGAGCAGCTATCTTAGTATAACAAGATACCCCGAGGCCGTCCCGTATGCGCCGAAGAAGGCCTCTGCGGGTTTTGGTTGGTATGCCGGTGTAGGGTATACAGGGGTTAAGGACTCGGTCCAATGCTCGCTCGGATGATGATATACTCCTGAGCGTC